>NW_027361793.1:15095000-15347500 GCF_039654945.1 Dendrobates tinctorius
GTTGGGGCTAAAGTTAGGGTTAGGGTTTAGGGTTGGGGCTAGAGTTGGGGTTAAGGTTTTGATTATGCTTATGGTTGGGATTAAAGTTAGGGTTGGGGTTAGGGGTTTGTTAGGGTTAGGTTTGTGGTTAGGGTTATGGTTAGGGTTGGGTTTATAGGGTTAGGGGTGTGTTGGGGTTAGGGTTGGAGTTAGAATTGGGGGATTTCCACTGTTTAGTCACATCAGGGGCTCTCCAAACGCGATATGGTGTCCAATCTCAATTCCAGCCATTTCTGTGTTGAAAAAGTCAAACGGTGCTCCTTCCCTTTCCAGCTCTGCTGTGCGCCCAAACAGGGATTTACCCGCAACATATGGGATATCGGCGAACTCAGAACAAATTAGACAACAACTTTTGGGTTCAATTTCTCCTGTTACCCTTGTGAAAATAAAAAATTGGGGCGAAAAGATAATTTTTGTGAAAGAAAATGAGTTTTTATTTTTGCGGCTCTACATTATAAACTTCTGCGAAGCACTTGGGGGTTCAGTTACCCTTGGTAAAATAAAAAAAAATTGGATCTGAAGTTAATTTTTTGTGAAAAAATGTTAAATGTTGATTATTTTTTTTTAAGCATTCCAAAAATTCCTGTGAAGCACCTGAAGGGTTAATAAACTTCTTAAATGTGGTTTTGAGCACCTTCAGGGGTGCAGTTTCTAGAATAGTGTCACTTTAGATTTTCTATCATATAGACCCCTCAAAGTGACTTCAAATGTGATGTGGTCCCTTAAAAAAATTGGTGTTGTAAAAATGAGAAACCCTTATAACTTCCTAACAAAAAAAATTGGTTCCAAAATTGTGCTGATATAAAGTAAACATGTGGGACATGTTAATTATTATGTATTTTGTGACATATGTAATACCATGGCCGCCGGGGGGTAGCTTCTGCGGCCGCTCCAATATTCACTGTGCTGGAGGCTGTTTCATCACCGGTATGCTGTTCACTTTGAGGACCCGATTGACTGCAGACAGAGGCTGGAAGCAACTTTAACAACTCAGCTTTATTCTCTTCAGGGCACAGCATATCCACAATGGCTACAGGACTCTTTACTCGGTAACAGCAATACATCTTCATCTACAGCAGTATGTCACTTCACACATATGCACCACACAGGCAAGCTGACACGTCACACGGAGCACGATGAACACGGAACACTTCCCTTCTTCCAGAGCCCGACTTCAGCCCACGAAGGTACCCGACTTTTCCGTTAAGGCTCACCCGCCTTAAGGCATTGTTGCTCCTGTTCGTGTCCTAGATTCACAGCTCACTAAACTCTCCACAACGCTTCTGTACTCCAGCTGCTACTCCCACAGGGACTTTCCCACGGACCTCCCTGGCTTTCAATTCTCCAGACACAGGCTGGACTCAATGGACAGGCTTGGGTTGTCACTTCAGCTCTTGCTTGCTAGCTGACTTGACCGACGAGACTCCTTCTCCTGTCTCGCTAGCCTTACAGTCCCCAGTCCCTGACTGCAAGGCCTCCAGCACCACTATGTGCTGGCTACTGCTGTAGGCACTCCGCTGTTCTGCACTCTTGTCCTGTCTTGTTCACTACCCCCAGCTCAACTAACTCTTGGAGGGAAATCTATCTCCTTTGCTCCTGTCTAGCCACTCCTCTAAGTTAACCCCTAAGCAGTCTTCTCACTAGTTGAGCTTTGTGCCCCCATCTAGTGTCCCTTTTCTAATACTAAGCCTGACTTATCTAACACACACAAACACACACACACACACAACATGCATACTGCACACAGAATATTATTATTGTGCAATTGTATAGCGCCATTTATTCCATGGCGCTTTACATGTGAAAAGAGGAAATATAGACAAGTATAATAAACATGTGTAAGACAAAGGACACACAAGTACATAAGGAGAGGGGACCCTGCCCGCGAGGGCTTACAGTCTACAGGTATGGGTGAGGATACAGTAGGAGAGGGTAGAGCAGGTCATGCGGTGGTTCAGTAGACCGAGGATCATTGCAAGCTGTAGGCTTGTCGGAACAAGTGGGTCTTCAGGTTCTTCTTGAAAGTTTCCGTTGATGGTGAGAGTCTGATGTGTTGCGGCAGAGAGTTCCAGAGTATGGGGGAAGCACGGGAGAAGTCTTGTATGCAGTTGTGGAAAGAAGAGATAAGGGGAGAGTAGAGAAGGAGATCTTCATACAGATCTCCTGGAGAATATACAACAATATCAACATATGCAGGGCAAAGCCCTTGCCCTCTTTTCACATATCTCTGTGATTTAAGGGTATGAAAATTCAAAGTTGGAAAATTGCAAAATTTTCTAAATTTTCACTAAATTTCCGTTTTTTTCACAAATAAACGCAAGTCATATCAAAGAAATTTTACCACTATGATGAAGTACAATATGTCACAAGAAAACAATGTTAGAATCACCGGGATCCATGGAAGCGTTCCAGAGTTATTACCTCATAAAGGGACAGTGTTCAGAATTGTAAAAATTCACCTTTTCATTAACATGCAAACCACCCTTGGGGTAAAGGGGTTAAGAGTAGACTATTGTGTTTTTCTAAATTCTGTGATACCTTTACAGTTCCTTCCACGGGAATATGACTGTCGTTACGCTGTTAATGAATGTGACATCACAGAACACTGCACTGGAGACTCAGGCCAGGTAACTCAGGCTAATCGTTTTATAGTACCTGTATAGCCTGTTCCCTTCCCAAGTACTACGTGCCGAGCCTGCAGCCAAGCAAATTCATGTAAATCTGAAATGCAATTATTTTTGTCATGTCCAAAATAATTATGATTTCTGAAAATTAAGTTGTCATATACACTTTTCAACGATAAAATTGCAGCACCCAGAGGAAATAGTTGTGGAATTATGGAATTCACAAGATTGATAGACATGTAAATTATATATAAATGATGAAAAAATGGAAACAAAATTTTCAAAACATCATGATTTATTCAGTATCGAATATGACCCCCATGCTCAGAAATCCCTCACTTACATGCCTTGATTGCTATCACTGAGGTTATTAATGGTTGTCTGCGAAATGTTCTGCCATAGAATCATAGAATCGTAGAGTTGGAAGGGACCTCCTGGACCAATTGGTCCAACCCCCTGCTCAAAGCAGGATTCGCTAAATCATCCAAGACAGTTGTCTGTCCAGCCTCTGTTTGAAGACTTCCATTGAAGGCGAACTCACCACTTCTGGTGGCAGCCCGTTCCACTCATTGATCACTCTAACTGTGAAAAAGTTTTTTCTAATATCTAATCTGTGTCTCCTCCCATTCAGTTTCATCCCATTGCTTCTAGTCTTTCCTTGTGCAAATGAGAATAAAGATGATCCCTCTACAATGTGACAGCCCTTGAGATATTTGTAGACAGCTATTAAGTCTCCTCTCAGTCTTCTCTTTTGCAAGCTAAACATACCCAAATCATGCAACCTTTCCTCATAAGATAGGGTTTGCAGACCGGTCACCATTCTGGTCGCTCTTTTCTGAACTTGCTCCAGTTTGTTGATGTCTTTTTTAAAATGTGGCGCCCAAAACTGGACACAGTATTCCAGATGAGGTCTGACCAAAGAAGAGTAGAGGGCAGTAATGACTTCACGTGATCTAGACTGTATGCTTCTGTTAATACATCCTAGAATTGCATTTGCCTTTTTTGCTGCTGCATCACACTGTTGACTCATATTCAGTCTGTGATCTATTAGTATACCCAAGTATTTTTCACATGTGCTGTTGCTTAGCACTATTCCTCTCATTCTGTATATGCTTTTTTCATTTTTATTGCCCAGATGTAGTACTTTGCATTTTTCCCTGTTAAAACCATTCTGTTAGTTGCTGCCCACTGCTCCAGTTTATTTATATCTTTTTGAATCCTCTCGCTCTCTTCTCTAGTATTAGCTATCCCTTCTAGCTCTGTGTCATCAGCAAATTTAATCAGTTTACCTTCAATTCCTTCATCTAAATCGTTGATAAAGATGTTGAACAATACAGGGCCCAGGACTGAGCCCTGTGGTACCCCACTTGAGACATTCTTCCAACTGGATGTGCAGCCATTTACAACCACTCTTTGGGTCCGATCACTAAGCCAGTTATGAATCCACCTAACAGTTGCCTTGTCCATTCCATACCTAGTCATTTTTTCAATAAGGATTATGTAAGATACTTTGTCAAATGCTTTGCTGAAGTCAAGATATACTATATCTACAGCATTTCCCTGATCCACCCAATCCGTGATTCCGTCATAGAAGGAAATTAAGTTAGTCTGACATGACTCATTAGTTACAAACGCATGCTGACTCTGTTTAATCACTTCATTCTTATCCAGGTACTGACATACATGTTGTTTAATAATTTGCTCAAAGATCTTTCCTGGTATAGAAGTCAGGCTCACCGGCCTATAGTTGCCTGGGTCCACCTTCTTTCCCTTTTTGAAGATAGGAACAACATTTACTCTTCTCCAGTCTTCTGGGACTTCTCCTGTTCTCCAAGAAATTTCAAAGATAAAGGAGAGGGGTTCAAAAATTTCTTCTGCTATCTCCTTTAGGGGTGTAATTCATCTGGACCTGGAGACTTGAATTCATTTAGGTTAGCTAAGTGTTTCCTCACTATCTTTCTGTTTATAGATATCCTGGATTCTTCTATTTCCTTAATAGGACAGTGAAGAACAGTTGATGTTACATTTCCTTTCTGAGAGAAAACAGATGCAAAATAGGAATTTAAAAGTTCGGCCTTCTCAACACCTGTCTTACCACTTCATCACTGTCATCATGTAAAAACCCTATAGCATCTTTGACTTTTCTTTTACTTTTGACATATCCCCAAAATCCTTTATTATTGCTTTTGACGTCTCTGCCAAAGATCCTTTGCTGGCAGCTCCCTGTGCCATTGCCGAAAAATGACGTACCAGATGTGCTCGATGGGAAACAAGTCTGGAAACATTGCAGGGCATAGTAGCACAGTTTGGGTCACACAGGTTGCTTACATTATCTTGAGGGACTTGCGACCTGGAGTTGTCATGTCGAAAAATGACCCCTGGGACACTTTGGAGGAATGGCTGTACGTACTACTGATTTCCCCACCAAATCAAAATAATGCTGAGCTGTTAGTGTACCTCAAATGAAAGCTAAAGGGGTCCAGCTACTGTACATTATGCCACCCCATACCAATATCCTGGGAAAAGAACCTGAGCGATGTTTCCATGTGAAAACCTTTTCATAGGGTTGCCCAACTTGCTCTCATGAATAATTTTCAGCTATTATTGCATCCAGGGCGATAGCGGGATTCATCGCTTAAGTCGATTGATCTCCATTCCAGCCTCCTTATCTCCTTTTCAGCCTTTGCTCAGACCACGTGAGCAATGTTGTGAAGACTACTTCACGTGGGAATATCACACTAGTCCTACTCCTTCAATTATGGTGTGGGTTGGCATAATGTATAGAAGCCCGACTATTCTAAATTCACTAACAGCATGCCAAGGTATGTAAGCGTGTATATTTACGCACATTTTGTGGTGCTCATACTCAATGCTGAATAAATTGAGATATTTTGAAAATTTTGCTTCCATTTTTAAATTGTTTGCATGTCATTAACATGTCTATCCATCCTGTGACTTCTTTAATTCCATGACTTTTCCTTCTTGGTGTTGCAATTTTAATGTTGAGGAGTTTAGAAATAGAAAGCGTAGAAACAGTATGTTTGAGTAAGATACTTTTTCACTTCTTTTTTTATCACAGAATGTTCAACTATACCATGTTTTGTGTTCATAGTGTCCGCCTAATCTTCGTAAACAAGATGGATATGCCTGCGACTCAAATCAGGTAACAAAATCTAAAATCTACAGTGGGTATGGAAAGTATTCAGACCCCTTTAAATTTTTCACTTCAAAAAGTTCATTTTTTTCCTCATTAATGTACACTCTGCACCCCATCTTGACTGAAAAAAAACAGAAATGTAGAATGTTTTGCAAATTTATTAAAAAATATAAATAAATAAAAAGAAAAACTGAAATATCACATGGTCATAAGTATTCAGACCCTTTGCTCAGTATGGAGTAGATGCACCCTTTTGAGCTAGTACAGTCATGAGTCTTCTTGGGAATGATGCAACAAGTTTTTCACACCTGGATTTGGGGATCCTCTGACATTCTTTCTTGCAGGTCCTCTCCAGTTCCATCAAGTTGGATGGTGAACGTTGGTGGACAACCATTTTCAGGTCTTTCCAGACATGCTCAATTGGGTTTAGGTCAGGGCTCTGGCTGGGCCAGTCAATAATGTTCACAGAGTTGTTCTGAAGCCACTCCTTTGTTATTTTAGCTGTGTGCTTAGGGTCATTGTCTTGATGGAAGGTGAACCTTCAGCCAAATCTGAGGTCCAGAGCACTCTGGAAGAGGTTTTCATCCAGGATATCTCTGTACTTGGCCGCATTCATGTTTCCGTCAATTGCAAAGAGTCGTCCTGTCCCTGCAGCTGAAAAACACCCCCATAGCATGATCCTGCCACCACCATGTTTCACTGTTGGAATTGTATTGGGCAGGTGATGAGCAGTGCCTGCTTTTCCCCACACATACCACTTAGAATTATCACCAAAAGTTCTATCTTCGTCTCATCAGACCAGAGAATCTTCTTTCTCATAGTCTGGGAGTCCTTCATGTGTTTTTTAGCAAACTCTGTGCGGGTTTTCATATGTCTAGCACTGAGGAGAGGCTTCCATCGGGCCACTCTGCCCTAAAGGCCCGACTAGTGGAGGGCTGCAGTGATAGTTGACTTTGTGAAATTTTATCCCTTCTCCCTACTGCATCTGTGGAGCTCAGCTACAGTGATCTTGGGGTTCTTCTTTACCTCTCACACCAAGACTCTTCTTCCACGATTGCTCAGTTTGGCTGGACAGCCAGGTCTAGGAAGACTTCTGGTGGTCACAAACTTCTTCGATATACTGTAAGGATTATGAAGGCTACTGTGCTCTTAGGAACCTTGAGTACTCCAGAAATTATTTTGTAACCTTGGCCAGATCTGTGCCTTGCCACAATTCTGTCTCTGAGCTCCTTGGCCAGTTCCTTTGACCTCATGATTCTCATTTGGTCTGACATGCACTGTTAGCTGTGAGGTCTTATATAGACAGGTGTGTGCTTTTACAAATCAAGTCCTATCAGTTTAATTAAACACAGCTGGACTCCAATGAAGGAATAGAACCATCTCAAGGTAGTATCACAAGGAAATGGACAGCATGTGACTTAAATATGAGTGTCTGAATACTTATGACCTCGTGATATTTCAGGGTTCTTTTTTATAAATTTGCAAAAATTTCTACATTTCTGTTTTTTACAGTCAAGATGGGGTGCAGAGTGTACATTTAATGAGAAAAAAAATGAGCTTTTTTGAATTTATCAAATGGCTGTAATGAAACAAAGAGTGAACAATTTAAAGGGGTCTGAATACTTTCCGTACCCACTGCAGTTACATAAACTATACATTGGGCTATTTCCCATACAGTAATTTCACGATTGGGATTTTTTCATTTCTTCCTTCTTTGATATTGTCTTTAGGCCCAATTCATCATTGTATTTATGACAGTGTTTTTCCTGAATTATTGACATTTTGATTTGTGACAAATTCACCTAATGATTTGCATCTTTTTTCAAGTTGCCATTTGTGCTTTAGTTAGTTTTCTGATATTTTGCGTCAGATGTGTGGTTTTTCTAGATATTTTACACAGAGTCATGAAATGCGACTTTTTAAAAAGTTGCAAAATGAGCAACTTTTCTAAAAAGTTACAAAAACAGTTTTAAAGGCAGAGCAGATTTAAAGTTGGGGCTTTGTGCTAAATTTATGAATTACGGTACATGCACACTTTGATAAATATGGTGCAGAAAACATCAGTTAAACCCACAAGATAAAAAAGAAAATTGAATTAAAAAGAGTGCAAATAAAGAATCTGGCCATTTAGTTTTAAAATGATTATAAACATATAACCTTGTTATGATAAAACCTTACAACTTCTTAATATACCCTTATTCGGAATAACACCAAAAAAGGTACCCGAAAATTAAGAGATCCAGCAATATTATAGAAAAATGTTTTTATTATTACAATATTTTAATACATAATAAACAGCAATGCCCAATGGAAGACACAACAAAAACACTGATATCGCCACTCTGATTTATAGCAAAAAATACCAATTTATACAAAATGAAAGTTTTATAGTTTATATTAATATATATTATAAAGAACAGTGTCTATACAAAACCTTTATTAATATGCCACATGTTCCCCTAATATAAGATGACAAATATATCACTACCAAGGTAATACCTATTGTAGTAAAAAACAATCACTATGTCCATGGCGATGTGAAGCAAACAATTTGCGGCTATAAAATTGGAAAACGCTAATATAATTAGCCTAAGTGGTTCAAAAGAACTTTATTAGTATGTCACATATTCCCCCATGTAAACTGACAAATATATTACTGCCGAGGTAATCCCTATTATAATAAAAGAGCAATAACTATGCCCATGGCGATGTATAGCAAAAAAATCATGGCCATAAATTGAAGGGCGCTTATAATAATAGTCTGGGTAAGTCCAATAAAAGTATTGGACATGAGAGAAATATAAAATTACCTTTAAGTAAGTGGAACATTGGTGGTGCAGTGTAGCGTGTAGCGTGTCTTCCCTCACCCCTACGCGCGTTTCGCATGGGCTTCTTCACGCCCCCGGAAGAAGCCTGTGCGAAACGCGCGTAGGGGTGAGGGAGGACACGCTACACTGCGCCACCAATGTTCCACCTACTTAAAGGTAATTTTATATTTCTCTCATGTCCAATACTTTTATTGGAATTACCCAGACTATTATTATAAGCGCCCTTCAATTTATGGCCATGATTTTTTTGCTATACATCGCCATGGGCATAGCTATTGCTCTTTTATTATAATAGGGATTACCTCGGCAGTAATATATTTGTCAGTTTACATGGGGGAATATGTGACATACTAATAAAGTTCTTTTGAACCACTTAGGCTAATTATATTAGCGTTTTCCAATTTTATAGCCGCGAATTGTTTGCTTCACATCGCCATGGACATAGTGATTGTTTTTTACTACAATAGGTATTACCTTGGTAGTGATATATTTGTCATCTTATATTAGGGGAACATGTGGCATATTAATAAAGGTTTTGTATAGACACTGTTCTTTATAATATATATTAATATAAACTATAAAACTTTCATTTTGTATAAATTGGTATTTTTTGCTATAAATCAGAGTGGCGATATCAGTGTTTTTGTTGTGACTTCCATTGGGCATTGCTGTTTATTATGTATTAAAATATTGTAATAATAAAAACATTTTTCTATAATATTGCTGGATCTCTTAATTTTCAGGTACCTTTTTTGGTGTTATTCCGAATAAGGGTTTTTTGATTTATGCATTTAAGTGCCAGCTCCTTGTTTAGTATTTATAAGGACACTCTTTATTTAATAACTTCTTAATATAGCCATACACTCATAGTTGCCTACTTCTGTAGAAAACTTTATAGAGGACAGGGATCATTATAAAAGAAAGAACTAGTACTCAACTCATCAGTGGGATTTTTTAAAAATGCAGCGTGCTTTAGGTTTGACTTTTTCTTCCCATCTATGTTCAAGGGTAGGCTTCAAAACAGAACTTCAAAATTGTTAGTGTCCCGGTTGGATGAGGCAAGCCTTCAGGAGTGGACACTCTGGATCGTGGCCCCGAGGGCCCCTGGGTGAGCAACCAGGTGAAGCCGACCCCTATACAGGGATCGTTAGGAGCAGACCCAGAGGTTCGGATACCACAATAGCCGGTACCAAGAGGGGCGGCTCGGAAAGGACCGGAGTAGCACAGAGGGTGAGGACAATGAAACAACTGGACAAAGCAGGATATGGGAGACAGACTGGAGCAGGACTGCAGGGAGAGGAGCATGGTTGGCTGGACGAAGTAGGGTCACAGGAGACAGGACCGGAGCAGGCACTGCTGAGGACAGGAACGGGTGGCTGGATGGAGCAGGGACATAGGAGGCAGGACCAGAGCAGAGACTGCTGAAGACAGGCACGGGTGGCAAGATGGAGCAAGGACACAGGAGGCAGGACCGGAGCAGGACTGCAAGGAGAGGAGCAAGGGAGAGCGTGATCAGCAGGGATACAGAGGAGCTGGCGTAAAGTATGTATGAAACACAAAGATCAGGCACCTCCAATACAGGAGGGTGGCCTGATATACCCAGGGATAGTCTCCCATTGTGGTCCGGCGGTGCTTCCGGTTCAGGACACCGCCGGAGCACAAGGGAGAGGAGGGAGACGCGACCTATGGCACATGCGCATAGCATGCAGTGACGCCATCGGCTGCGGACCAGTCAGAGGAGGACGCCGCATCTGCCAGCCGGTGAGAGGCTGCGGTGGAGGGGGAAGGTGAGTGACAGGAGCCGTGACAGTACCCTCTCTCTTAAGCCGCCCCCGCCCTGAGATTGGCTAAAAATCTCCTGAGAATGCGGGAAGCATTGATATTCTCCCGGGGTTCCCAGGACCTCTCCTGAGGCCCAAAGCCCTTCCAGTCAATAAGGAAAAAAGTTCTCCCTCTGACCCTCTTCATAGCAAGAATATCTCTTACCTCGAAGATGTTGTCGGTACCCAGCAGCTGAGACACGGGGTCTGGTGCGGAGTGAAAATGGTTTAGTACCACAGATTTCAGGAGGTAGACATGGAAGGTGTTCGGGATTCGGAGCGAAGCAGGCAACCTCAATTTGTAGGTGACATCATTGACACGTCCAAGGATTTTAAAAGGACCGATGTACCGCAGACCCAACTTGTACGAGGGCAACTTTAGCCGGATATACTTGGATGAGAGCCAGACTTTCTCCCCGGTACGATACGGTGGAGGATCCAGTCTCCTCTTGTCGGCGTGATTCTTCATCCGATCACCGGCTCTCTTGAGTGCCGTGTTTGTCTCTGCCCAGATCTTGGAAAACTCTGAGGACAAGGAGTTGGCTGCAGGTACCTCTGAAGCGGGGGTTACGGGAAGAGGAACATTAGGATGTCGGCCAAACACAATAAAGAACGGAGACTTTGTTGAGGATTCACTAGTATGGTTGTTGTAAGCGAACTCAGCCCAGGGGAGAAGGTCAAACCAGTCATTTTGGTGGGTGTTGGAAAAATGATGCAAGTACCCGGTCAAGGTCTGGTTAGTTCGCTCCACCTGCCCATTCGACTGCGGATGGTAGGCAGAGGAGAAATCTAGTGATACATCCACGAGCTCACAAAGTGCCCGCCAAAACCTGGAAGTGAACTGAACTCCTCGGTCAGACACTATACGTCGAGGTAGTCCATTGGGTCTGAAGATCTGATGGATGAAGACCTTGGCTAGCTCAGGAGCTGAGGGCAGTCCGGTCAAAGGGATAAAATGTGCCATCTTGGAGAAACGGTCTACCACCACCAGGACCACAGTGCAACCAGATGAACGGGGCAGGTCAGTGATGAAATCCATGGTGATGTGTTGCCAGGGCACCGCAGGGACCGGTAATGGAAGCAACAAGCTAGATGGAGGTCATCGTGGTACTTTGTTTTTTTGCGCAGGAAGGACAAGAAGCAAGGAAATCAACTATGTCTTCGCGAAGAGTAGGCCACCAGTAGTGACGAAAAATGAGAGCGATCGTTTTCTTGATCCTGGCATGACCAGCCAGCTTGGAGGAATGACCCCAGAGTAAGACCCTTCCTTTGACATCCTCTGGCACGAAAGTCTTGCCTAGAGGTGGAGAAGGCAGATTCACAGGAGCCATGGTGATGATTTTAGCAGGTTCAATAATGTGTGAAGGCTCCTCCAGTGTCTCAGTTGGCTGGAAGAACCTGGATAAGGCATCGGCTTTAGTGTTCTTGTTGCCTGGGAGGAAGTGGAGCTTGAAATCAAAGCGGGCAGAAAATAAGGACCACCTGGCCTGCCAAGGATTGAGTCTCTGGGTGGACTGGAGATAGGACAAGTTTTTGTGGTCAGAGTAAATTACAAAGGGATGGACAGACCCCTCCAGGAGATGATGCCATTCTTCCAGAGCCAATTTTATGGCTAATATTTCACGGTCGCCAATCGAGTAATTGCACTCCGATGGGGGTAAAGCCTTGGAAAAGAATCCACAGGGGTGCAGTCGACCAGAGGAGGATTTCTGGGACAGTACTGCCCCCGGCTCCTGTTGAAGAGGCGTCCACATCAAGCATCAAAGGTCTGCTTCTCTCGGGACGGTGCAAAACCAGAGCTGTAGAAAATGCCCGTTTTAGAGTCTGAAAGGCTTCTTCAGCTTCCGTAGTCCAAGAATTGTGGTTTGACCCCTTTCGGGTAAGGGCGGAAATGGACTTGGTTATTGAGGAAAAATGAGGAATAAATTGTCTGTAGTAATTGGCAAATCCGAGAAACCGTTGTATTGCCTTTGCTCAGACAGGACGAGGTCATGTGAGAATGGCGGACAGTTTTTCGGGATCCATCCTCAATCCAGCGTCGGAGATAATATAACCCAGAAATGGCAAAGAAGTCTGTTCAAAAAGACACTTTTCAATCTTAGCCTACAAACGATTCTCCCAAAGACGCTGTAGTACCAGGCGAACACTCCTTCTATGGGAAGAAAGTTCCGGTGAGAACACAAGTATGTCGTCCAAGTACACTACGACACAGGAAAACACGAGGTCCAGGAAGATCTCATTTACGAATTCTTGAAACACAGTGGGAGCATTGCAGAGACCAAAGGGCATGACTAGGTACTCGTAATGGCTGTCACGAGTGTTAAAGGCGATCCTCCACTTATCGCCTGCGTGGATACGGATCAGATTGTAGGCTCCTCTAAGGTCTAGTTTGGAGAAAATCCGGGCCCCTCTGAGGTGATCAAAGAATTCCGGAATGAGTGGAAGAGGGTTCCTATTCTTGATTGTGATATTATTCAAACCCCTATAGTCAATGCACGGCCGCAGGGATCCGTCCTTCTTTTTAACAAAGAAAAAACCGACTCCCGCGGGAGGGGAAGATTTCCGTATAAAACCCTTGGCCAGATTCTCCCGGACATACTCGGACATGGCTAGGGTCTCTGCAGGAGATAGTGGGTAAATCCTACCCCTAGGAGGAGTGGAGCCAGCGATTAGTTCAATCGGTCAGTCAAAAGGCCGTGCGGAGGAAGGGTCTCTGCTTCTTTCTTATCAAAGACATCTAAATAGGAGCAGTAGGCTGAGGGAAGCCCCGAGAGATCAGGAGGCGGCCGTGAGGTAGCAGAAAGATGAGTAGGGTTCAGGCATCTGGAATACTGTATCGAGTTTTGGGCGCCACATTTTAAAAAAGACATCAACAAACTGGAGCAAGTTCAGAAAAGAGCGACCAGAATGGTGACCTGTCTGCAAACCCTGTCTTATGAGGAAAGGTTGCAGGATTTGGGAATGTTTAGCTTGCAGAAGAGAAGACTGAGAGGAGACTTAATAGCTGTCTACAAATATCTCAAGGGCTGTCACATTGTAGAAAGATCATCTTTATTCTCATTTGCACAAGGAAAGACTAGAAGCAATGGGATGAAACTGAATGGGAGGAGACACAGATTAGATATTAGAAAAAACTTTTTCACAGTTAGGGTACCGTTACACCTAGCGACTCACCAGCGATCCCGACCAGCGATATGACGCGGTCAGGATTGCTGGTGAATCGCTGGGTGGTCGCTAGTGAGCTGCCACTCAGGCAGATCTCATCAGCAACATCGCAGGGGACGGGGATCACTACTTACCTGTCATACGCGGCGATCCTGCGTCCTCCCGCCCGGCTCCACGCGTCGCTCGTCGTCACAGCAGGAAGCGCCGCAGGAAGTGACCGACGAGGAATGGTCCAGCAGCTTCTAGCGCGATCAGCGATAACCAGCGCGGGAGCCGGTCGGAGGTATCACATGCAGCGATATCGCTAGCAGTATCGCTGCAACGTCACAAAATCGGTGACTTTACAGCGATATTGCTAGCGATATCACAGTGTGTAACGGGGGCTTTAGAGTGATCAATGAGTGGAACAGGCTACCACGAGAGGTGGTGAGTTCTCCTTCAATAGAAGTCTTCAAACAGAGGCTGGACAGACATCTGTCTGGGATGATTTAACGAATCCTGCTTTGAGCAGGGGGTTGGACCAGATGGCCCAGGAGGTCCCTTCCAACTCTACGATTCATGGCACAATTGTCCCCAGCGGAGCACTTCACCCGAAGACCAGTCGAGAACTGGCTGGTGTGTCCTTAGCCAAGGGAGTCCAAGTAAAATTGCATGGGACAGATTAGGCAATACATAAAAGGCCATCTTTTCTTGATGTAAGGCTCTGACTTGCAGCTCCATCTCCTCAGTGATCGTAGTGACTGTCTTTTGTAGAGGTCTGCTGTCCACTGAAGCCACTAACCAAGGATTTGGTAGGGTAATGACAGGAATATGGTACTTGTCTACCTCTTCACGCCTGATGAAGTTACTTGCAGAACCCGAATCCACGTAGGCCACCTCGGACCCACGTCTCCGACCTGAAACCAAAAGAACAGACATAGTGAGGAGAGTTGAGAGGAATTACTAGCACCTAGGGAGGCTTCTCTTACTTGACCTAGGTGGATGAATTTCCTGGTCTCTCAGGACAGGAACGGAGAAAATGCGAAGTCCCTCCGCAATAGAAACATAGACCTTGCACCCTTCTCTCCCTGCAATGAACTTCAGCCAACTTGAGATGATCCATCTGCATGGCTTCGGCAGGGGGAGCAGAAGGAGTCCCGGCTGGACAGGGATTAGAGGACTGGCTGAGAGAAAGTAGCGGTCTAGTGGACCTCCTGTCCCTAGCCGACACCCGGGCGCACTCCTGGAATCGTAAATCTATGCGGGTAGCCAGGGAGATAAGATCTTCCAGAGTGGTCGGGGTATCCCAACCCGCAAGCTCATCCTTTATCCTGCCTGAGAGACCACTCCAGAATTCCCCAACCAGTGCTGCGTTATTCCAACCTAGTTCAGAGGAAAGAGTATGGAAGCGAATGGCATATTGTGCGACCGTGAGGGAACCCGGGTGGAGATTAAAAAGGAACTCGGTAAGTGAGGCTAACCAGCCTGGCTCATCAAAGACCCTGCGAAAGGTTTCCATGAAGATCGGAAGGCTCGAAACTACAGAATCGTCCCGTTCCCAGAGGGGGTTCAGCCAGGACAGGGCCTCCCCTTCCAAATGGGACATAATAAAGGCCACTTTGGCCCGGTCAGAGGGGTATTACTGAGGTAACAATTCAAAGTGGAATCTACACTGGTTTAAGATACCCCTGCAGAGTTTGGGGTCGCCACTAAACCAGGTGGCTTGGTGAGGTAAGGGGAAAGGAGAGAAGGGGAAACATGAAATAAAGTCTGTGCCGTGGCGGCAGATTGGAGAGCCACCAAGCGGTTATCGACAGAGGCCATATAGGTTAAAATATGGGCCTAGGTATTCCGCTGCTGACCCAGCTCCTGTTGAAGACTTGCCAGCTGAGTGGCATTTCCCGAGTCGGCGGCCTGCAGAGCCAACAGGCGAGAGTCCATGGACTTCATAACAGACATTATGGTCCCTGGTTCTCCCGCAAAAAGAGCAACTCTTTTTGGGTGGTAGCAGAGGCACCGGCGGGATCCATGGCCTGATCTTACTGTTAGCATCCTGGCTGGATGAGGCAAGGCACCAGGAGTGGACCCTCTTGATCGTGGCACCGAGGTCCCCTGGGTGAGCAACCAGGTGAAGCTGACCCCTATACAGGAATCGTTAGGAGCAGGCCCAGAGGTTCGGATACCACGATAGCCGGTACCAAAAGGGGCGGCTCAGAAAGGACTGGAGTAGCACTGAGGGCGAGGACCATGAGACAACTGGACGAAGCAGGATACAGGAGACAGGACTGGATCAGGACTACAGGGAGAGGAGCACGGGTTGGCTGGACGAAGCAGGGACACAGGAGGCAGGACCGGAGCAGGAACTGCTGAGGACAGGCACAGGTGGCTGAATGGAGCAGGGACACAGGAGGCAAGACCAGAGCAGGGACTGCTGAGGATAGGCACGGGAGGATGGATGGAGCAGGGACAAGGAGGCAGGACCAGAGCAGAGACTGCTGAAGACAGGCACAGGTGGCTAGACGGAGCAGGGACACAGGAGGCAGGACCGGAGCAGGACTGCAGGGAGAGGAGCAAGGGAGAGCGTGATCAACAGGGATACAGAGGAGCGGCCTAAAGTATGTATGAAACACAAAGATCAGGCGCCTCCAATACAGGAGGGCGGCCTGATATACCCAGGGATAGTCTCCCATTGGTCCGGCGATGCTTCCGGTTCAGGGCACCGCCGGAGCACAAGGGAGAGGAGGGAGATGTGGCGGTGGCCTACAGCGCATGCACATAGCATGCAGTGAGGCCGTCGGCCGTGGGCCAGTCAGAGGAGGATGCCGCGGCTGCCAGTCGGCGAGAGGCTGTGGCGGAGGGGGAAGGTGAGCGACGGGAGCTATGACAAAAATACACTTCCTGCTGCAAGTATTTATAAATGTGATGTGAAATGAGGAACATCACTGTGTAAGAGCTACTAGTTAAAAGGAAAGGTATGTGGCTACAATGTTCCTTTTGGTCACAGCACATTGCTAAATATCAGTTATTAGAGAAGCATTTCTTCTCCCATCAAAGTTTTTATCCTCTTAATATATTGTAATCATCAAATTATATAGCAGTGTGTACATACAATTGCTCATTTTTCCTCTCTAATTATCCTCTTTTCTCTGCTCTTTATAAAAACAGGAGGTCTCTTGTCTCTCTATTTATCATTCCCCTTTTCAACTCCTGACCCAGCTCTCCCTCCCACCCTGCCAGGGATTTTTGCATTAATTGATGAGTCATGCCAGGAAAACAGACTTCCCGTTTCTACATAAAGCTTAGGGTACCATTACACTTAGCGATGCACCAGCGATCCCGACAACGATATGGATCGCTGGTGCATCGCTAAGTGGTCGCTAGTGAGCTGCCACACAGGCAGATCTCACCAGCGACATCGCAGGGGTCGGGGGTCGCTACTTACTTGTCAGACGCAGCGATCCTGACGTCCTCCCGCCTGCGTCCACGCGTCGCCACAGGAAGCCCAGCAGGTAGTGGCCGACGAGAAATGATCCAGGACCTTCTCGCGCGATCAGCGATGAGCAGCGGGGGAGCCGGTCGGAGGTAAGTATCAGACATAGCGATATTGCTAGCAATATCGCTGCTTCGTCACAAAATCGGTGATGTTACAGCGATATTGCTAGCGATATCGCTATGTGTAACGGGGGCTTTAGAAGGGTGCAGCTGGTCAGTTTTTATTTACGTGATGTCATAGACCTAATGGAAGAGAGAATAATTAGCTGGGTAGAAAGGCAAAATAAGCAATTGTAAGTGCACAGTGCTGTATAATAAGATGACTGCAATATATTAAGAGGATAACAATTTTGATGGGAGAACTGCTTCGATAATCAGTAGATCTGTCAACACACATGCAGATATGCAGATTAGATCAGTATCTCACAATGAAAATGATCTATGGCAGAAATTAAGGGAAAAATTGTATAAATTCCGCCTGTTTTTTAAGACACTTATCTTGCAATGGATTGACTAGAATATATACATTGGTAACTAAATCTGACCTGTGTTGAAGTATTAAGTGTGTTTTACTACTATAAACGTAGGTTCCCAATAGCATTGTCCTTCCACTTTTTTATGGAGCTCCTTTACAGATTTCCCCTTTTCTTGAATACTCCTGCCTAACCGCTGTGCAGTGGGTTACAACATCTCTGTAAAACTTGATGGATAGCTAAATTAATGTATGCTGCACTTCTCTATACAGTGTGGAGACAGGAGCACCACTCTGCTGGGTTTCCATCCTTCAGTTCAGATATTGAAGTTGTGGCATATCTTAGGCTACTTTCACACATCAGATTTTCGGCGTCAGGCGCGATCCGGCGTCGTGCCGGAGCGCCGGATCCGGCAAATGTTTCGTAAAGCCGGATGTGACGGATCCATTTTTCTGCCGGATCCGTCTTGTTCTTGACAGACAAAACCGGATCCGTCTCATCCGGTTAATCCGGTTTTTGTTCCGTTTTTTGACGGATTACGCCGGATCCGGTTTTTAAAATTGACCCTTGTGGCCTTCCGAACGGGATTGGCTACTGAAAAACTATATATAGCGTGTTCCTACAGCCCTTCTTTGACAGGTTGTAGAGGAGAAAGTGCAGGTTGTAGAGAAGAGCAAGTTACTGGCGAAGATGGATGTTGTGATTGGAAATATTTTGAAGAATTTGGCGGATTTTACAGTGGAGGTGAATCGTTTGAGGGTGATTGTTCTGGAGAAGGAGAGAGCGAAACAGCAGCGCATCAGGCATCGTAGACGACGTTTGTGGATCCACCCCATCACAGCCAAGAGAATGACGCGTGGGGTCTATTCTACACTCTGCATGGACCTTAGACGAAACCCGGATAAATTTTTTGGATATGTTTGGATGAAAATGGAGAATTTTGATTACTTGGTGGAGCGCATTGCACACCTCATAAGAAAAGCGGACACCTATTGCCGCTTCTCTGTTTCACCCGCAGAGCGTCTGATGGTGACTTTAAGGTAAGTCACATTTATTGGATGTGCTCACATCAGAGCACACTTTCACTGCAATCTTGTTGGTGGTAGTTTGTATCTCCAAGTGTTATAGCTGAGTTTTGGTATGTAATGCTGTGATTTAAAACTAATTGATTGTTTTTTAATTCCCCACAGATTTCTTGCAACTGGAGAATCCCTTTCGTCACTGCATTTCCAGTACAGACTCGGGATTTCCACCATATCTGGAATAGTGAAGTACACATGCCGTGCACTGTGGGACTCCTTAGCTGAAGAGTTTTTACCAGAGCCCACAACAGAGAGGTGGATTGAAATTTCAGAAAAGTTTCTACAGATATGTCAGTTTCCAAACTGCTTTGGCGCTGTGGACGGGAAACATATCCGCATTGTAAAGCCAGCCGGATCGGGATCGGAATATTTCAATTACAAGAAATATTTTTCAATTGTCCTCATGGCCATCGCTGACGCGGAATACAAATTTATTGCTGTTGATATTGGGGCCTATGGCCGCTCCAATGACTCTCAAGTTTTCAAACTGTCTGCCATGGGGCGTAAACTGTATGGAAACACCTTCCAGTTCCCACCCCCTAGACCGCTGTCGCAAACATCTGGTCCACCTATGCCATTTGTCTGTGTAGGGGATGAAGCCTTCCAGCTGTCAGAACACCTTTTGAAACCGTACTCTAGCAGAGGATTGACAAGAACAAAACGCATTTTTAATTACCGCCTCACAAGAGCAAGAAGAATGGTTGAATGTACCTTTGGTATTCTGACAGCCAAATGGCGGGTCCTATTGACTGCGATCAACATCAAGACAGAAACTGTGGACGAGGTGATCAAAGCTTGCGTGGTACTCCACAATTTTGTTAGCTGCAAGGAACCCATTTCCATTGAGGACACCTCTGAAGAAACCACCTTGCAAGATTACCATGACATTACCACTAGAAGTTCTGTGACGGTTTCAGTAATGAGGGACAATTTTGCACTATACTTTATGTCACCTCAAGGCAGAGTACACTGGCAGGATGACAGAGTGTGAAAGATTTGTTCCCTTAACCAAACTTGTGTACCTTCTGTAGCAACAGTATATACCTTTGCCAACCAAAGTTGGCTATCTTGTCATGGTCTTACTATTTTTACCTTTAGGCCACAGGTGTGTACCTGGTTGTGTTTTATGCAAAGTATTTCACCTTGTAACAAAAGTTGTGTACATTGTTAGGAAATCACCAACAATAAACACAACTTTTTAGGTGAAATACTTTGCTTCAAACACAACCAGGAACACAACTGTGGCAAAAAGGTAAAATTTACCTACAGTTATATACCTGGTTTTGAATACCTTTTTACCTTTGAAATACCCTGTATTTAACCTTTTTTTTAAACATAGTTCGCCGCAGAAAGAAATGACAGACAACCATTGTAAAACGATAATTTAACTTTTATTTAAAATATTTTTTTTTTTGTAAAATGTTTTTAAAGTTTAAAAAACTTTTTTAATAAATGTTTGAAACCAACCAAATGGGCATTTTTATTACAACAAAAAACATTATAACTCGGTGTAGTGTGGGGTGGAAATAGTGCTGGAGGGGCTGCGGGACACTTCGACACTGGGAGTGTGGAGAGAGGACTGGGATCGTGGTGGGGAAGGAACAGTTAGAGGTGAAGGTGTGGAAAAAGCTACAGAATGGGTGGACATGTGGGAGGCAGAAGAGGTGGTGGGCGGTGGAGTGGAGGGTTGGGCAGGGACTGTAGGAGCAGATGATGTTGATGGCAAGTTGTATGGGGAAGGAGTTTGGTACGGGGAAGGAGTTTGGTACGGGGCAGGTTGCTGGAAGTGGGGAGATGTCTGGTACTGGGGAGGTTGCTGGTACTGGGGAGGTTGCTGGTACTAGGTAGGTGGCTGTTGCTGGGGAGGTGGATGGTATGTAATAGGAGGGGGAGGATGGAAAGTGGCTGGAGGGGGTGCAGGTGGAGGAACTACTGTGGTGGGAGGAGGAGGTTGGGAGGTAACGTGCTGGAGAGCACCGTGGCATGAATGCATTACATGCATCTGCTGGGTAGGAGAGAGCGTTTCCATGCGCTCCACAACAGACCTGAAAAAGGTGTGGTTTGGCGAAGATCTTGCTTCTGAATGCATGGTTTGCAGAAGTGTCTTCACCTCCAGAATGCTGGAGTTGATCTGCTGAAAGCCTGCGGAGATTTGCTCTGACAAGACTTTTAGACAGTTCTGGAAAGATGCATTCAGATGCAAGAACTCTGGCGCATAAGTCTTTTCCTGACCCCTCTGCCGCTGCCGCCCAGTACCCGCAGGTGTACTAGAGGTGGCAGGGGCAGAAGGGTGGGGTAAAGGGAAATCGATCTCCTCACCAGCAGCTTCATGTAATGTAGGCGGCCACGATGCTCCTGTGCTGGTGGATGGGACAGATGGGTCGAATGTGTGGGAAGGCTGGGAAGGTGCAGATGTACCGGGGCGGTCGAAGTGTCCCTCGGTGCCGGTCTCCTCAGGGATCGCCTCAGAAGGGTCCAATCATGCAGGCTCCCGAGTGCTGCTCACCGTGCTGTGGAATAAAGAGAAAAAAAAAACAATTAAAATAGTGACATGGTATGGCCCTGGCTGAAAAAAAAAAGTTACATCTAAACATTTTTTTTCACATGTGGTGTGTAATATTTACCTTCTGGTGACCATTGTTTCCCGGAGGAACGACAGGGCTTGTGCGTACTTGTACTTGCTCCTGCGTCCTCCAGATCCACTCGGGGCCCGCATCTCTTTATTGAACTCCTTCTTGAAACGATCCCTCACAGACCGCCACTGTTTCACAATTCTGTCCCCTGAAACGAGAAAGGAGTGGTTAGTATACAACATCAGTGTTTCCCAAACTCCAGTCCTCATGGTCCCCAGGGGTCATGTTTTCAGGATTTTCATAGTAAATGGAAATCCTGAACACATGATCCGTGGGGACCACGAGGACTGGAGTTCGGGAAACACTGGTTTACATCAAGCAACCGGTACTGTATATACTTACGCTCTTTAATCTGGGCCCGAGCATCGAGGTCCTCCCAGCGGTCCACAAGGAGCGAACAGATTTCCTCCCAGAGTCGTCGGGTAACGATCAGGTCAGCATGGCGGCGGTCAGCCATATTCCATAGCGGCTCCCTTTCTCTGACGAGATCGATGAGGTGGTCCACATCAATCCCTCCATCCTCACCGTCAGAGTCGGGAGCACGCTGTGAAGGCTGTTAAAGAAAAAGACAAAAATAACATAATTTGCCTCCACAAAAGAAATGAAATAAAAAGTGCAAAAAAACAAAGCAAAAATATTTATACTTACATGCTGGTGACCACCACGTTGCTGTCGCCGACGACCCTGGGAGGCACTGCGAGGACCTCTTTGCCGAGCACCAGATTGGGAAGACTAGAGAAGAAAACAAAAAATGTTATGTCTTTGGATGTAGGCATTTGTTTCCTGTGTGTGGTCTGCAGAACATTGTTTTCTATGTGTTGTGTGTAGTGTGATGTTGTGTTTCTGCGTTTGATGCAAAAAACTTACCAATTGTGAGCCCACTCCAGGTGTCTGTCCACCCCTTCCTTCTTCTTCTGGGAGCTCCTCTTCATCTTGTGATTCCTGTTTTGAAATAAAAGGCAATGAATAGACATATATTACAGAGATGATGGATTTTGGAAATAAAAACTTACCGTCAAACGCTGACGATGCGAGGGAGGGCTCCCAGAAGAAGATGTGCTGTCTTCCTGCTGGCCAGACTCCATGCCTGTGGGTGGTGGTACTGCTGCTGCCAGTGCTTCCAGTGCTGCCACTGTTGCTGCTGCTGCATCTCTTGGGCGGCTGTTGAATAAAGAGAAACAAAGGGGCAATGAATATCTTGATATTCCATGGCCCTAGTTTGGAGGAATGGGGGATTTGATAATTACCGTCTCTCATCTGCTGCTGGACTCCCCTCCCATTGTTCAGCATGCTGCTCCATTTGGGGTGGTGGTGGTGCTGATGGTGCTGCTGCAGTGGTCTCCTGCCTTCTCCTGCGCCTGGTTGCTGTCTTGGGTGGCATGTTGGGTGTGGCTGAGGGTCCCACTGTCATGCTTTTATATATGTGTCTTGTGGGCAGAGCTACTGAGCATGCTCGGACCCAAATAACCGGATCCGGCGCATTGCGGTGCTCATAGGCGTTCATTGTTGTTCGCCGGAGACAAAAAACGTTACAGTAGCCGTTTTTTCCAGATGCCGGATCGCGACACATTGCCGGATCCGGCGAAAACCGGATGAAACGCATGGCCATCCGGCGCGATCCGGCGCAAATGCAAGTCAATGGGGGGGAAACCGGATCCGACATTGCATTTCGCCGGATCCGGTTTTTGTCAAAAGCGCCGGATCACGCCTGACGGCGAAAACCTGATGTGTGAAAGAGGTTAGTGGTGGTTCATCATGTCTTATGATGGGAATATTTCTTTATTCCTGAGTACTGTATATGAATGTTTCCAATCACACACAGTTAAAAGAAATCCTATGAATTGGACCTGTAAAATAAATTACAAATTGAAACAGAGTTTTTTATTATTTTTCTGACCATTCATAATTTTGCATTAAGTTATTTCTGCAAAATTGATAGTAAATATAAGTGAAGCAAAGCGTGTACTGATTCAACTACTATTTTAGGGTCGCTGTTACAATGGTGAATGCAAGACGAGAGACAATCAGTGCAAACACATCTGGGGACAAAGTAAGTTGCATTTTACATGGTATAATTTGCCAATGTGATATTCTATTGGTAATAATGTGAGTGACTGTTGTCAAAGCTTATTTCATTACAATTGAGATTAACGTTCAGTAGAAACTTTTTCGCATGTACATGGTGGGTTTTCTTTGTAAGATTTTCTGTGACTGAAAATCATTGTATCACTGAATAGGGTTTGTAAAAACCCTAGCAAATACTGTACTATAAAACTGTATGTGGAACATATACTCATTCCACTGTTTTACTTTAAAGGGAATCAGTTGGCAGGATTTCACCAACCTAACTATTTAGTTGTGTGAAAAAGTGTTTCCCCCTTCCTGATTTCCTATTCTTTTTCATGTTTGTCACTCTGAAATGTTTCAGATCACCAAACAAATTTACATATTAGACAAAGATAACACAAGTAATCACAAAATACAGTTTTAAATGAAGATCTTTATTATTAAGGGAAAAAAGAAATCCAAACCTACAGGGCCCTGTGTGAAAAAAAGAGATTGCCCCTTAAACCTAAAAACTGGTTGGGCCACCCTTAGCAACAACAACTGCAATCAAGCATTTTCGATAACTGACAATGAGGCTTTTACAATACTCTGGAAGAATTTTGGCCCACTATTTTTTGCAGAATTGTTGTAATTAAGCCACATTGGAGGGTTTCCAAGCATTAACTGCCTGTTTAAGTTTATGCCACAGCATCTCAATTGGATTAAGGAATTGACTATTCCACTCTAAAAGGCAATATAGAATTAATCTTCAGCTCACCTGGTCCAGCCTGCCCAGTCCTCCTTTCCATGATCTCGGTGCACGGAATAAATCCATCCCCATCTGGGAGAAAATTCTTGGTGAAAAAAAAAACTTTTGTAGTTCCAGCACACGATATAGGAAAATTAAAGAAGCCTTTATTTAGTCCATCATTAAAGATTACAATACCAAATGTAATAAAAGCATGTGTAGGCTTACGCGTTTCGGATCATATTTGACCCTTAATCATAGCATAAAATACTGAATAAATGTTGCACTTATCAAGGAAAAGCAACCAAAGAAGGCTGCCTTGGGTAACACCCACCAGAATCAGCTGTAATACCAGCATCACTAATTCAAGGTTAGCAATAGTACCTCACTGGATTAACCCTATGATGCATCCATCTTATACAAACATGTTACAATGTGAATTCTCACTTAGTGATAATCTAATAGTTTAGTCACTTTTTAACCAAATTTTTATATATATAAATTCATCAGGATGGGATGGGATTACAGGCGCACACCACCGCAAAAAAAAAAAAAATTATATATATATATATTTTTTTTTTTTCTTAAATTTCTTTTCTTTTTTTTTTGCGGTGGTGTGCGCCTGTAATCCCATCCCATCCTGATGAATTTATATATATTAAAATTTACGAAACGCGTAAGCCTACACATGCTTTTATTACATTTGGTATTGTAATATTTAATGATGGACTAAATAAAGGCTTTTTTTAATTTTCTTATATCGTGTGCTGGAACTACAAAAGTTTTTATTCCACTCTTAAGTCTTAGTTTTGTTTTTCTTAAGTCATTCAGAGGTGGAGTTGCTGGTGTGTTTTGGATCCTTGTCCTGCTGCATAACCCAAGAGCACTTCAGATTGAGGTCACGAACAGTTGGCCAGTATATTTTCAGTATTTTTGGTAGATAGAAGAATTCATCTTTCCATTTACAATAGCAAGTCTTCCAGGTCCTGAAGCAGCAAAACAGCTCCACACCATCACACTACGACCACCATAGTTTACTTTTGGCATGATGTTCCTTTTGTGAAGTGCTGTGTTACTTCTACCCCAGAAGTAATGGGACATACACCTTCCTAAAACTTCAACTTTTGTCTCATCAATCCACAGAGTATTCTCCCCAAAAGTTTTAGGGATCATCAAGATGTTTTCTGGCAAAACTGAGACAAGCTTTTTTGTTCTTATTGCTCAGCTGTGATTTTCGTTTTGGAACTCTGCTATGCCAATCATTTTTGCCCAGTCTCTTTCTTATGGTGGAGTCATGAACAATTACCTAAACTGAGGCAAGTAAGGCCTGTAGTTTTTTGGATGTTGTTGTGGGGTCTTTTGTGATCTCTTTGATGAGTCATTGCTGCACTCTTGGGGTAATTTTATTTGGCCAGGCACTCCTAGGAAGGTTCACCATTGTTCCATGTTTTTGCCATTTGTGGATAATGGCTCTCATTTTGGTTTGCTGTAATCCCAAAGCTTGAGAAATTGTTTTATTACCTTTTTCCAGACTGATAGATATCAATTACTATGTTTTTTATTTGTTCCAGAATTTCTTTGGATAGCGGCATGATTTCTTGCTTTTGACAATCTCTTGGTCTACTTCACCTTGTCAGGCACATTCTATTTAAGTGATTTTTTGATTTAGAATAGGTGTGGCATTAATCAGAGCTATAAGCAACTGGTTGAGAACACATGTACCACTAGGTGTCAGTCGAATAATAATAGCACAAAGTGGTAATATAAAACTTACCTTTTAGTGTTAAATATTACCTAAAAATTCAAAATGTGCCTAAATATACTAAAGTGCAAAACTGTGCAGCGCCACACAGACAAGACATAACATATAAGAATTTCAGCCAACACTGACCAACAAATAGAATCAGAAAAATTCTGACAGTGTTAGGCTGACATTAATACAATTATAAATCAAAGCAGATTTGATAAATGATACCAACAGGTATTAATATGTATACAGCCCAAAGGCAAATCCCAGTTGGGTAAACACAAAAATACCCGTCACGATATATATAATAATTTGGAACCCTCTCACTAGGTCAGAGGAATAGGAATGCCAAGTTCTTATAGTGATGACCAGAAATCCGTGGTGAATAGGGGTACTGTTATGAATGAGTTAACGAGGAGGAAAAAACAAAAATCAAGCTAAGCCTGGAAAACCGGAGAGGTTGGTAACTAGCGGATTGCAGACCCCTGATCCTATCCACACAACTAACAGTAGCCGTGGAGCTTGCCTACGGTGGTCCTAGACGCCTCTTCAGGGCTGGAGAACTAAATAAGCCTAAAGAAAGAAAGGGAAAATCTAAACTGCCCCAGAGCAGACCCCAAAACAATAGACAATCCCCAACATGTATTGTCGGTGAAACAAGATGAAAACACAAACACAGATAGAAAGATAGGCTGAACAAACGATGGGGCCCTCACTAACTAGAAAGGACAGGAAAGAAAAGCTGCTGTCTCCAATCACGCAAAAAACCCTGCCAAAAAATGTTTAACACGTCTGATAGAAAAAGGCCCTGAAGTCGCTAGACTTCAATTCCCTATATCAGCAGTCAGGTATATTCTGAAGACAGAGCAAAAGAGATCAACTGATCAGAGACAAAATGGGGATTCAGCCCAGTCCCAGCCAGGGCTGGCTGAACACAAAAACTAAGTAAACCAGACGAAAACTCATATGAACAATAGCAGAGAAAACTTAGCTTTAAGAAGGCAGGAACCAAACTGGAAACCAGAAGACACAGTCAGGAGAAAGCACCAGCAAGAAACTAGGGAGTCGGCGGCCTTAAATCCAATCAGAAATTCCTGATGTACAATCACAGTCCTCTTCCTCAGGTGGCCGGTCTCTGCCATTTAGATCAGCTTCATTACCACCCTTCACCAACAGAGGGAGTCCAGATAGAGAACTCACTACTCCTCTGTCAGCACAGCCAGCTCCATAACCCTCACCAGAAGCAAACCCGAAAATGTGCTCACAACAGTACCCCCCCTTGAGGAGGGGTCACCGAACCCTCATCCACGCCACCGGGCCGATCAGGATGGGCCCGATGAAAAGCACGAACCAATCTATCGGCATGAACATCAGAGGCAGAGACCCAAGAATTGTCCTCCTGGCCATAACCCTTCCACTTGACCAAATACTGGAGTCTCCATCTAGCCAGACGAGAATCCAGTATTTTCTCTACCTCATATTCCACATTACCTTTAACGAATACAGGGTCAGGAGGTGCCGCCATTGGAACTACTGGCTCAACAAACCTCTTCAACAGAGATTTATTAAACACGTTATGGATCTTAAATGTAACAGGAAGAGCCAATCGAAAAGAAATCGGATTAAGAATCTCCAAAATCTTGTAAGGTCCAATAAATCTTGGCTTGAACTTTGGAGAAGCCACCTTCATAGAGATATTCTTTGATGACAACCAAACCATATCACCCACTTTAAACCGGGGACCAATGGTCCTATGCCGGTTAGAAAACCGCTGGGCCTTTTCCTGGGAGAGAGACAACTTATCCACTACTTGGTCCCAAATCTGCTGCATTCTCTCTACCACCGTGTCAACACCTGGGCAGGCTGAAGATTCCACTTGCCCTGAAGAAAATCGAGGATGAAACCCAAAGTTACAGAAAAAGGGGGACATCAAGGTGGCAGAACTAGCTCTATTATTTAAAGCGAATTCGGCCAAGGGCAAAAATGAAACCCAATCATCCTGATCAGCAGATATAAAACATCTCAAATAGGACTCCAAAGTCTGGTTTGTTCACTCCGTCTGCCCATTGGTCTGAGGGTGAAACGCAGAGGAGAAGGACAACTGAATTCCCAGCTTGGAACAAAAGGCTTTCCAGAATCTGTAAACAAACTGAACTCCTCTGTCCGATACAATGTTCTCAGGAATCCCATGCAACCGAACCACATGTTGTAAAAACAAGGGTACCAACTCTGAGGAAGATGGCAACTTTGGGAGTGGTACAAGATGGACCATCTTAGAGAATCTATCACAAATCACCCAGATAACAGTCATTCTCTGAGAGACAGGAAGATCAGAAATAAAATCCATTGAAATATGGGTCCATGGCCTCTTGGGCATCGGCAAGGGCATCAACAACCCACTAGAGCGAGAACAGGGTTTAGACCGGGAACAAGTCCCACAGGACTGCACAAAATTCCTGACATCACGAGATAAGGCAGGCCACCAAAAAGTCCGACTCACCAAATCTCTGGTACCAAAAATATACCTGGATCACCAGCCAATGCGGAGCAATGAACTTCAGACGTCACTCTCTTCCTCCACTGGTCAGGAACATACAATTTTCCCATAGGACAACGCTCAGGTTTTTCCTCCTGGAATTCTTCCAGGGCACGTCTCAAATCGGGCGAGATGACAGAAAGAACTACCCCCTCACCTAGGATGGTAGTAGGCTTGGTCACAGTAGGAGAATCAGCAAAGAAACTCCTAGAAAGGCCATCTGCCTTAACATTCTTAGTGCCTGGAAGAAAGGAGACCACAAAATCAAAATGCGTAAAAAACAAGGCCCACCTAGCCTGTCTAGGATTCAAGCGTTTGGCCGACTCAAGGTAAATCAAATTCTTGTGGTCAGTGAGGACCACAACTTGATGTCTAGCTCCCTCCAACCAATGTCTCCACTCCTCAAATGCCCATTTCATGGCTAACAATTCCCGATTCCCCACATCTTAGTTGCGTTCAGATGGGGAGAACTTTTGGGAAAAGAAGGCACAGGGATTCATTTTAGACGTCACCGGATCTTTTTGGGACAAAACAGCTCCTGCACCAATCTCTGAAGCAAAGTACTCATAAACACAATCAGACCAGGAGGACATATTCCTGGCATAATAAATTACACCTAGATGCCTCCTCTGTTGTGTAAGACCTAAAATATAGATCAGTCACTAAAGACAACTATGGAAAAGGGAGAGTGGAAAACCACTAATAGACGACCACAGATCCGATGTAAAAATATATATATATCTTTATTAGGACAAATAAACAGATTCTGGACAAAACGGTGCTCGGTAGTGCATTAAAATAACCCACGCACCATGGGAAACATAGCAGACCTCCCTAGAGAACTTAGATAATAGTCCAAATGAACACTACAATCTCCTCACATGGATAGATGTACAGTATTATCACTATATCATCACATCTACAATATTACTTATTAACATACCAGCCCTGATGACATATTATATAAATCTACATGGCCAAAAGATATATGTAAATGAATATATATGTATATATATAGGACACTGTCTGAAAATATAGTGTAACCTGAACATATATGTCTAGTGGTTATTATCAGAGAGACGCTATAACAGTAGACAGAAGGTGTCACTGTAAACATACACCACCAAAATGGTTATACAAATACCTCATTATAACTATTATTTCTATATAGAGGGCCTTACCTGGCCCAAAGAGGAAATGAAGTGACAACAGATCATACAACTAATGTCTCACTATGCGAGGCAAAATAAGGAAAGTTAAGGAAAGATCTCAAAGCCTCTATCATATATAGCCACTATTCAGTAGTTGCTGCTCTCTAGTCCAAAAGACGCATACAGCGAGAGGAGCGGTAATTGTTACCAGCAAAGGGCGGTAGTGAGGAGTCCCAGGGGGGTCTGCGTGTGTACCCCGACGCGCGTTTCGGATGCTCGTCCTTCGTCAGGGGGCGTGAACTACAGCAGAGCCAAGGAGCTAAAAAGGCCATGACCGGAAATGAGGCGGCGTGGACCGGAAATGACGCATCCGTCGTCATGACGACCAGGGACGCGAAGCGGCGCCGGCGTCAGCCAGTGTGCGCCTCGGCGTAATGGATGCCATGGCAACACACCGGCTGGAGACGCCAGAAGCCGCGTCGCAGGACCCCAGACCATGACGCGCATGCGTACTGGTCAGCACATCCTCCTTAATCGGCCACATAATACTCTGATGTGAGCAGTACAGAATACAATAATCGCATCACATAATCCCCATTACTCACATGGAACACAGACAATAACCTTGCATATTACTTAACAATATGGAATCTAAGAGCATAATTACTAAATGTGTCATAAAAGATAACAATATATGATTTTAGCCATATACATCTAGAGCACTGTAGCACAGGTATAAATTTCAACAATAATATAATAACAATGCTGTGCCCATTAACCCTATACACATAATACTATGCTACATAAATGTCTCCAGGCCCATTGGCTCGTACAGAACTCTAGATTCCACATTTGTCAAAGAAATTGTATTCTAACAGATTTCTCTAAAGGTTATATATAATACATAATAAATAATGCAAAATTAATAACTGTGTCCGGCAAGTATATAGCTTTCATGGGTCCAGAGTGTTCACCCAATGTGGCTCCATGGTATACAGTCCTGATGTAATGATATGCGATATCCTGTGACTGTATTAGACAGATGCCTAGATCTCGTGGTTCAAATAAGGATGTTCTTCAACTATGACTCAATGCTGTACTCCAGTATAATATACACGTGGCCTAGAGTATAGAATGTATAATAAGAAAATAATAAATAAAAGTCAATAAAAACAACAAATTAAAAACAACCACGCACGCGTGGAAAATTAAATGCACTCCACAGTACAGCCAGAAGGTGATCATAGAAATGATGCAAAGTTTAAGCATTCGTTTAGCCCATTAGGTTGGACCGTATTTAATTTGAGCCAAGCGTTGTGATAATCTGCCTCCCCTGATACCAGGATCCAATGAGTCAATCCCTCTAACTCTAAAGGACCTACTATCACGTCAGTTGAAAGTTAGGGTCAGGGAGCACGTTCTAGGTATACAAGCTGCGGCAAGCGAAAATGATATATCTGTGCTTAAGACTATACCTAAGCACTTTAAATTATATCACCAGTGTGATAGTAGGTCCTTTAGAGTTAGAGGGATTGACTCATTGGATCCTGGTATCAGGGGAGGCAGATTATCACAACGCTTGGTTCAAATTGAGGCAAGATGGATATGGACCTTAAATACGGTCCAGCCTAATGGGCTAAACGAATGCTTAAACTTTGCATCATTTCTATGATCACCTTCTGGCTGTACTGTGGAGTGCATTTAATTTTCCACGCGTGCGTGGTTGTTTTTAATTTGTTGTTTTTATTGACTTTTATTTATTATTTTCTTATTATGCATTCTATACTCTAGGCCACGTGTATATTATACTGGAGTACAGCATTGAGTCATAGTTGAAGAACATCCTTATTTGAACCACGAGATCTAGGCATCTGTCTAATACAGTCGCAGGATATCGCATATCATTACATCAGGACTGTATACCATGGAGCCACATTGGGTGAACACTCTGGACCCATGAAAGCTATATACTTGCCGGACACAGTTAATAATTTTGCATTATTTATTATGTATTATATATAACCTTTAGAGAAATCTGTTAGAATACAATTTCTTTGACAAATGTGGAATCTAGAGTTCTGTACGAGCCAATGGGCCTGGAGACATATATGTAGCATAGTATTATGTGTATAGGGTAAATGGGCACAGCATTGTTATTATATTATTGTTGACATTTATACCTGTGCTACAGTGCTCTAGATGTATAAGGCTAAAATCATATATTGTTATCTTTTACGACACATTTAGTAATTATGCTCTTAGATTCCATATTGTTAATTAATATGCAAGGTTATTGTCTGTATTCCATGTGAGTAATGGGGATTATGTGATGCGATTATTGTATTCTGTACTGCTCACATCAGAGTATTATGTGGCCGATTAAGGAGGATGTGCTGACCAGTACGCATGCGCGTCATGGTCTGGGGCTGCGACGTGGCTTCTGGCGTCTCCAGCCGGTGTGTTGCCATGGCATCCATTACGCCGAGGCGCACACTGGCTGACGCCGGCGCCGCTTCGCGTCCCTGGTCGTCATGACGACGGATGTGTCATTTCCGGTCCACGCCGCCTCATTTCCGGTCATGGCCTTTTTAGCTCCTTGGCTCTGCTGTAGTTCACGCCCCCTGACGAAGGACGACCATCCGAAACGCGCGTCGGGGTACACACGCAGACCACCCTGGGACTCCTCACTACTGCCCTTTGCTGGTAACAATTACCGCTCCTCTCGCTGTATGCGTCTTTTGGACTAGAGAGCAGCAACTACTGAATAGTGGCTATATATGATAGAGGCTTTGAGATCTTTCCTTAACTTTCCTTATTTTGCCTCGCATAGTGAGACATTAGTTGTATGATCTGTTGTCACTTTATTTCCTCTTTGGGCCAGGTAAGGCCCTCTATATAGAAATAATAGTTATAATGAGGTATTTGTATAACCATTTTGGTGGTGTATGTTTACAGTGACACCTTCTGTCTACTGTTATAGCGTCTCTCTGATAATAACCACTAGACATATATGTTCAGGATACACTATATTTTCAGACAGTGTCCTATATATATACATATATATTCATTTACATATATCTATTGGCCATGTAGATTTATATAATATGTCATCAGGGCTGGTATGTTAATAAGTAATATTGTAGATGTGATGATCTAGTGATAATACTGTACATCTATCCATGTGAGGAGATTGTAGTGTCCATTTGGACTATTATCTAAGTTCTCTAGGGAGGTCTGCTATGTTTCCCATGGTGCGTGGGTTATTTTAATGCACTACCGAGCACTGTTTAGTCCAGAATCTGTTTATTTGTCCTAATAAAGATATATATATATTTTTATATCGGATCTGTGGTCGTCTATTAGTGGTTTTCCACTCTCCCTTTACCAACCTCTGAAGCGTCTACCTCCACCTGAAAAGGAAGTGAGACATCAGGTTGCCACAAAACCGGAGCAAAAGTGAACCTCCGCTTCAGCTCCTGAAAGGCCGAAACAGCCTCTGAAGACCAATTCAGCACATCAGCACCCTTCTTAGTTAAATCAGTCAGTGGTTTAGCAATACCAGAAACATTAGCTATAAATTTACGATAAAAATTAGCAAAACCCAAAAACTTCTGGAGAGCCTTCAAAGAAGTGGGTTGAACCCAATCATAAATGGCCTCTACCTTGGCTGGGTCCATTTCAATAGTTGACGGAGACAAAATAAATCCCAAAAATGAAATCCTCTGTACACCAAAAAGGCACTTCGATCCCTTCCCCAACATGTATTGTCGGTGAAACAAGATGAAAACACAAACACAGATAGAAAGATAGGCTGAGCAAACGATGGGGCCCTCACTAACTAGAAAGGACAGGAAAGAAAAGCTGCTGTCTGCAATCACGCAAAAAACCCTGCCAAAAAATGTCCAACACGTCTGATAGAAAAAAGCCCTGAAGTTGCTAGACTTCAATTCCCTATATCAGCAGTCAGGTATATTCTGAAGACAGAGCAAAATAGATCAACTGATCAGAGACAAAATGGGGATTCAGCCCAGTCCCAGCCAGGGCTGGCTGAACACAAAAACTAAGTAAACCAGACGAAAACTCATATGAAAAATAGCATAGAAAACTTAGCTTTAAGAAGGCAGGAACCAAACTGGAAACCAGAAGCCACAGTCAGGAGAAATCACCAGCAAGAAACTAGGGAGTCAGCTGCCTTAAATCCAATCAGAAATTCCTGATGTCCAATCACAGTCCTCTTCCTCAGGTGGCCGGTCTCTGCCATTTAGATCAGCTTCATTACCTCCCTTCACCAACAGAGGGAGTCCAGATAGAGAACTCACTACTCCTCTGTCAGCACAGCCAGCTCCATAACCCTCACCAGAAGCCAGAGGCAAACCCGAAAATGAGCTCACAACAGGGTACGCTATTCCCAACTTGTTTCCTCTCTTTCAGATTCTTCAGGTGAATAGGAACTGATAAAGTGGGCTTTGTTGCTACTGTGTCAGTGGATTATAATGGCCATGATGGTGGTATGTTTCGACTTTCAGTTCTTACTCCCCTGAAGAATCTTTGTGAGTGGCAGTAATCAGGCCTGCGTGTGGCTAGAGAATTTTTACTCCGCTTCCCAAAGATGTGATAAACCACAATTAATTTATGTTTTAATGGTGGGGGACAATCACTTTTTCACACAAGGCCTGCTAGACACCTCTGATAGATCTTATGTCAAGGATAAAGGATTCTGGATTTTAAATTCAAACTGTTCCTTCTTTATCTTCCTCGCACCATGTGTTGGTGCATTGTTGGGAGACCCCAATACGAATTCATTGAAATTTGTGGGTATGGCCTAATTTAATCCAATATATCTAGGTGCTTTACAGAGGACCTATCACAAGCGCAATACGAGAGTAGCCAGGTTTTACTCTTATTTTATTCCTGCTGCTTCTCTGAGTAATGTGCGTGCTAATATTTATTCTCTTTACCAAGGTGGAAATATATACAGTATAATCATGCAGAAAGTCCTTTGAGCATCACTCCCTTGGTAAAGATAATAAACATTCGCAGTGAATAAAAAGGCCTATATCTCTGGAACCATTTTGTGGAACTGAAAAATAAATAACTGGACAACCCAGTGAAGCAGTGGGAATAGAACAAGAGAAATGTTTGGCCTGGTGAAAGGTCTCCTAATGGTTCCTCTACTTCTCCTGTATCCAAGATATAGTGATGTCTGTGGTTCCCAATAAATTGACCAATTGCTATTTGCTTGTAACTAAGTAACCAACTAAGAAGGAGAATTATGATTAAGGATGGGAGACAAGTAGGGTACTTTTTCACTCTATCATGGTGTAAACCGCTTATTTTACAACTATTACAGTATTTAATACTTTTATTGGTAAAGTGTTCTCAATAAATGTCTAATTTATCTTTTTCAAATTGTCTCTTCAGAGAGGAAGAAGACTAGATCTCTAGTGCCACCTATTGGAAGTAGCAATCGTAAAAGCTCCAATAGGTGGCACTAGAGTTCTAGTCCTCTTCCTCTCTGAAGAGACAACTTGCATGTTTCCCAGAGGAGCATTGCGACTTTAAGTCTCCTCGTCTCTGCATGCTTAGCATGTTAATCTCCACAAGGAGAAACTATACTTCTTAATTTATCTTGTATAATTCCAGAAGCAGCAGGCTCAGATAAGCATTGCTATGAGAAGTTAAATACAGAAGGCACAGAGAAAGGAAATTGTGGGAAAGATGGAGATAATTGGATTCAGTGCAGCAAACAGTAAGTTAAGAAAAAACAGTTGCATATGATAAAGATACTAAATTGTAACTATTTAGTACTCTACCAGAATGCCAAGCTAATGTTGTCTATGGTCATTATTTCATATTTTTAAATAATGAAATTATTTGAGCTGGAAGATGAGGAGGTATATTAGACAATCAGCAGTGGTAGGGAGTCCTACTACTACAATATTTAGATTAAAAAGAACAGGGCTGCAGAGTTTATTACATGTGTGTGGTAGGGTAGCTAATCCTGCATTCAGAACTGCACATGTGGTGAAGAATAGGGCTAGAGGGAAATTACATGCTTAAATGAGGACAATGTGATAAAGCAGGACCTCTTCATCAGGACAGAAAACAGTTTTCTGTTCTGATGACGAGGTGCAGCGTGGCCTCAAAACGCGTTGAATCTGTAAACCTATTCAGTAAATCATTCAATATATCCCATTGGATATCCTGCGGATTCATCATTGGCAGTGCATGAGTGGCATCTCCATTCTTTCAAGACCGGTGTTCTTGCAGCATCCGTGTGATAATTTTGTATGCGAGATACACGTTGCTTTATAGCAGCCATACTAGGTGAGTGGATTCCCTTCCTTCACACGTCATTTTTTATTGGTTAAGACCCTATTGAGCTCTCTTTTTCCAGTTTTCTTTACTCCCCATGCTTAAACGAGAACACTAAGGTGAATTTACACCTGCCAATGATCTATGTTAAATGAATGCTGATTGACAGTATGGTTTTCGGGCGCTGGTTATTTAAAAAACCTGTTTAAACAGGCCGACTACCCTTCAAATGTGCACAGAACGGTCAGTAATAGATTGTACTGTGCGTATAGGCTGCCACTGTTCTTGGCTTTGACGATGCACTGCCAAGAAGTATGCTCTTTTGGGCAAACCAGGAGATCACTTCACCCTACTAACACGTGTTTTTGTCATTCATTGGATGATCGTTAGCCTACTTACATTGCATAATTGTTGGTGATCAAACATTCCTGGTGAAGCTTGTTTCCAATTACCTTGCAGGGTAAATGTAAGTTATTGAAAATCATTAAATTGAATGTCCACCCAATAACTTTCACGCTGAAGTTTAGTGATGGAGCGGCTAAGTACTTCCTAAAATCTTTGCCTTGACCATCAGCTGACCCTTTCCTCTGATTACAGGTTTTGTCTACTGATGAATAATCTCTATTATCTTTATGTAATAAATGTTTCTTGCCCTCACAACCATTGTCAGGGTGCCTAATAAATAAATTCCCCCTCATTACTATATCAGCAGTGGTTCAATGTCTACAGTAAGTTGAAATTATATGCTGCCTCTATTACACTTAATCCTTTATTAAATGGTTTTCTGTTTTGTAGTGATATATTCTGCGGTTTCCTACTTTGTGCAAATGTATCTAAGATTCCCCGCATTGGTAAACTAGCTGGCGATATACCTCCAACATACATGAATTACCAAGGGAGAGTGATGGACTGCAGGTATGCACTCAGAGCTGGGCACCTAGGATTAATTTGGTGGCTTTTAATACCATTATTTCTTTGCTACCTTATGAAGCAATAATGGCTAGCTTTAGTGGAAATAAAAGTGCATGACTACACTGTGTGCACACTTATTAGGCAAATGAATATGTTGACTATATCATAATTTTTATGCAGAATTTCCACAGGTGATGTGTAATGAGGAAAGTGAGCAGAATTATTAGGCAGCTTGTATTTCTCAGGCCACATTGGTCAAAGAGATTCACCTGACTATGAGAAATAAAAAAAAAATGGTAAAAGTCTTACAGGGGTTTGCAGCACTCTTGAAATTGCTAAGACATAGAGGTGTGATCACAGAACCAAGAAAAACTTTTGTAGCAAATAGTCAAGAGGGTCACAAAGAACGTGTTAAGAAAAAAAAGGCACACATTAACTACTAAAGATTTGAGAAGAATCAAATGTGAAGTGGCCAGAAAGTCACTATCCTCCAGTGCTGTCCTATTTCTGAACTGCATCCTCCCTTTATAGCCCTGAAGTACAAGGTGTTCAGTACTTAACAACATTGCCAAGGTAAGGGAAGGCTGAAACCTGACCACCACGGAACAAAACACATAAGTTGAAATGTCAAGACTGGGCCAAAAAGTATGTGAAGACAAATTTTTCAAATGTTTTATGGGCTGATGAGATGAGAGGACTAGATGTTTGGGACGGACTAGATGGTAGGGCCTGTGACAGGATCAGAAACGGGCACAGATCTCCTCTTTGACTCAGATGCCAGCATGGTGGAGGTCGGGAACTGCTATGGGCTTGTATTATTAAAGTTGGGCATTTGAGTTTTGTGTTGAAAATGGACTCAAAATCAACTCCCAAACCTACTGAGTTTTTAAAAGACACTAGCTTCAAGCTGTAGTACAGGAAAAAGTCTGCATCTATCAAGAAAACCATTGTTTTATGCAGGGCAATGCTCCATCACATGCATCCAAGTCTCCACTGCTTGGTTAACCAATAAAGGCCTTCAAGGTGAAAGACCCCTTCCTCACCTGACCTATACGCTACTGAGAACTTCTTAACCGGGAGAGTTGTGGTGCTGCCTAAAACTGATGGACTCCATGGAGACCCTGGAGTTGTTCCCTGCATGTGTGTATAAGAAGAGACCTATCGCTCCAGGGCAGCAGCCGGGGAGAAGCCACCTAGTCTCCCGTGCAGCTCGGTCCCTGACGGCTTTTAGCTATGAATTTCTATGACATGCTGCAGCTTTTTAGAGTTAAACATGACTGGCCGTAATCATATATGAGCTATTAGGTTCCCTTTAGGAGAAAAATAATTAGTATATTTTTCCATGGAGGTGTTTATAAAAAGGGAAAAAGTAGTTAATAATATCTGTAATAATTTTTGTGTTATACAGTGGTGCTCATATTCTTTTGGATGATGAAACTGACATGGGATATGTGGAGGATGGAACACCGTGTGGCCCATCAATGATGTGCTTAGACAGAAAGTGCCTACCTATTGCATCACTGAACATTAGCAACTGCCCAATGGGTTCCAATGGGAAAATATGCTCTGGGCATGGGGTAAGACTAATATATTGGTATATTTTGTTAATAAGAATGATTGATTCATATGTTAAAGACATAGGGACAGATTCATTAAGACCAGCATAACTTTCTAAGAATTAGGCCAGGCGGGTGTAGCCATTCCCCATCCCTCCATGCTCCTTCTTTTGGGTTAAACTGGTGAGGACTGGCGTGAAAATGCTAAAAGTTTTGTATTATTTTATGGTGTTTTGCCCAGAATTCTAGCATAAACGCCTTAATGAATCAGGGCCAAAGTCTGTTAGACTTCTTCAGGACATAATGTTCTCGTTGACTGAAAGAGTAACCATTGTTTTCATTTTTATTTCATAATTCAATAATACACATGAAAGTAAGTAACTTTGTAAAACATCTGCTTCTTTCTCTGCCAGAATTGATCAGTCATTATCAAAAGTCTCAATTCTGAGGTGAAATCTGTATTCAGTGCAGACAGATTGTTATATTACTCAGATAGGGAATGAGAGCTGCTATTGATGAGAGTCCATGGAGGAGGGAGGAGCTCTGCCTCTAGCCCCTCCCCCTCCTACATAGTCTCCTATCCATAACATCTCCTTTCTCTGTAATAGGACAGGCCATCTGCACGGAATACAGATTTTACCTTAGAATTGAGAATTTTGATAATGACTGATCAATTCTGGCAGATAAAGATGCAGATCTCTCTAAAATTATCTAATGTACAGTGGGGAAAAAAAGTATTTAGTCTGCCACGAATTGTGCAAGTTCTCCTACTTAAAAAGATGAGAGAGGCCTGTAAATGACATCATAGGTAGACCACAAGTACGAGAGTCAAAATGAGAAAACAAATCCAGGAAATCACTTGTCTGTGTCATGATCCAGGTTGGATATGACAGAGAAAATGCACAAGTAACCTTTTTTTTTTCTTTAGCTGTGTGCTAAAGTTTGGTTTCAGTTCTAGTTTCCCCCCGGTGGCCATTAGGGTCATTGCACTATGGCGGTTTCAGTTCTAGTTCCCCCCGGTGGCCATTAGGGTCATTGCACCTTGGTTACTTTAGTTTTGTGCACGTAATTATAAAACAGGTGTGATTGCTCTATAAAATAGTGTCAGGTGTGGTAATCACTGTTGGTGATAGTCCTCAGTTACAAGCAAGTGAAGGATGGAGCTGAAGGAGAGTCCCAAGCATCTCAGTGAGAGTCCTGGAGTGGCAGCTATGGTGTCTGCGAGGAGGGCTGGCATGGCTTGGTGGAGTTCTTGCATGGCTTGGTGGAGTGGAAGCTATGGTGTAGAGCTGCACTCATGATGCTGGACTCGGTTGCTGGAAAGCTGGACTCAAGAAGCTGGACTCTGTTTCTGGACAGCTGCACTCAGGTGCAGGACTCTGTTACTCCAAGGTGGCACTCGGGTGCTGGACGCTGTTGCTGTAAAGCTGCACCCAGGTGTTGGACAGGGTGGAGGAAGATGCACTCAGGTGTTGGACTCTGTTGCCTGGAGCTAGTGCATCAGAGCAAAGCTAAGTGTTTCCCTGTTTGTCACTTTTCCTCATGTTGGTGTTAGTACAGCGGTGGGGCCAATGCCTGCACCACCCAGCTCCCTAGTAAGGAATAGGTGTAGGGTGTGCTAGGGTGACAGGTATCCTGATCGACAGGTGAGGAGCCTGTATAGGGAACGTTAGGAGTGTTAGGGACACTGACTCAGGGGAGTGCAGGAGGTCTCCACGTCCCCAGTTCCCTATCACAGGGCCCTCCATGGTAAATGTTTCCCTATCCCCTGTGTCTTGTTGTAATAGTTACCAGCCTGCGGGCCGTGTCACACTGGACAATTACACGTGTCATGTCCTGTTGTATTAGTTACCGGCCTGCTGGCCATGACACAAAGGACGGGGCATGTGACAGTCTGATTCGGCAAGATTTATTTTGCAAATTATGGTGGAAAATAAGTATTTGATCATTAACAAAAGTTAATCTCTGGGGGGGCGTGGCTATGTAGCCGAGGAAGGAGGACGCACGCTACAGGAGCTCCCGATCATCCTGCTTGTATCCTGTATCTGACGCCTGGCTACCGTGATATACCCAGTGGCGTTCGGTGCCTCTGGATACTGGAACCCCCTGGACCCCCCGCAGGAGGGCGCAGAACAGCTCTGGTGAGCTGGTGGCTGGAAAGGCTGGGATGAGCGGCGGGGCCTGCATGAGGCGGTGGCCATCTTATACGCGCACTCTGTCAGTGAGAGCGGCGACGTCCAGCTTCCAGCACTGCAGCGTTACCAGGTGTGATCTGCATCCAGAGGAATTGAGGGGATATGCGGTGTGTGCCCTGGAAAAATTGGGCCCCGCGTTTACCCCCTCCTGTTGATAGACTCATTTGCCTGTTGGCGACATTACTGTAGGGACTTCTGCTCCCCCCCCCCACCGCTGCTGTCTCTGCGGGTGCTGCGGATCTCTCCCCCCCGGTCACAAGAAGCCTTATTGATATAATACCCCCTCTGCATGGACGCTGCCCCCAGGCCGTAATTATTAGACCTTACCCCTGCTGTGCTTATAATCGGAGGGGAAGAAACCCTGAAGTATACACCTCTAGTTACCCTGGTGTGCCGCACTGTCATTGATCATGAATCGATCTAAAGGATCGGTAGCAACAGAAAAATTAAGAGTTTGCCAGACCCAACCCCCTCTCAGAAATAACCCTTCACAAGCTCAGCGTAAAAATCGTCCGTCCGGGGGTGAGGAGGAGAATGAGCAGGAAGAACTGACCCTTAAACAGGCATCTGAACAATTGATGCAGGCCATCTCCCTAACTAGGACATCCCTGACTGAGAAAATAGAGGACATTTACACTGAAGTGGGGAGACTCAGTCAAGATATGCAGGCCATGAGGGGACGCATTACGGAAGTGGAGACAAGAGTGTCCCAGGTAGAGGGCACCATCACACCTATGGAGGCCAAGTTAACAAAAGTGGCGCTATGAATGCCTGGAAGCAGAAGGCGGACGATCTGGAGAACAGAATGTGTCAGAATAATATCCGCGTCATCGGTCTGCCAGAACGCTCAGAACGTTAACATACTGAGCAGTTTCTGGAGGGCTGGCTCAACGCCTCTCTGGGAGATGAATTCTCCTCAGTATTCACTGTTGAAAGGGCTAATAGGGTTCCTACAAAACCCCTTCCTCTGGGAGCCCCACCTAGACCTTTCCTGGCATGTCTCCTCAACTGTAAAGACAGAGATACCATTCTGCGTCTTGCAGGGAAAAAAAAATCTCATCAAGTTCGACAATGCTGTGATCTCAATCTTCCCCGACTTTTCCATGGAACTTCAGAAGCAATGGGCACAATTCATCAAAATCAAGAAGTGGCTCAGGGAAAGGAACATTATGTATTCAATGATTTATCCGGAACGGCTCCGGGTTGTCCACGGGGGGTACCTTCGTGTTTTTCACGAATCCAGTGTAGGCGACTGAGTGGCTGCGGTCCCATAAAGGATCCCCTGCAAAGGAATCCTAATGTGCCTACTGTTAACCTGGGTCCTTCAACTAAAGGCCTAATTGGAGCTTTCTCAGCAAGTATCCAGTTACCAACAATACCGGACAGTGTGTTCAGTGATGGTATCCCCTTGTTTGCTTTTTGATAGGGGGGTGGGACCTTGCTCCTATTTTGTTCGGTTCTTATTCTTCTTTCTTTTTTCAAAAGTTTTAATTTTAATTGTTATTTAGGTAAACGTCGCAGCCAATGGCAGTCCTGTTATCTATGTGATGTCTCTAAATTCTGATCGGGCACTAATACGCATCATTTCAAGATAAGCAAGAATGGGTTCTGAATTAATATGCATGACCTGGAATGTGAGGGGTATTAAAAGCCCCTGGAAGAAAATTAAGGTGTTCTCACAAATTAGGCAATATCATCCTCACATTGTGGCCTTGGTTGAGACACACCTGACCAGAGACACAGCTCGATGTTTTGGCAAAAACCGTAGGTACAATGGTTTATTCATGCATTTCATACCAGCCATTCAAGGGGGGTTTCACTACTAATAAATAAGGACGTTAGGTGGGAAGCCAGGGAGGCCCGGAGGGATCCTGAGGGGCGTTTCGTATTTGTACACGCACTGATCAACTCTAGGAAGTATGTTATTTTGTGTGTTTATAACCCCCCCAGCTAATATGTCAATTCTCCAGAAGGCATTGAGTTTTGCCCTGAACTATCCAGATGCAGATGTCATCTGCATGGGGGATTTTAATCTGGTCATGAATAAACATCTTGATAAGCTGAGACTGCATGATGGAGTACAGAGAGGAACTCCACCGCCGGCTACATCCCAACTCTCACAGTTCATGGAAGGTAGAGGATGGCTGGATCTATGGAAAACGCGTCACCCCGAGACGAGGGAGTATACTTGTCATTCATCCACTTAGCGCTCCTTGTCTCGCATAGATTATATCTTTGGATCCAGCAGTTTGGCAATGTGGGTGGATAATATTGAGCATGGCAGTAGGGGGATTTCAGATTATAGTCCGGTCATTCTTAAACTTAAATACCGACCGCTAAATAACAGGATAACATGGAAATCCAACCCTTTCTGGCTGAAGTTGGTGAAATCACCCAATAGAACGATTGATCAGTTGCATTGCTTCATCTCGTCCCACCCTGAACCCCGGAATATTAACTTATTTTGTGATACCCTTAAGGCATACCTGAGGGGTTGCTTATCCTCTACGATTTCTTACATCAAACGGGTGACATCGGGGGGGAGGATGATGAGATGGAGCAACGTTTGAAAGATTCGGAGGCCGCTTACATATCTGACCAGACTAGTGGCAATAGGGTGGAGTGGTTGACGTCTCAAATGTTATATACTCAACACATAGGCACTAAATCCAAACATAAACTATTTTGCTCGCCAATCTTATTTCAAGCTGGGGAATCATTCAAGTACATTTTTGGCCTATTTGGTGCGCTAACATAATACAACTAATACAATATTACAGATTCGCAATTCAGACGTTACCTTGGTATCCTCAACTGAAGAAATACTGAGCTGTTTTCATGATTATTATAGCTCATTGTACAACTCTAAAAATGACATTGATAGCCAGGGGTGTCTAGACTACCTGTCGGATATAACATTTCCCACATTAAGTTCTTCCCAGTGGGCCTTTATGGATGCTGAATTCACCTTGGAGGAGATAGAGGACGCCATAAAGGACATGGCCCCTGGGAGGGCCCCTGGACCGGATGGGTTTCCTATCGAACTGTGCAGGAAATACCGGGAGATATTAGCGCCACTTTTATTGACGGTTTTTCTGGGGATTTGGGAGAGGGGATCCATGCCGGAGTCCTTCTACGAGGCTAATATAATAGTGCTTAAAAAGGAGGGGAAGGACCCTTTAGACTGTGAATCTTATCGGCCCATATCATTAGTAAATGTGGACTATAAGATTTTTACGAAAATCTTGGCCACCAGGTTGAACTCAATCATATTGGAACTTATACACCCTGACCAAGATGGCTTTATGCCTGGTAAGAGCACTTCCATCAATGTTAGACGAGTCCAGTCAGTGGTCCAATATAGCTCCCTGGTGCCAGACAATAGACAACAGTTGGATGCGGCCAAGGCTTTTGACTCCCTTGAGTGGCCTTTCCTCCATGCATGTTTACAGAAATATGGATTTGGTGACAGGTTTCTAAAATGGGTTAATATATTATATATGAAGCCTAAAGCCCATGTCATTGTAAATAGTTCCATATCGAAGTCCTTTTCACTACACAGGGGAACCCATCAGGGGTGTTCCCTTTCCCCGGCCCGTTTTGCTCTTGCGATCGAGGCATTGGAATTCGCATAAGATCCTCCCCTAATATTGTGGGCATAGAAATAGTGGATCGGGTAGACACCATAGGCCTATATGCTGACGATATGGTGATATTTATGGATAGAGCGGAGGAAACACTGACAAGAGTGATTACCACTATAAATAAATTCAGCAAATATTCTGGTTTGTATATAAATTGGGAGAAATCTGCTCTGATGCCTCTCTCCCATGCCCCGATGCCACGACTTGACTCTTTCCTCATTGCCCATTGTACCCAATTTTAAATATCTAGGTGTTCATATTTGTCAGAGGCATGCTTGATTTGCAACTTAACCCCTTTACTACCAAGGGTGGTTTGCACGTTAACTCCCGGGCCAATTTTTACAATTCTGACCACTGTCCCTTTATGAGGTTATAACTCTGGAACGCTTCCACGGATTCCGGTGATTCTGACAATGTTTTCTTGTGACATATTGTACTTCATGTTAGTTGTAAAATTTCATTGATATAACGTGCGTCTATTTGTGAAAAAAATGGAAATTTGGCGAAAATTTCGCAATTTTCCAACTTTGAATTTTTATGCTCTTAAATCACAGATATATGGCACACAAAAAACTTAATAAGTAACATTTCCCACATGTTTACTTTACATCAGCATAATTTGGCAACCAACATTTTTTTTTGTTAGGAAGTTATAAGGGTAAAAAGTTGACCAGTGAGTTCTCATTTTTACAACACTATTTTATTTTTACGGACCACATCACATTTGAAGTCACTTTGGGGCTCTATATGGTAGAAAATACCCAAAAGTGACACCATTCTAAAAACTGCACCCCTCAAGGTGCTCAAAACCACATTCAAGAAGTTTATTAACCCTTCAGATGCTTCACAGGAATTTTTTGAATGTTTTAAAAAAAATGAACATTTATCTTTTTTTAACCCAAAATATTAGGTTCAATTTTTTTATTTTACCAAGGGTAACAGGAGAAATTGGACTGCAAAAGTTATTGTGCAATTTGTCCTGAGTACGCAGATACCTGATATGTGGGGGGGAACCACTGTTTGGGTGCATGGCAGAACTCGGAAGGGAAGGAGCGCCGTTTGACTTTTTCACTGCAAAATTGGCTGGAATTCAGATCGGATGCCATGTCAAGTTTGTAGAGCTCCTGATGTGCCTAAACAGTGGAGACCCCCCACAAGTGACCCCATTTTGGAAACTAGACCCCCCAGGGAACTTATCTAGATATGTGGTGCGCACTTTGAACCCCCCAAGGGCTTCACAGAAGTTTATAATGTACAGCCGTACAATTAAAAAATCATATTTTTTCCACAAAAATGATCTTTTCACCCCCAATTGTTATTTTCCCAAGAGTAACAAGACATCAAAAGTTATTGTGAAATTTATCCTGAGTACACTGATACCCCATATGTGGGGGTAAACCACTATTTGGGCGCATGGCAGAGCTCGGAAGGGAAGCAGCGCCATTTGACTTTTTTGGCTGGAATTGAGATCGGACGCCATGTCGCGTTTGGAAAGCCCCTGATGTGCCAAAACAGTGGAAACCCCCAATTCTAACTCTAACCCTAACCCCAACACACCCCTAGCCCTAGCCCTAATCCTAGCCCTAGCTCTAGCCCTAAAGGGAAAATGGAAATAAATACATTTTTTTTATTTTATTATTTTTCCCTAAATAAAGGGGTGATAACAGCGGGTTTGATTTACTATTTATGGCGGGTTTTTGTTTTTGGCAGCTGTCGCACGCTACAAGACGCTTTTTATTGTAAAAATAGTTTATGCGTCACCAAATTTTGAGAGCTATAATTTTTCCATATTTTGCCCCACCAAGTCATGTGAGGTCTTATTTTTTTGCGAGACGAGTTGACGTTTTTATTGGTACCATTTTCGGGCACGTGACATTTTTTTATCGCTTTTTATTCTGATTTTTGGGACGCAGAATGAACAGGGATGGGTAGTCATCTGTAGGTCTGAAGAGTCCTGATATCCTGTCAGACACATCTTTAATTTTTGCACCTGGAAGACAGCACATTTCTCTTGAAGTTATATCCGGTCTGCAGATAGCGGCCTCTGTTCCTCTCAGCAGGGAGAAAATATGAAAATATGTCTTATATTCTAGGTTCTTCAAAGTAGCCACCTTTTGCTTTGATTACTGCTTTGCACACTCTTGGCATTCTCTTGATGAGCTTCAAGAGGTAGTTATTGGAAATGGTTTTCACTTCACAGGTGTGCCCTGTCAGATTTAATAAGTGGGATTTCTTTCTTGCCTTATAAATGGGGTTGGGACCATCAGTTGTGTTATATTTCCTTTGTTGGCAATGACAGATGTCAAATGTTTTCTGGAAGTCTTCACAAGTTTGGCACCCACTGTTGATGGTATGTTGGCCCATTCCTCCATGCAGATCTCCTCTAGAGCAGTGATGTTTTGTGCCTGTCACTGGGCAACACAGACTTTCAACTCCTTTCAAAGGTTTTCTATGGGGTTGAGATCTTGAGACTGGCTAGACCACTCCAGAACCTTCACATGCTTCTTACGAAGCCACTACTTCATTGCCTTGGTGATGTGTTCTTGGGATCTTTATCCTGCTGAAAGAGCCATCCACGTTTCATCTTCAATGCCCTTGCTGATGGAAGGAGGTTTGCACTCAAAATCTCACGATACATGGCCCCATTCTGTCTTTCATGTGCACGGATCAGTCGTTCTGGTCCCTTTGCAGAGAATCAACCCCAAAGCATGATTTTGCCACCCCAATGCTTCACAGTAGGTATGGTGTTCTTTGGATGCAACTCAGCATTCTGTCTCCTCCAAACACAACAAGTTTTGTTTCTACCAAACAGTTCTACTTTGGCTTCATCAGACCATGTGACATTGTCCCAGTACTCTTCTTGACAATTTAAATGCTCTCCAGCAAACTTCAGATGGGCCCGGACATGTACTGGCTTAAGCAGGGGGACACATCTGGCACTGCAGGATCTGAGTCCCTGGCGGCATAGTGTGTTACTGATGGTAGCCTTTGCTATGGTGGTCCCAGCTGTATGCAGGTCATTCACTAGGTCCCCCGTGTGGTTCTGGGATTTTTGCTCACTGTTGTGATCATTTTGACCCCACAGGGTAAGATCTTGCATAGAGCCCCAGATCGAGGGAGATTGTCAGTGGTCTTGTATGTCTTCAATTTTCTGATTATTGCTCCCACAGTTGATTTCCTCACACCAAGCTGCTTGCCTATTGCAGATTCAGTCTTCCCAGCCTGGTGCAGGCTACAATTTTGTTTTTGGTGTCCTTCGACAGCTCTTTGGTCTTCACCATTGTGCAGTTTGGAGTGTGACTGTTTGAGGTTGTGGACAGGTGTCTTTTATACCGATAACAAGTTCAAACAGGTAACATTAATACAGGTAATGCGTGGAGAACAGAGGAGCCTCTTAAAGACCAAGTTACAGGTCTGTGAGAGCCAGAAATCTTGCATGTTTTTAGGTGATAATTTTCTTATTTTCCATCATAATTTGCAAAATAAATCTTGCCAAATCAGACAAGATAATTTTCTGGATTTGTTTTCTCATTTTGTCTCTCATAGACCACAACTACCTATGATGTCAATTACAGGTCTCTCTCATCTTTTTAAGTGGGAGAACTTTCACAACTGGTGGCTGACTAAATACTTTTTTTCCCGACTGTGTGTAATATGTTGAAATGATGAACATTTTACAGCAGATTAACTGCCAGTTTTTGTTACAAAGGAAATAATTTTGGAAATCACTCAATGTTTCAGAAATGTCTGCAGCAGTATTAATATTTTTTATGTTTTGTTTTTTTTTAAAGGATATTCACAAGTACACATATTTAACAGTAAAGACAAATGAAGGAGTGCTCACATCCGACAGCGCCATAGGTACATTACAGGGTAGAACTCTGCAGGAATGGACATTGATCCATATAGCAGAGATGTGACTATAACAGTGTCAGAAATGCCTCATGTAAAAGCAGAACATTATACATCACTTCACAGCTCAGTTTTTAAATATTTAAGCATTAGAGCGGCCAAGTAAAATTATCTGAACGTGGTTACAGCCAAAACAATATGTGTGCAGTCAGTGTTCAATCAGATATAAAACCAAGTTGTATAATGAAACAGGACAGGAGATAGCGCATCCATGGAGCTCTGCGTTACTGGTGAGTGACACCACATCCCCAAACTTCTGTCACCAACCCCTGTCTCTGTATACTATATTTTCACATGAAATTATGTGGCTTGCCAATTATTATTTCTACCATACATCTATTAGCTCCAGCTTTCCTTGTCATGAAAAGGACTTCACAATGGAAGGTCATTCCTCTCATAATACCCACATAATTCAGCATCAAGAATTCCAAGCAAACAAATCTCTGCTTAAAATCAACCAGGACCTCCATTAAATTTATTTCTTCACTTCACAGTTGTCAAATATGTACAATCCCAGATGAGGTGTCAAAAATCTTCATTGGGGCTCTTATATCTGTGACATCTAACATGTAATGCTTAACCAGGCTTGTGTAGTCTAAAGCCCCCGTCACACATAACGATGTCCCAGCGATCCCACCAACGATCCGACATGGATGGGATCACTGGGACATCGTTAGGCTGATCGCTGGTGAGCTGTCACATAGACAGCCCCAGCGATCAGGACCAGCGACGCTGGTTTCTAATGTAAACATCAGGTATCTAGGAGCCGCGCGACTCCTGGATACCCACTGTTTACATTGGAAGCCAGCGTGTATGCCGGTTTCCAAGGTAAACAGCGGGTATCCAGGAGCTGCGTCTCCTGGATACCCGACGTTTACATTAGAAACCAGCGTCGCTGATCTCTCGCTGTCACACTCAGCGATGCGTGCTGGCCAGCGGGAGACCAGCGATCGAAAAACGGCCCTGGCCGCTCGAGCACGATCAGCGATAACCGGCAAGGGGGCCGGTCGCTGATTCCCATTACACACAGCGATCTCGCTGGCGAGATCGCTGTTGTGTCACAAAATCAGCGATCTCGCTAGCGAGATCGCTGTGTGTGACGGGACACTAAGGCTATGATCACACACTGCGGTTTGCAGCTTTTTTTTCCTGTGTTTTTTTCAGCAGAAAAGAAGCTGTGTTTTTCAAAAGCTATGAGAGTTCAAAAATTTCATGCGCATGCTTGTTTTTTTCCTGCAGCATTTCTCATTAATGATGTCCTTCTATGTGGCCACCATAAATTATTAATATAAGGCGGCCACATTGTTAATGAATGGGGGCCATATTGAGGAACGTTATCAATGTCCCCCTATGTGGCCCCCTTTTACTAATCACGTGCAGCCGCAATCACTACGCCCCTGCTACTACAACAGGGTGCCCATATAATTAGTATTCTGCTATCAATTTTTATTTAAAAAACACTCTGGATGCTGTTTTCGACAGGATAGAAAAGTGCAGTTAGCTCCCTTTTTAAGCGTTTTTTCCATGCCATAACGCTTAAAAAACACATATATTAAGCATCCCATTCTTATAATGCATTCTGCAATTTTTGTGCACATGATGTGTTTTCTTCCACAAAAAAAATGCATCGGGGTAAAAAACGCAGCATGTTCATTAATTCTGTAGAAAAAAACGCATTTCCAACTATATTCTATGAGAATGTGGATGCTCCGGAAAAAAACGCATAAAAAACGTGCAAACAAAGCGGGAAAAAAATGCGTTTTTCCTGGGAAGGAGTCCGGTTTTTAGTCAGGAATTAGAGTTGAGCGAAACGGGTCGAAAAAATTCAAAAGTCGACGACTTTCGCCAAAGTCGGGTTTCATGAAACGAAACCCGACCTTAGCGTGAGGTCGGCCACGAGGTCGGCGACTTTAGCGCCAAAGTCGCGTTTCAAAAGATGCTTTAGCGCCCTTTTTCAGCCAATCAGGAAGAACGGACACTGTGGGCATAGGCAGCGGTCACCACCATCTTGGAGAAGGGCATGCAAGTGATTGGCTTGCTTTGTGGGGCGTCACAGGGGGTATAAAAGGGCGTGCACGCTGACCGCCATGTTACGCATGCTGATCTCAGAATAGGGAGAGCTGCTGCTGCTGATGATGATTCTGTAGGGAGAGTGTTAGGAAGGCAAAAAGAAAAAAAAAACTGCTTCTGCTGCTAGCGCTTTTCACTGTAGTTACTGTGCAGTGGAAGGTGAAGATTTTTGCTTTTGTGCAGTAGCGCTGGTGGCGATTAGCCTGCCTTTTAAGGCTAGCTGCATTGCTGTGTGCACACTGGTGTTCAAACTGCTTTTTTAAAAGCAATCCAAGTTTTATTGTTTTGTCCTGGTGAGGTACTGAGCGTTCATTTTTTCACACACCGTACAGCAGTGTACGCTCCTCACACAGTACCGTGTAACGGCTGTTATCACGGCCAAATTGAAGCTATCTAAGTGTGTGACTCTGTAAGGAAAAGCCGAGGAGTTTGTCCGTTCTTGACTTACACCTTATAGTTTTGTCCGTTTTTCAAACAGTTTAGTATATCTGCTGTTTGATTACATTCAAAACTAGAGAGAGACAACGTGTGTCAGTCCGTATACGAAAACACGGAGCTTGACAATTTTACATACACCATAAAGCTGAGGAGTTTGTCCGTTCCTACAGACCTACACTCTAGGGAGATTCCAATTCTGCCCAATTCTATATACACCTTGTAGTTTGTCATACACTAGGCAATTTCTGCTGGTCACATTGCGGTGTTATAGACACAGGGCCTGATAGAATCCAACTGTGTCCTGAAGTGTAGAGAGATTCCAATTCTCCCCAGTTCTCTATACACCTTTCTTACACGATCCAGAATCTGCCTGTCACATTGCGGTGTAATATAAACAGGGCCTGACAGAATCCAACTGTGTCCTGAAGTCTACAGAGATTCTAATTCTCCCCACTACTAAATACACCTTGTACCTTGTTTTACAGTACCATATAGTTGGTGGTTTTTTGGGTACATTTTCCCCAAAAATGAGGAAGTATGGTGGAAGAGTCCGTGGAAGTGGGCTGGGGTTTGCAGCTGATAATGATGGTGTTGGTGGTGGATCTGCTGGTAGTGGCAAAAGCAAAATAGGACCTAATGCAGGAGGTGTTGAGCCTGCATCATCGTCTGGCTCCACAAGGCCTCAAAGGCTCCCTTTTCTGGGAGTAGGTAAACCGCTTTTAAAGCCGGAGCTTCAAGAACAAGTTTTGGCCTACATTGCTGACTCAGCCTCCAGCTCTATCGCCTCCTCTTCTGAAGTTTTAAAAAATAAAAGCACTGAGTCGTCATTGGAGGCTCATGGTCATGAACCACACCTTTCCTTGTGTCCTTCACCCCAACCAAAATTGAAGGATGCGGCAGGCCACACTACAGATTACTCCATGGAGCTGTTTTCACATACCATGCCTGGGTTGTCAAGTCAAATCGAGAATTACCCAGGCCAAGATGAATCTGACATGGAGTGCACTGATGCACAGCCACTGATAGATGATTCTGCTGGTACATTCACTCAGAGCACTACATTGTCCTCGCAGTGTACTGAGGCAGAATCTGACCCTGATGAAACACAGGTGCCCCTTCCCGCATACTATACCACCATACACGGTGACACAGAGGAAGGTGCACATGACATTGAAGAGGAGGTGATGGATGACCCAGTTGTTGACCCAGATTGGCATCCATTGGGGGAAGAGGGTGCCGCTGCCAATAGCTCAAAAGAGGAGGAGGAGCATCCGCAGCGGGCATCAACATCACAACAGCTGTTATCTGGCAGGCCCGGAGCAGTCCAAAAACAGGTTGCAAAAACCAAAAGAGTTGCAGGACAGCTTGGCCAGATGGTCAAAATAGCACAGTATGTAAGGCCTCAAAATGTCTTCCATAGTAGGAAGAGTGCAGTGTGGCACTTTTTTGAACAAAATCCTAATGATCAGGCAAAGGTTATCTGTAAGAAGTGCGCAAAGACCTTTAGCCGAGGGAAAAATCTGAGAAATTTGAATACCAGTTGCATGCTAAGACATTTAACTACCATGCACTTGCAAGCATGGACGGACTACCAAAACTCACGTACCACATGTGCAACTGCTCCCAAAGAAGGTAGTCAGCAACACTACATTGTTTCCCCCACTGTAAGCCCACCGGTTAGCACACCACCAGCAGCAAATGTTGAGTTGTCGTCGCAAGGGCAAATCAGTCAGGGAATCACACTGTTATTGCAACGAAAGACTGAATATAGGCCATCAGAAAGAACACCAACTCCATCACCATCATCAACCCTCTCTCAGTCCGCCATGTCCACCGCTAGTTCGACCATATGCAGCTCTCAAGTCCAGCTCACCCTACCAGAGACTATGAGTAGGACAAGAAAATACTCATTCTCTCATCTGCGTACACTGGGTTTGAACACCCACATTGCCAAACTAATCTCGTTAGAGATGATGCCCTATCAGTTGGTTGAAAGGGCAGCTTTCCGCAAACTCATGGCCTACGCAGTACCACGCTATGACCTACCCAGTTGCCACTTCTTTTCTCTCAAAGCCATCCCAGCCCTCCACCTTCATGTGAAAGACCGCAATGTACATGCACTCAAGCAATCAGTGAGTGGAAAGGTGCACCTCACAACTGATGCATGGTCCAGTAGGCATGGCCAGGGCCGTTAGGTATCCATCACTGCGCACTGGGTTAATGTGGTGGATGCAGGGTCCACAGGGGACAGCGGTGGTGGTACAGTGCTGCCTAGCCCACGGTATAGGAAACAGTTGGCTGTAGGCGTTCGACCCTCCTCCTCCTCCTCCAGAAGCGAAAGCTCGTCCACAGAACGCAGTCGCACGAGCACTCCATCCGCAGCTGCCAGTGTTGCACACGAGGTGTCCCCCTATCGATCAGCTAGTGGAAAGCGTCAGCAGGCTGTGTTGAAGATGATGTGTTTGGGCGACAGACACACCGCGGAGGTACTGGCTGACTACTTTCAGCGACAAACTGAGTCATGGCTGGGCAGTCTACATCTTGAGGCAGGCAAGGTAGTTAGTGTTAATGGCCGGAATTTTGTGCAGCCATAGCCCTTTCAAAACTCAGACACATACCTTGCTTGGCTCACACCTTGAACCTGGTGGTGCAGTGCTTCCTCAATAATTATCCGGAGTTGACAGGCCTGCTCCAGAAGGTCCGAAGACTGTGCTCGCACATCTGCCGGTCGCCGGTACACTCCAGTTGTATGCAGAAGCTGCAGCGATTGCTCCACCTTCCCAAGCACCGCCTAGTTATCGACGTTGCAACAAGGTGGAACTCCACCCTGTGCATGGTTGAGCGGCTCTGCGAACAGAGGCAGGCCGTAATGCATTTGTGGGAGGATACACGGGCAGGAACTTTGAGGGCAGACATGGAGTTGACAGGTGTGCAGTGGTCGAAGCTGAAAGACCTCTGTAAAGTCCTTCAGTGTTTTGAGGAATGCACATGCCTGGTAAGCGCAGACGACGCCATCCTGAGCATGAGCATCCCACTTATGCGTCTGCTCATGCAAACTTTGACGCACATTAAGGAGCAGGTGTCTGCAGCCGAGGTTGATGAGGAAGAGGAGGAGGGAAGCCTTGATGACAGTCAGCCATTGTGTGCTCCGGGAACTCTCCTGGACGAGGTGGAGGAAGAAGAGGAGGAGGAGGAGGATGATGGGGATGATTATTTTGGGGAGGAGGATGCTTCTCGTGGGGCAAGACAAAATGTTGGCGTGGCAAGGTCTGGTACAGGGTTTGTGCGTGACTGGAGGGATGTGGATTTGCCAGAAAGTGCTCCTCCACCCAGCACTCGCAGTGCATCATTGACACCGGGAACTTTGGCCCACATGTCAGATTATGCCTTGCAGATCCTAAAAAGGGACCCCCGCATCGTCAAAATGATGAACGATGATGACTACTGGTTGGCCAGCATCCTGGATCCATGCTATAAAGGCAAATTCCAAAACATCATGCCACAGGAGAACCTTAACCTAATATTGGCTAACAAACAAGCAACTCTGGTAAACCGGTTGGTTGAGGCATTCCCAGCACACAGCAGCGGTGATGGTTCTCACACGAGCCATAGGGGCCGGGGGCAAATTGGAAGAGGTGTTGGTGGTGCACACATCAGAAGTGGCGTTGGAGACAGGGGTTTCATGACCATGTTGTGGACTGATTTTTCAAGTCCCGCTCACACGACTGGTAATACTGCATCGATTGAAAGTGACAGGAGACAGCACTTGTCAACTATGGTTACAAACTACTTCTCGTCCCATATCGATGTTCTCCCTCACAGTTCATTCCCATTTGACTATTGGACTGCTAAACTGGACACCTGGCCTGCAATGACACAATATGCCTTACAGGAGCTCGCTTGCCCAGCTGCAAGTGTGCTATCGGAAAGAGTCTTCAGTGCTGCTGGATCAATCCTGACAGAAAAAAGGACCCGTCTCTCGACCCAAAATGTGGATGATCTAACCTTCATTAAAATGAACCATGCATGGGTTTCCAAGGATTTTGTCACACCTTACCCTGATGACACATAGGTTGCCAGAAAAATGGCTTTCTTTGGTCCTCCTCTTCCTGGGACTTGACCAATTTCGCCTTTAGCAGCAGGTGAATGTCCCACATCAACATGTGCCATTTTGTAAACCTCCCTAACTGGGCTGCCTCCTCCCCCCATGGCCGGGGTCACCACCTAGTGCACGCAACCGTGTGAGTGCCTTTGCCCTGGACAGGTGGGTGGGCCGACTCTTGGGCGCGGGCACTGGCACAGGGTCCCTCATAGTGCAATCAAGTGTCTCTGATGGTGGGGGTGCACACCCGCCGTCAGATACATCGCCATACTATGAGGGGCCCAGTGCCAGTACCGACGCCCACAAGTGGTCCCCCCTTGCTTGGGCAGGGCCCCAGCATTTGCAATGTTTACCTCTCCTTGCTCCTCCGCTGTGTAGTCTGGACTGTCAAATCCTTCACTGGGACTGCCACTACAAATTTGGTGAACTGATAGAAGATGATGGCTAAGACGTAGCTATGCCCTGTCCTGCTGGCCGGGCTCTAGCTTCAGATGATCAATGGCTTCCATTTCTTATGGACGTCGACTCACAATAAGATGCAGTGGTGGTTTCTCATCAGCTTTCACAGTTTTCCTACCCACAGACGTGTGACATTCCAGCGCACATTTTTGAATGTGCCCTCTCATGCCAATCCAATTGACTCGCCTACGGCCTGTGGCTTCTGTGTTTTGCACTCCAAAGTTACGTGACAGATCATGATAGGCAGTAAGCACCATGTTTACATCTCTCCCTGTGATCAAAATTGGATGGATATGAGTAACGGTGATGGATCAATGGTACTGCGATACAGCAACACTTTCTTCACAAAGAAAGGTTTTTGCTGTCTCCACACACTAATTAATTGAGGGTCAGCATCGCCTCTGAGAATTGTGACAGAAGTTTTTCCCGTGAATAGTAATTCCTAGATTTCTGCAATCACTAGACTTTGTCACTAATTGTATGCATCTCATTTCCTATTGCGGAGAGTCTGGACTGTCTTACTGAGACAGAAATATATATGAAGATTAAAAAATACCACCAAAAGTGTAAACTGGTATACGCTTCAAATACATTTCCATTTTTAGACTTTTTAAATTGCTCTCTAATCCATACTGAGAACACGGAGATTTTAAATGTTTAAACTATGCTATATATACCTGCTATCCAGTGATAATGTACCCTTTCTCAACTTTGTACAATCTGGTCAAATCCATACTGGACCTGAGAACGTCTGAGTCTGCCTCCTGATCTATAGACATATATTTTTAATGTGTAAACTATGCTATACATACCTGTTATCCAGTGATACGGTAACCTTTGTCACCTTTGTCCAATCACGTCTAATCCATACTGGGCCTGAGACCGTCTGAGCCTGCCTTCTGATATATAGACATAGGTTTTTAATGTGTAAACGATGCTACATATATACGTGTTATCCGGTGAAACTGTACCCTTTATGAACTTTCTAGAATCTTGTCGAATCCATACTGGGCCTGAGAACGGCTGCTGAGCTGTTAAGCAAGTTACAGCACCTGTGGTTTGGACGCGTAATTTTTTGCATTTTTTCAGGAATGCTGGTTAGGCCTAATTCAGGAATTGCGGTTGACCTGCACTTACTGGGAAATCATCGTTCACGGGGAATATTTGGAATCACAGATCACTAACGGTGTTCAGCGGGTTATCTGCACCTGTAAGCAACAAAAGCTGGTCCTTTCAGTGTAGCACGCATGCAGCCCCGGACATGTAAGGCCATGATAGACCTGTTATTGCTCAATCTTGCGTGCCAGAGCCTCGCGTATCCCTCTAGTAAGCTTGACGCGTACCACGGGGGCATGCCGGAGTCTCGTTGGTTAACGGAATAAAGCTGACAAATCGCTAGCACAACTACAAACGGACATACCACACTACACACATAATCGACAAAACTTTCAATGTGTGCATCTTTTCTTGAGGTGGCATGGTTGTGGTTTCCCGGGTGGAGTCCAATGAAGCCACAGGCTCCACTCCTGGTGGTGCCCTTTTGGACAATCCTTTAAGGTTCAGCTTTGCAATCATACTGCCCCCGGAAAGCAAACATTTTGCCTTCATGGACGCTGTTTGGAGGTTCATGGGAATAACGCCGCCCGATCGCCAGTTGGCATAATTTATTGGTCGGAAGTCCGACGGTATATGATCGTGTTCTATTTCAGAAATTTTTTTTTGGTTTGTATTTTACAATTTTATTCCAGCCTTTCTTGACTTAATAAGGGCATGACAAGCCTATATCTGTGTCTCCTCCACCTCCTCCTTTTACTCCTCCACCTCTTTTCTAAATGTAGTTGCCCTTTTCATATGTTAATTTTTGTCTTCTGATCATTTTTTCAGCTTTGGGACACCTTTTAAGGTGTTTTGTAATTGTTTTCTATGTGTTTGCCTGCCATTGTTTTCAATGTGGTTCGACGAACATTCGACGAACTTGCCTCCTGTGAGACGAACCAAAACACTAGCGGGATGGCTCAACACTCCTCCTGATATATAGACGTACATTGTTAATGTTTAAACTATGCTATATATACCTGCTATCTGATGATACTGTACACTTTGTCTACTTTTTATATTCTTGTCTAATCCATACTGAGCCTGTGAGCGTCTCTGTGTGACTGATGGAATATATATGGAGATTGACAATTATCCTTTGACTGAATAGAGCTGTACGCTTCTGATACAGTGCCATATATCTGATGTTATTTTGTGTCTATTTTGTGCTAAATTTTGAAGTTTGGTGGAAGAGGCCGCGGACGTGGGCGTGGGGGGGCCAGCTGGTGCTGATGGTGGTGCATCTGCTGGTAGTGGCAAAAGCACAATAGCAGCTAAGGCAGGAGGTGTTGAGCCTGCGTCATGGTCTGGCTCCGGAACGCCTGGAAGGCTACCTTTTCTGGGAGTAGGTTAACCGCTTTTAAAGCCGGAGCATGAGGAACTGGTTTTGGCTTACATTGCCAAAACAGACTCCAGCAAATATGCCTTCCTCTTCTGAAGTTTCAAAAAAATGCAAGCACTGAGTAATCAAGTGCTGGCTCCTGGTCAGGAAGAACCCCTTTCCTTGTGTCCTGCACCCCCACCCAAAGTGAATGATGCAGCAGGCCACACTTCACATTAGTCCATGTAGCTCTTTCTATCATACCATGCCTGGGTTATCAAGTCAAATCGTGAATTCCCCAGTCCAAGATGAATCTGACATGGAGTGTGGGTGGTCAGCCAGGGCAGTGGGGTTAATCGGCACCGGGCCGGTGTCTCACAGGGATGTGTCAACGTGGTGGTGACCCGTTCCGTGGCCCTGGGCATCCATGCAAAGGGGTGAATTACGTTTATCGGTGAATGACACGTGACGCCACCTGTGGTTTCTGATTAGATTGACCAGCGCTGCAGTGTCGCTTCTCTGGGACAGATGTTGTGGTGCAGCTAAGATGTAGAAGCCCTGCACAGGTAGGGCCGTAGTCGCAGGGCAGATGAAAGAGTTGGTAGATGGTGTGCAGTGCAGGATGTAGCAGAGCCATGTGCCAGGCGCAGGAGAAAGATGACAGACCCAGTCGTGCAGTTCCTTTACCTGTACTTGGTAAGTGCCGTCCAGGACCCAGAGTACAGATGGAGAAGGAGTTGGTCAGCCTGGAAGCCAATTTGGAATTCTCTCTCTGCAGATAGGTAGTGTGGCCTCCGTTCTAGCGCTTATCTGAGGTACTCGCAGTGCTGAGTTCAATAAAGTTCCCCCTGTTGACTCTCTTTTGGAACTTTCTCGTATGGCAGGCAGCCGTAGCCTTTTCCTTCTGGCTCCCACACGTCGCTGCTGGGGCCTCCAAGCCTTAGTTGGGTACAGAGCATTTACAACTGCTACTTCCTCCGGTTTCGGCTGCAGGAACGTCAGTGTCCCTACAAACTCTGAGACCAGAATCCAGACCATGCGCTCCAGCTAGGAGTGAGCCTTAACTCTGCTCATCCTCCAGCTCCCCTTCTCACGTCCACACACTTCTCCTTCCATTCACAGACTACCCTAACTTACCTCCTCCCGACCACAGAGAGCAGCTCCACAGCAGTCAGGTTCAGAGGTCTCCCTGCTGGCCTGGCGTGGGAAATGTGTTGTGTGTTGGTTTAACTGCTAGAGAGATCCTTCATTGCTCCCAAGCATGACATCACACTCCCTAGGAGGAAGGTAATGCCACTGTGGCGACCGTACTCCTGGGGGCACCACAAGTACACTGATGCCCATCCACTGCTAGATGATTCTGCTGGTACATTGACCAAGACCACTACATTCCCCTCGCACTCTACACAGCCAGAATCTGACCCTGATGAAACTCAGGTTACCATTCCCATATACTGTACCACCTTACACGGTGACAAAGGGGAAGGTGCAGATGAAATTGCAGGTTCGGCCCACCCGCCGTCAGACACACCGCCATACTATGAGGGGCTCTGTGCCAGTGCCGTCGCCAATGAGTGGGCCCCTCCTGCTTGCTCAGGATCACAGCACTTGCAAAGTTGAAATACTTACCTCTCCCTGCTCCACCGCCATGACGTCTTCCGCGTTTCCTGACAGTGATATTCTGATCAGAGAGCGCAATGATATCACGTCTGTACGCCCAGACTAGTACAGGGATTCCCTAGCGAGGAGACTTATTTGAGGAGACTTATTTAATTGTTTTCAATGTTGGGACAGCAATTTTTGGGGAGCACTATACTCTGGTGGAGAATGATATATGGGGCCCACCATACACTGGAGCATTACAAAGGTGGACATCAGACACTGGAGCAGCATTTACAGGGCCCATTATACACTAGAGCATTAGAAATGGGGCCCATTATATATGGAGCATTATTTGTGCCCATAAGACAGTGCAACTTCATCCATGGGGACCAACATATACTGTAGCATTATGTGGAGCTCATCAACTCGTACTGTTTCAAACATTATATGGGACCAATGATTCCATATGGAGAAATATATGGGCCTCATTACTCTGTATAGTGCACTATGCAGTGGCCATAATACTGTATGGAGTAATACACTGTCCGTTTTTGGAGCTATTGGAGAATTTAAAATGGATATCAGTCATGAGATGTAAAAAGTGAATTATTTTTCATTGTACTATACCGCTATTTCTCTGCTGTATCGGAGCATCATGATGAGTTGTGCTATGTGTTAAAGGGGCGATCTTTGGCCCAGGGCACATGAAAACCTGGAGCCAGCCCTACCCCCCCACAAATTTAGCCAAATAACCCCCATTTTTCAGTGCGTAACTAGTATTATTAAGTAAATTAAGGTTGAAATGCTTCAGTAATAAGAATTGATGTTTTTAGCATTCAAAAGGGGCACTGTAGGTGTGTTTCCTCTCCTGCACTCCCTGCCGACTTTGCTTCCCCATTGACTTGCATTGGGTTTCGTGTTTCAGTCGGCCTTCGACTTTTCACAAAAATCGGCCGATTTCGTTCTACCCGACTTTTGCGAAAGTCGGGTTTCATGAAACCCGACTAGACCCGAAAAAAGGCAAAGTCGCTCATCTCTATCAGGAATTTTCTGCATACGTGGGTACATAGCCTTATTGTCCTGTTACAAACAGCATCCAGACTTATACTCTTATTGTACAATGAAGGATAATGTCCTCAAACTCCATCTAAATAGGCATTCACATCCATTTTGTTGTTGCAGTATGGTGTGAGCCTAGCCTAAAGCCCCCATCACACACAGTGATCTCGCTAGCGAGATCGCTGCTGAGTCACAAGTTTTGTGACGCAACAGTGATCTCACCAGTGAGATCTCTGTGTGTGACACTTATCAGCGACCGGCCCCCCTGCCAGGTATCGCTGATCGTGCTCGAATGGCCTGGACATTTTTTTGATCGTTGGTCTCCCGTTGGCCAGCACGCATCGCTGCGTGTGGCAGGCGGGAGACCAGCGATCAGCGAGCTGGAGCAGGTAACCAAGGTAAACATCAGGTTTCTAAGCGCCGCATGGCGCTTAGAAACCCGATGTGTATAGGTTGCCCTCCCAGGGCTGTGGGGTACTCAGTACCGGGCTGGTCTCTCAAAGCGGAATATCACAGCAGCGGTGACTCGGTCTGTGGCCCTGGGCGCCCATGTAAAAGGGATTAAGTGATGGAATAAAGTTTAAGAGTGAATGATTCGTGACGCCACCTGTGGTGTTCGGCAATGAAGGTGTTAAGCCGACGCTGCAGACAGATCCTCTGGGACAGATGGTGTGGTGCAGCAATGATGATGTAGCCCTCCACAGGCAGGGCTGTAGTTCCAGGGCAGAGTAGTTGAAGAGGGAAGGTGTTGAGGAAGAGGGTGTAGTGTTTGGCACAGAGATGTAGCAGTGCTGGAGAGGTTGCAGGAAGAAGGCAAGGACACAACAGGGTGCAGTTTATTTACCTTTACTTTGCTTGGCAAATGCAGTCCAGAATTCCAGATTACAGATGGAACAGAGGCTGGCCGGCCTGGAAGCAACTTAGGAATCTCTCTAGGCAGAGGGGTTGTGTAGTCTCCTTCCTAGCGCTTAGTTTTAGGTACTTGCAGTACTGTGTTACACAAGTTCCACTTGCTTATCCTCTTTAGAACTCCCTCGTATGGCAGACAGCTGTAGCCTTTCTCTTCTGGCTCACACGTCGCTGTTGTGCCTCAGAGTCTTATGTGGGAATAGAGCATTTACAGCTTCCTATTCCTACGGTTTCTGTTGCAGGACCATCAGTGTCCATACAGCCTTGGAGACCGGGCTCCAGATCATGCGCTATAGCTGGGAATGAGCCTGAACTCTCTGCTCAATCTCCCAGCTCTTCTCCTCACGTCCACACATGTTGCCCTCTTCACATGAACTCCCAATTTCCCCTTCCTGGCCCCCCAGAGAGCAGCTCTTCCCCCAGTTTTGGGTTCAGAGCTCCCTCTGCTGGTCTGGAGTGGAAGCTGTGTTGTGTGCTGTGGTTAACTGCCAGAGAGATCCTTTATTGCTTCCAAGCATGACATCACACTCCCTAGGAGGAAGGTTATGACACTGTGGCGACCATACTCCTGCGGGCGCCACATTCCCCCCTAGTGCATTTCAGTACTCCCGGACTGAAGAAAAACATGTAAAACATATTAACAAATTAACAATTGTAACTGTAACAAAATTTCAAAAATATGAAAATTACAAAAACCAAAGCTCAAAAATAGTCCTGATGACGATAAGTCCATGCGTCAATGTCCATGGTCCATTTCCTGAACAGTTGGTAACTATGTACAAGTTAGCTTTGACCACACATAGTCCTGTGGCCCAATTGTCCATCAAAAACACAAACAAGACTGTTCAAAAGAGTTCTTACAGAGTCTCTGTAGGCACATAAGCTTGAAAAGTTGCATATTTTCAGTTTACCATTCACATTACTTATTTATATACGAAACCTTATGGGTGGTATACTTTGGGTACTACGGACAGACCTACGTAGCACTGGTGCTGTTGGGGATCTTACTGGATGCCTTGTATTAACTACTACTGGTGTAGTGTGTGTTGTACTGGCTACATTACTGTTGGTTCTGCGTAGCACAGGGATGCTAGATTTCCTAGGACGACTACTACTCACTGTGGGCATGACAGATTCACCACTGGCAGGGTGAGAATTCTCTTGTTCCACTGCTGGTATGGCATCCGCTACCTGTACTTACTGGTTTTCAGAGTTCTCTTGAGTCACTTCTTCTTGTACTTCCAGTTGGGGAAAGGTCAAAACTGGCACCACTATGGCATTATTTGCTCAAGTCCAATTTGCTGGGAATTCTCCAAGTACAGTGCTGACCTTTTCTTCTTCCTCTATGGGTTGGATGTTGTTTTGCTCTTCCATTCATTCTTTTAAATGATCAGGGCACAATTTCAAATGATCCCTTGATACTGCTGCTGAGGTTTCTCCCCCATCCTTACTGATAAGGCACACCTTGGTGTTATCGAAGTTTGATGGTAAGATGGTGTAGGGTTCAGCTTCCCATTGGTCATCTTATTTATGCATCCTCCTCTTCTTTTTTAGGACTTGTTTTCTCCTGGTGACAAGGGAACTGCAGGTGCATGGTGATTGTAGTGCCTTTCTTGTTTTTGTCTTGCCTGAGCTAGACTCTTTTCTACACACTCTTGTACTCTTCGATACTGCTGCTGCCTCTCTGTGTCCCAGTCAGCATCTGGTGACATCATCTCAGGTGTAAGGACTCCCATATCCAAATCAATAGGCAGCTTGCCAGGCCTCGCTCTCATTAGGTAGGCTGGAGTGCAGTTGGTGGAATTCACAAGAATGTGGTTGTAGAGGTCTACCAGATCTTGCAACTTTTCTGGCCACAGATTCCTCTCTTCCAAAGGCAAGGTCTTCAGTAGGTCGATCAGCACCTGGTTCATCTTTTCACACATGCCATTGGTCTGTGGATGGTACGGTGTTGTCCTGATCTTCTTGCAACCGTACAAGTTACAGAATTCCTGGAACACTTCCGCCTCAAAGGCTGGACCTTGATCTGTAAGCACTCGCTCGGGGTATCCGTGTGGTCGACAAAAGTGCTGTTGGAATGCTCTGGCTGCTGTCCTGGCTGTTTGATCCTTGACAGGCACGACTACCAGGAATCTCAAGTAGTGGTCAATGATGGTAAGAGCATAAATGTAGCCTGAACGGCTTGGGACCAGCTTCACATGGTCCAGGGTGACCAACTCGAGTGGTTGTTTGGTTATTATTGGCTGCAAAGGAGCTCGCTGGCTGTTACGGTCCTTTCTGCGCAGGTTACATTGTCCACACTTCCGGCACCAAATTTCAATGGCCTTCCTCATACCAGCCCAGTAGAATCTCTCCCGGAGCAAGGCCTCCAGCTTCTTCCATCCGAAGTGTCCAGCTCCATTGTGGTATGCTTCCAAGACCATTGATGCCTCCCTCTTTGGGACTACCACTTGCCAGACCAACTCATGAGTGCGGGCATTGATACTCCTCCGGCACAGCTTTCCCTCATAGAGGTACAGCCTGCCTCTTTCCTTCCACAACTGCTGGGTTTCTTCAGGAGCATCTGGACTTGGGCTTGAGTCAGCTTGTGACAGTAGCTCCTTTACCAGGCGGACTGCGGGGTCGCTATCATGCATTTCTGCCCAGTCATGATGAGGCAATGGTTAGGGTGGCCTCTTTCACAATAGATCATCTGTTTCTCACTCCTTGAGCATGCTGGGCTGTAATTGGCCGGTGGAAGGCAGGTAACCTATTTCTTCACGTGCTTCAGGGTCTTCACCTGAATCTGGCATATTGGGTGTTCTGGACATCGGCATTGGCATTCTTGTGCCCCGCTCGGTACTTGATGGTAAATTCATAGTTAGACAGCCGGGCCATCCATCGCTGCTCCAGTGCACCTAGTTTTGCAGTTTCCAAGTGAGTCACCGGGTTGTTGTCCGTGAAGATGGTAAACTTGGCTGAAGCTAGGTAATGCTTGAATCATTCAGTCACAGCCCAGACTATGGTGAGGAACTCCAGTTTGAAGGAACTGTAGTTGTCAGGGTTCCTTTCAGTGGGACGAAGCTTCCTGCTGGCATAGGAGATCACTCTTTCTTTGCCATTCTGTACCTGTGACAGTACTGCTCCCAGTCCCACATTGCTGGCATCAGTATACAAAACAAATGATTGGTCATAATCTGGGTAGGCCAGAACTTCATCTCCTGTGAGAGCGATCTTCAGACGAGTGAAGGACCTCTCCATTTCCTCATTCCATTCAAATGTGGGACTCTTCTTCCTGGCTTTCTTGGGCAGAAGATTTTTCATAGGTGTGGCTATCTCAGTGAAGCCTTTGATGAACCTTCGGTAGTAGCCTACCAGCCCGAGGAATTGACGTACATAATGGAGGTTGCTGGGCTTCTGCCAGTCCCGGATGGCAGTGACTTTGTCAGGATTTGTTGCCACACCTTCTGCACTCACTACATGACCGAGGTACTGTACCTTGGGCTTCAGGAGGTGGCATTTGGATGGCTTCACTTTCAAGCCAAAGTTGGACAAGGCTTCAAACACCTCAGCCAGGTGCTTCAGATGGTCTTCATAAGTCTTGGAGAAAGCAATGACTTCATCACGGTATAACAGGACTGTCTCAAAAGTTCTTGTCTTCAAGACAGCATTCCATTAGCCGTTGAAATGTCCCTGGGGCGATGCAGAATGGCATGTAGTTGAACTCGCAGAGACCCATTGGGGTGGTAAACGCTGTTTTCTCCTTGTCTGCCTCTGCCATGGGAACCTGCCAATACCCACTAGTGAGATCTAAGGTGGAAAAATAGTTAGCAGTTTTAAGTGCAGCTAATGACTCTTCAATTCTGGGTAATGGGTAGGCATCCTTATGTGTAATGCTGTTAATTTTTCTGTAATCAACACACATTCTCATGGTACCATCTATCTTTTTCACAAAGACTATTGGAGCTGCCCAGGGGCTAAAACTGTCTCTGATCACCCCAGCTTCCTTCATTTCTCACAACATACTTTTGACACATTGATATTGTGTTGGGGGTATAGGCCGGTACCTTTCTTTAATGGGTGGATGATCTCCAGTAGGGATATGGTGTTGAACCCCTTTTGCCTTCCCAAAGTCTAGAGGGTGTTTACTGAATACCCGCTCATACTCCTGAGTCACTCGGTAAACCCCATTCTTTTGGTATGAAGGGGTGGTGTCAGTTCCCACCTGCAGCTGCTGACACCACTCCTCCAGCTGCTTTACAGAGCCATTGTCCTCCACCTGGTCGGATGAGACCAAGGGCTCTGCTGCCCGTATTGTATTGTTACTGACAGTAAGCAGCTTAGCAACTGTGGCATACCGAGGTATTGTGGCCTCCTCCTCCCCACAATTCAAGAGGCGTACAGGTACTCTCCCTTTGTGGACATCAACTACCCCTCTGGCTCTCAGGACAGTGGGCCAGCTCTCAGAGTACACTGGCTCTACCAATGCTTGGTAATCTTTTCCTCTGAGGCCTATGGCTGCCGACACCAAATTAGCATTTCACATCTGGCGGGTATCGCAATGGGGAAAGAATCACTCACTCTGACGCTGCCAATTTCTCCGCCAGACAGTTCTACCTGCTGTCTTTGCATCAGGGCCTTGATCTCCTTCTGCAGGACTCGTACACTGGAACCAACAGTCTCAGCCACCTGTTTCAACAAAACAATAACCTCGGCAAGACAATTTTCAATCACATTAGTACCAAGGGTCATCATTGAGTTACATTCTCGTCGATCAATGTCTACAACTATCAGACCTTGAGATTTTATCTCTACTCACCCCACTTTAATTGTAATCTCTTTACATCCAACTTGCGGCAAAGACTGACCATTGCTGGCAACTACTGTCAGTTCATCACTTGGGCCACGGGTAAGTTCAGAGTCATCCCAATACCTCTTGTAAAGGATATATGGCATAGTTGTCACCTGAGAGCCAATGTCCAGCAAAGCGTTCATGGGGATGCCGTCAATCACCACTGGGAGGACCGGGCGCCCTCCAACATACTTGGCTCGCCTTGTGGTCTTACTCCTGGGGGTTGTCCCTCTGCCCCAGGGGTTGCTCGTTTAAATAACAGAACCTTGCAATGTGGCCTGCCTTGTTGCAGTGACGACAGATGGGACGTCCTTTCTGGTCATAGTGATCGTTGTCTCTCCCTCGGCATGGCGGGATCCTCTTCTTCCATAGCCATGGGACATCCTCTGGACTAGAGGCCAGCTGGATCTTCTCTTTTGATGACACCTGCAAGGACTGGCACCGTTTTGGCAAGTGCAGCCATATTTTTGGTCAGCTCCTGGACCTGAAGACGCATTTCGGCTGATGGGTCTTTGTCCAGAGTCTGTGCATCAGCCTCCACTGGGCTGAGAGGGAAAGATGCTGCTTCTTGATGGTATGTGATCGCTGGGCACCTAGGGGGCGCTGGACGGCTGACATTTGGTTCATGCAGCACTTGAATAGCCCTGTCTTTGAAGTCTGCAAAGTCTAGGTCAGGGTTTTGTAGGGCTATGATGCGCAGCTGTGCTCTGTGGGTACTGGATAGGAGGCCCTCATTAAATTGCTCCTTTAACAGTCGGTCTCCATCTTTCACACTGTCAGGATCAATCTGCTTTATGGCTCGCAGCGCCTCCTGCAGGTTGAGAGCATAGTCCCGTATACTGTCCTGCGCTCTCTGCTTACACCCAAAGAATCTCATCTTTATTTCAGCTACAGTGCAGGTGTCAAAGGTGCTTCTTAGCTTAGCCAGGATCTTTTTAACAGTCTCTTTATCAGTGTCCTGCCAGGCTTTTACTTCCCTTTGCGCTGCATCCGTTAGTTGCCCAATAAGGATGTTCACCTTCTGGCTTTCAGACAGAGGATACACCTCAAACAAACTGCACAGTCTCACTTTAAGTTCACTCAGGGTATGTGACTCCCCTGAGTACTGCGGTAGCCAGGCTGCTCCCGGTATATAGGGCATGGACAGCGGCATTATGGGGACTGCTGCGGTGGGTGCTGATTCTTGCGGCGCTGTGGAGGCAGCGGTGCAATGGAAGCCACAGCTGCGCTGAGCCCTGCAGCTTGTGGCACTGTGGGGTTTGCGGTAGTGTCCGCCGCTGCATTTGCTCTTGCTTCAGATATTCTCTTCCCCCCTAGTTAACGTTTGCAAGGCCCTGGGTTGCGCTGGCTAACCGGTTACCGCTCCACCGGCTGGACAATTGTGGGACGCCTGGACTGCAGGGCTCAGCTTCTCACTTCTCGTGCGTTGGCCTCTTCCCATGCGGCACTTCACTTTTCGCACTCCCCGGGTGGCTCCGCCCATGATGGCCCGCCCCTTCTTGCTTCCCGCCTGCGTCAAGCAGCGGGGTAATGGCGGCAATTTGCACAAATAGTCTATGGCACAAAACACAGTCTCTGGCACACAGGACCCGGGGACACCGGGCTCCGTGAATCCTGTTCGTGACTACAAGATTATGAAGGGTACTTAATAAGAGGCATTAAGATAAGATGTATATGTTTCATTTTTCTATAGAATGAGTTTTTATGGTGATTTCACTGCAGTATAATAATGCCTGGTATGTGTGTAATAGAGTGAATGGGAACTGCATAAAGAGTGACCTCTGGTGGTGAAGGGTATTCAGGATTGGTTAATGCTGTAAAGAGAGACTGTGATGTTGTCATCTCTTGTTAAAATAGCAACACAGCCACATTGTCACCCTGACGGGTGCTTCTAAGGTTTGTGACCATTCCAGGTGTAAAAACCGCAACCCCAGGCACCAATATAAGCATTTTAGCATAAGGGCTGTAATGCCCTGAAGCAAAATGGCAGTTCGGAACAGTATGTCTAGTGAGCATGCTCAGGCACCCTGCAATGATCGGCCATGCAGTGATGAGTCACTTGTTGGAGCTGGGCGGTAATGAACAACACTGACCACAGCTAGTAGCCAGCATTGACAGAGAGCTGCAAAGATATAAGTAAAGTATACTAACTTTTTTAATTATATAAGCCTTAGTACCCTCATAGGTTGTGTCATGATCAGTTTTATAGGCAAGTTGAGTCTTTTTAAAGCGCTGTATATGCACTGTTGCACTTTGTATTCTAGATCTTTGGTCTTATGCACATATGTTTAATGGAGCACTTGTAAACGTTACTATGACAATGGCTATTTTGAATATGTAAAACGGATTAATCATTGGAATTTTATACACATGTGTTACTACTATTTAAGTCTGTATTGACTATGAGCACATTGCTTGACAAAGACGGGTCACCGTTGAAACGTTGCCATCTGAGGATCAGTAAAGTATCCACTTTTTCACATTTAATTTGAGTGCTGCCTATTTTTTTTCCTTTTGTCATTTTGGCTGTTTGGACACTGCTGAATAGGTTTTGCACCTGCTGTATTATTTTGGTAGTGCTGCCCTTTTTTCTTGATTTACTTAAAGAGAACCTATCACCAGAAAAAATGTGATATGGAGTTAATTTGGGTGTTATTAACCTGCCCGTCACCTGCACTTAGATGAACACTACGAGGTGAAATTTAACTTTATTCCCCCCAGCAGCATTCGAGTTTCAGTCACGGAGGTGGCACCAGCAAGGGTTTAGTCACTGGGCCCCCGGCCCTGACTGGCAGCCAGTCCTAATGCAGAGCCAGTGTCAATCAGGGCCAGGGATGCAGTTACAGCCACCGCGTGACTAAACCAGCGCCGACCCCCTTGACTGAAACCCAAATGCTGCCCGGGGGAATAAAGTTCATTTTCTTCCTACAGCATTCAACTAAGTGCAGGTGCTGGGCAGGTTACTAAAGCTAATGCAGATTAACCCCATATCTTCAGGTTAATAGTTTTTTTGGGTGACAGGTTACCTTTAAATGCTGATAATGTAGTAACATGTAGATGCTACCAGGGCTGTCATATGTAGTGAGTGCAGCCAAAAATATTGACCTCCAGAATACTAATGTTTGTCTCAATGCCTGTGTGAACAGTAAGAAATTTGAAGCTATGTAGGAGAGCAGAATGTAACAGAAAAAGGGCACATGAAATGATTTAATCAAGTTTTGAACTTGAAAATCAAATTAAACTTTGATATAAACTTTAAACACACACACACAGTGCTGTGAGATCCATTCTAGGGCATTTTAATGGAAATTTTAATGTAAAAAAATCATTTTAAAATGTAATTCATTCATTTAACTAACATGTATACAAATACACTCTAATGCTGTTAACCCTATGTGATCGTGTTTTCAGGTTTGCAGCAATGAAGCCACATGTATATGCAGTTCTACATGGGCAGGAACTGACTGCAGTATATATGACCCAAAGAAGGAGCCTACCATTAGAAAGGATGAAGGACCAAAGGGTTTGTGCCATTTTGTTGTTAATGGAATAATAAAATGCTTTCTATATTCTGCACAGGGAATTGGTTTCTTATAGAACTTCTGTCACATTTATTGTGATGGATCCGATTGATCAAGTTTATCATGTGGCACCAGGATTGGTGTATTACTAGATACAGAAAGCTGTAAACATTCATTGAAGTAGTGGATCAATCATAGAATCATAGAGTTGGAAGGGACCTCCTGGGCCATCTGGTCCAACCCCCTGCTCAAAGCAGGATTCGCTAAATCATCCCAGTCAGATGTCTGTCCAGCCTCTGTTTGAAGACTTCCATTGAAGGAGAACTCACCACTTCTCGTGGCAGCCTGTTCCACTCATTGATCACTCTAACTGTCAAAAAGTTTTTTCTAATATCTAATCTGTGTCTCCTCCCATTCAGTTTCATCCCATTGCTTCTAGTCTTTCCTTGTGCAAATGAGAATAAAGTTGATCCTTCTACAATGTGACAGCCCTTTAGATATTTGTAGACAGCTATTAAGTCTCCTCTCAGGCTTCTCTTTTGCAAACTAAACATTCCCAAATCCTGCAACCTTTCCTCATAAGACAGGGTTTGCAGACCGGTCACCATTCTGGTCGCTCTTTTCTGAACTTGCTCCAGTTTGTTGATGTCTTTTTTAAAATGTGGTGCCCAAAACTGGACACAATATTCCAGATGAGGTCTGACCAAAGAGGAGTAGAGGGAAATAATGACTTCACGTGATCTAGACTGTATGCTTCTGTTAATACATCCTAGAATTGCATTTGCCTTTTTTGCTGCTGCATCACACTGTTGACTCGTATTCAGTCTGTGATCTATTAGTATACCCAAGTCTTTTTCACATGTGCTGTCACTTAGCCCTATTCCTCCCATTCTATATATGCTTTTTTCATTTTTATTGCCCAGATGTAGTACTTTGCATTTCTCCCTGTTAAAAACCATTCTGTTAGTTGCTGCCCACTTCTCCAGTTTATTTAAATCTTTTTGAATCCTCTCTCTCTCTTCTCTAGTATTAGCTATCCCTCCTAGCTTTGTGTCATCAGCAAATTTAATCAGTTTACCCTCAATTCCTTCATCTAAATCGTTGATAAAGATGTTGAACAATACAGGGCCCAGGACAGAGCCCTGTGGTACCCCACTTGAGACATTCTTCCAACTGGATGTGCAGCCATTTACGACCACTCTTTGGGTCCGATCACTAAGCCAGTTATGAATCCACCTAACAGTTGCCTTGTCCATTCCATACTTAGTCATTTTTTCAATAAGGATTGTATGAGAGACTGTCAAATGCTTTGCTGAAGTCAAGATATACTATATCTACAGCATTTCCTTGATCCACCCAATCAGTGATACCGTCATAGAAGGAAATTAAGTTAGTCTGCCATGACTTATTAGTTACAAACCCATGCTGACTCTGTCTAATCACATCATTCTTATCCAGGTATTGACATACATGTTTAATAATTTGTTCAAAGATCTTTCCTGGTATAGAAGTCAGACTCACTGGCCTATAGTTCCCTGGGTCCACCTTCTTCCCCTTTTTGAAGATAGGAACAACATTTGCTCTTCTCCAGTCTTCTGGCACTTCTCCTGTTCTCCAAGAATTTTCAAAGATTATGGAGAGGGGTTCAAAAATTTCTTCTGCTATCTCCTTCAGTACTCTGGGGTGTAATTCATCTGGACCTGGAGACTTGAATTCATTTAGGTTAGCTAAGTGTTTCCTCACTATCTTTCTGTTTATAGATATCCTGGATTCTTCTATTCCCTTAATAGGACAGTGAATAACAGTTGATGTTACATTTCCTTTCTGAGAGAAAACAGATGCAAAATAGGAATTTAAAAGTTCAGCCTTCTCAACATCCTGTCTTACCATTTCATCATTTTCATCCTGTAAAAATCCTATAGCATCTTTGACTTTTTTCTTTTACTTTTGACATATCCCCAAAATCCTTTATTATTGTTTTTGACATCTCTTGCAAGCCTCAATTCATTTTCAGCTTTAGCTAATCTGATTTGTGCCCTGCAGGTTCTGCAGACAGCATTATATTCTTCTTTAGATATGCCTCCCTCTTTCCATTTTATAAACATTTTTTTCTTCCTTTTTAGCATGTGCTTAAGTTCTGTGTTCATCCATCCTGGTTTCCTTAAATGCTTCCTATTCTTCCCTCTTTTTGGAATTGTTAACAACTGTGCTTTGAGAATTTCATTTTTCAAGATTTCCCATCCCTCCTGGACATTTTTGTTTTTTAGGATATCCAGCCATTGGATCCCTCGAATTCTCTTTCTGAATCCCTTAAAATCTGCCTTTCTGAAATCTAACCTTGACGTCTGAGTCTTCACAGGTCTTCCGCCTCTAGTTATCCAAAATTCTAAAATAGCATGGTCACTACCTCCTAGGGTCCCAGCCACTTTTACCTCCTCAACCATTTCCTCCCTGTTTATAAGGATTAGATCCAAGGTAGCAGTTCCCCTTGTTTTCTCCCTTACCTTTTGGAAGATAAAGTTGTCAGCAAGAGAGGATAAGAATTTCCTTGACCTGTTAGTTTTGCCTGAGAGAGATTCCCAACAAATGTCTGGATAGTTGAAATCTCCCATGACAACTATGTCATATTTTTTGGAGAACTTGGCCATTTGATGCATAAAGAGTTCATCCATATCTTCAGCTTGCACAGGCGGCCTGTAGTAAATGCCTACAATGGTGTCCTTTCCATTGTTCTGTCCTTGTATTCTTACCCAAACAGTTTCCACAGAACTCCCAGTCTCTGAAGCTTCAATCTCTGTGCAGATATACGTGTTTCTAACATACAATGCGACACTTCGAATGCGAATCTTCAAGTTTAGAAAAATAATCACTTCATTTACTGAAATATTTAGCCCTTTTCGTAGCGACATGGTGGAGACTCGCTGAATGTTGTCATTTGTTCAGCATCTTACCACAAATGTCTGATTCAAAGTATGGTCAAAAGTGTCTGTAATAATAAGGACACATGGCCAAGACTTCATGGTATATGCCAGTAAACATGTTTATCAAATCCTTGGAAAAGAGTAAAAATAAACTATTGATTCAGAAGTGTTACAGGATGAAGTAATTGTAATTCATACAGGTGTGTGGGCTCAAGGTTCTAGGAAATTATGATTGACATTAAAGAAGGTACAGAAGAACAATGGTCTCTATACAAGAGAGATCAGCACTGAAAGGTTCATGTAGGCGGCCTTAGAGCGACATGTAATCACATGTCACATGTCTTGTCTGTCTTGTAGGTACAAGGACGAGTGTTTTACAGCTGGATAATACTAAATGACTTTACATAGCAAAATAATCTGTAAATGTTGCATAATGAATTACTGCCCATGCCAACCATGCTGCAGGACTGTAGGTCACTTCATACTGTCGGCCTCCTCTCTGTGACGCTACCAGGCAATGTGGGCCTGAAACTCACAGAATATTTTAAAATTTAATTTTTATAGGGGCATAATAGACAGGTTTGCCAGATTAGATTGTAGATACATTGCCTCCTACAAACATGGCAACATGACATAATTTACATATAGGGCATTGAGAAACTAAAGGCCCCATTACACATAACGATGTGATGGGATCGCTGGGACATCGTTAGGCTGATCGCTGGTGAGCTGTCACATAGACAGCCCCTCCAGCGATCAGGACCAGCGAGCAAGCTGGTTTCTAATGTACAAATCGGGTATTCAGGAGCCGCGGCTCTTGGATACCCGCTGTTTACCTTGGAAACCAGCGTGTATGCCGGTTTCCAAGGTAAACAGCGGGTATCCAAGAGCCGCGGCTACTGGATACCAGATGTTTACATTAGAAACCAGCGTCCAGCGTCGCTGATCGCTGGTCTCTTGCTGCCACACGCTGCGATGTGTGCTGGCCAGTGGGAGACCAGCGATCAAAAAATGGCCCAGGACGATCGAGCACGATCAGCGATACCCGGCAGGGGGGCCGGTCGCTGATCCCCATCACGAGATTGCTGTGGCATCACAAAATCAGCTATCTTGCTAGAGATCGCTGTGTGTGACGGGGCCTTAAGATCTCAACTGACACAAGAGACTTAAAGAGATAATTTCCCTTTCATCAAATATCTGTTTTAGTAAATAATTTTATTACACATGCAGTAACAATTCTGGACTATTTTCGTATACATCTCTGTGTTTCTCTGTTATTTCTCCCAGTAGTTAATGAACAAATTGCTAACTAGGTGTTACCAATTACAGCTATGCATTGATGACAATGTGGCAAGTTGTTAAATTATTAATACATTAAATTACATTATTGGAAATAGAAATATTTAATAATATAGACATGTCTTGCAAGTGTTCATGTCCTGTTAGGTCGGCTCTACAGACATCTTTTTTCTTACTGCCTTATTCGTAGTTGGTGTGTGAGGTTTTGTATTCTGGGAAACTTTCCCCCAATTTTACCTTAACACCAGATGTTAGATTTCAGCATGGTTGATCCTTTGTTTTTAAAGGACATAAGCGACAATCAGAGGAGTGGCTTATTTCCTTCAAAAACACATGTAAGCTTGGCCAAAACAAGTGTTCATGTGTATGGGGGTAGGTGTGAGGGGAAATATCTGTCAGCTAAACAAGCATTCAGATGACATCTATCTAAAGGCCCCTTTACATTTAGCGATGCACCAGCGATCCCGACCACGATACGACCCGGTCAGGATCGCTGGTGCATCGCTAAATGGTCGCTAGTGAGCTGCCACACAGGCAGATCTCACAGCGACGTTGCGACACAGCAGCGGTCGTTACTTACCTTTCAGACGCGGCGATCCTGACGTCCTCCTGCCCGCGTTCACGCGTCGCTCGTCGGCGCCAGCAGGAAGCCCAGCAGGAAGCGCCCGACGAGAAATGGAGCTGACCGATCTCGCACGATCAGCGACAGACAGCAGGGGAGCCGGTCGGAGGTAAGTATCACACATATCGATATCGCTAGCAATATCGCTGCTGCGTCACCAAATCGGTGGCGCTTTAGCGATATTGCTGGCGATATCGCTATGTGTAAAACCCCCTTAAGGTGTATGACCACCTTTATCTTATCATTGACCACAATGCCAATCAGAAAATGGTGTTGACTGCTTATGCACTTCTATAATAACTTCAGAGACTTGGGGTGCAATTATACTGCCAGAATATAATCGAGCAATATTAACAAGCTGACATTAACTCCGTGAACAAGCAAAACACTGGCGGAATGATTCTTAAGCTATTTTAAAAATCATTGTTGTAGGCAGCACATCATTCTGTGTATAAACAGTCAATTTGCTTCCAAGAACTATCTATGAGCGTCATTCTGTGTGCATCGGAAGCTCAGTCGGTCTGTAAAAAAAAGGCTGTTAAGCGACTGCCAATCGGTTTCTACATAGTCAGTCTGCTGATGACTACGACCGCGGGTCAGCCAGTGTCATTAAGCCTCAATTTTCTAGTCTTTTAAACCTTCTGTTGTCTTGATTGACAAAATATAAAAATATGTCTAATATGGTTTTCCCAATAAATTGGGTGAATATTATGTAATCAGGACTTTTGATAAAACACTGACCGGTGGGATGGAAAGTTTATTTCTAAAACCTCCATAGATCCTGAGGCCTTTGCACTTTCTGTAACTTTCTTTATTTGATTGGAAATCTAGAAGCCATGACATCCATGTCGCCACAAAATTGTTGGATATGTTTAACTAAGACTACTTACAAAAATACTTAGTTTTCAATTTTCTTACTTTAGATACATATATAATGCATATAGAAAGTTGAATGATTTTGTAAATGCATTGCATTACATTTCTTTCATCAGCAAAATGTAAGCTGGACTATGCGAGCTCAACTATCCACTTGTGACCAGACTTTGTACTGTTTCAAGTAACAATCAACAGAATTATGTATACAGCTCTGGGCTATATTGGAGGCTCAGTGCAGAATATGTAATATTAAAATGCTCAACATTTTATGTAGATTATATCTTAATTTCTGCATAAATAATTTTCAGTAAGAATTAAAATGTATCATACATCTAGCTATAACTACATATGAAAATATATAGAATGATCAGCCAGAACATTTAAAAGGTGAAGTGGATGATGATTATCTCAATACATTGGTACTTGTTTAGAGGTGAGTTATATAAGATAGCATGTAACAGACAATTATAAAAACTGATCTGAGTGATTTTGGCAAGTAAAAAATTGTAATGGCTGAATACTGGGTCATAGCATCTCCAAAACAGCAGGTCTCATGCAGTGTTCTTCAAATGCATTGTCTATTGTGGCACAAATTCCAAAGGTGCTACTTATGAGGGTGCCTGGATGATACAAGACCCATTGCACCAACCCCATTTAACTCTACTGGGAAATAAGACACGTGACAACTGCTGTGGTGTCAAAAAATTGTCCAACGTGCCTTTAAGAGATTACTTGAAAATATTAGTATGGGTTATAATTCACAAATCCATAAATAGAACAAATAATTATATAATCAATTTAATAAAATACCAGAACCAATCAGCCCAGATTACTGGGCGATTTTACCGGTAAACAGCAACAAACCAGAAACTCAGCCACCTTTGATAGGCGACTTATTCTCACTAATAAAGTACTTCGACAGTATACAATAACAATTCCATAAAAGTCAGAGAGGGCGGGCGGGAACTTAAAGAATTTTTCAGCTGCTCAGCAGTCCTGACCGCAATGTAGATCTATTTATAGTTTACATTTTGGCGCCCTTTCTCTGGCCCAATCATATCAGACCTGTTTATAAGGAGAGATAGCAAGAACCAAACAAACATCATAAACTCATTTAAGCTGTTGCTGAGCCCCCAGTCAGATTAACCCCTGATAAACTGAACTCTGATTAACCCCTTTCTGACATCCGACGTACTATCCCGTCCGCGGTACCTGAGCCCGTATGACCGAGGACGGGATAGTACGTCAGCGGCGCTCACGGGGGGAGCGCCGCTGATCACGGCTGGGTGTCAGCTGATTATCACAGCTGACACCCAGCACTATGTGTCAGGGGTGGTCACGGAACGCCTCCAGCACATTAACCCCTGGCACACTGCGATCAAACATGATCGCAGTGTACCGGGGGCACAGGGAAGAATCACGTAGGGAGGGGGCTCCCTGCGTGCTCCCCTGAGACCCTCAGAACAGCACGATGTGATCGCGCTGTTCAAGGGCCTCCTCCCTGCAGGCCCCCGGATCCAATATGGCCGCAAGGGCCTTCGGGGTCCTGCAGGGAGGCAACTTCCTCAGTGCCTGAAGATCGCAGGCACTGAGAAAGCCTGTGGGACATTACTATAAAGTAAAAAAATATTCCCTAATAAATTCTTTCTTTTCATGAATCCAAAAAAAACAATAACAGTACGCATATTTAGTATTGCCGCGTCCGTAATGACTCGCCCTATAAAACTGTCCCACTAGTTAACCCCCTTAGTGAACCCCTTAAAAAAGCAAAACAAAAAACAAAGCAAAAAACAATGCTTTATCATCATACCGCCGAACAAAAAGTGCAATAACGCACGATCAAAAAGACAGAGATAAATAACCATGGTACCACTGAAAATGTCATTTTGTCCTGCAAAAAACGAGTCACCACACAGAGTCATCGTCGAAAAATAAAAAAGTTATAGCTCGCAGAATAAAGCAATGCAAATATTGTTATTTATTTATAAAATTGTTTTTATTATATAAAAGTGCCAAAACATAAAAAAATATAAAAGAGGTTTCGCTGTAATCGTACTGACCCGAAGAATAAAACTGCTTCATCAATTTTACCACACGCGGAACAGTGTAAACGCCCCTCCCCCATTCATGAAATTCATGAAATGCTGGTTTTTGTTCATTCTGCATCCCAAAAATCAGAATAAAAAGCGATCAAAAAATGTCACATGCCTGAAAATGGTACCTATAAAAATGTCAACTCGTCCCACAAAAAATAAGACCTCACATGATTCTGTGGGTCAAAATGCGTAAAAATTATAGCTCTCAAAATGTGGTGATGCAAAAAACGATTTTTACAATAAAAAGCGTCTTTTAGCGTGTGACAGCTGCCAAACATAAAAACCCACCATATATAACAAATCAAACCCCCTTTATCACCCCCTTTGTTATGGAAAAATAATAAAATTAAAAAAATATTTATTTCCATTTTCCCATTAGGGTTAGGGTCAGGGCTGAGATTAGGGTTAGGGATGTGTTGGGGTTAGGGTTTGAGTTAGAATTTGGGGGGTTTCCACTGTTTAAGCACATCAGGGGCTCTCCAAACGCAACGTGGTGTCTGATCTCAATTCCAGCCAATTCTGCATTGAAAAAGTCAAACGGTGCACCTTCCCTTCCAAGCTCTGCCATGCGCCCAAACAGTGGTTTACCCCCACATATGGGGTATAAGCCTACTCAGGACAAATTGCACAACAACTTTTGGGGTCCAATTTCTCCTGTTATCCTTAAAAAATTGGGGACAAAAGTATTATTTTTGTGGGAAAAAATATGATTTTTTTATTTTCACGCCCGGGCATTATAAACTTCTGTGAAGCACTTGGGGGTTCAAAGTGCTCACCACACATCTAGATAAGTTCCTTGGGGGGTCTAGTTTCCAAAATGGGGTCAATTATGGAGGGTTTCCACAGTTTAGGCAAATCAGGGGCTCTCCAAACGTGACATGACACCCGCAGACCGTTCCATCAAAGTCTGCATTCCAAAACGTCACTACTTCCCTTCTGAGCCCCGACGTGTGCCCATACAGTAGTTTTCTCCCACATATGGGGTATCAGCGTACTCAGGACAAATTGGACAACTTTTGTGGTCCAATTTCTCCTGTTACTCTTGGGAAAATAAAAAAAATTGGGGACTAAAAGATCATGTTTGTGGAAAAAACATGATTTTTTTATTTTCACGCCCGGGCGTTATAGACTTCTATGAAGCACTTGGGGGTTCAAAGTGCTCAACACACATCTAGATAAGTTCCTTGGGGGGGTCTAGTTTCCAAAATGGGGTCACTTGTGGGGGTTTTCCACTGTTCAGGCACATCAGGGCTCTCCAAACGTGACATGGTGCCCAATCTCAATTCCAGCCAATTTTGCGTCAAACGGTGCTCCTTCCCTTCCGAGCTCTGCCATGCGCCCAAACAGTGGTTTACCCCCACATGGGGTATCAGCATATTCAGGACAAATTGCATAATAACTTTTGGGGTCCTCTTTCCCTTGGGAAAATAACAATGAAATGGTGGACGCCGAGTCAGTGTAGGAGAGACGTGGCACTGCGCCTGCCTCCATATCTTACCCCTGGTCAATCTGACCCATACATTTTTTTGCTGTAACTGCAGGACTATATTGAACACTGTCACCCACATTGGGCTCTCCTTATACTCCAGGCACATATAGCCTTACTTCCATTCCATTTCTCACAGCAGTCGGGCTGATGAAGATCCAACTGAGACCGAAACATCCTGTTATTTTGACTGCATATTAAAAAATTCTGGACTTCTTTACTATAAGTTGAGTGCTAAGTTCTTTTTTATTATTTCTCTGGCTTGGGAACCTACTTGAGCACCCTCACAGTAGTGCTACAATTTATTTCACTACTCAGACGTAGCACAGACTCAGCAGGAGATCATCAGACACCGACCTTGGACAGACTTCAGACGATGGCAGGGGTCATCACGGGTTAATGCGGTCCAGGGTCACCTGGCACGGGCTTACTAGGACTGCCTCTCTCAGACCTCAGGCGTAGCACAGGCTCAGGAGGAGAATATCACACACAAACCTCGGAAAGACATCATCACAGGGTGGATCACGGGGAACCGGTGGAACATCGGGACACAGTCTGAACATCAGGGCATCAGGATACAGGCTGGACATAAGGACTCAGGCTCGACATCAGGACACAGGCTGGACATCAGGATACAGGCTAGACATCAGGACATTTGGACACATGCTGAATATCAGGGCACAGGCTGGACATCAGGGCACAGGCTGGACATCAGGGCACAGGCTGGACATCAGGGCACAGGCTGGACATCAGGGCACAGGCTGGACATCAGGGCACAGGCTGGACATCAGGGCACAGGCTGGACATCAGGGCACAGGCTGGACATCAGGGCACAGGCTGGACATCAGGAAATAAGGACACAGGCAGGACATCACAGACACCGGCAAGACATCAGGAACACCGGCAAGACATCAGGAACACAGGACCAGGAACAACAGCGTGGCCGGGCTCCGGGAATCAGACAGCTGTCGCCAGACTCCAGACATCGGACACGATCTCCAGGCACCAGGCAGAGGTCGACAGGCTCCAAACTACGGTTGTCAGGCTCCAGGCATCAGACCTAGGAAGGAACTCAAGCGGGATGGTGCGAGAACCGGGGCCGGATGGAGTTAGCACCGCATAGCAGGCTGAGCACAACATAGTAAAGGCTCAGCAAAAACACCAGGCTCCATCTTTAAAAGATGAACCTAGGTTAGTTCACAGTCACTGGGTACAGGTTTCCGGACACAGAAGGACTTCAGGAACATATCACAGAGGACACAGTTCAGACAGGGTCAGGTACAGGAACAGATACAGGATCAAGGGTTCAGGCCTGAGAATGCAGCCCTCAGAAAGGCAGGAAACAAAACACAACATAAGCAGGCCTCGGTATGCAGCCTCCAGGAAAGGTGGATCTGGGTACTCAGCCCCAAGAGCAGTCGGAAAAACAGGACACGACCGCAAATGGATCTGGGTTCTCAGCCCCCAGAGCAGGCAGAAAAACAGGACAGAAACAGATCTGAGTACTCAGCCCCCAGAGCAGCCTGAAAAACAGGCATCAGCTTTCCTAGAACACAGGCAGAACAGGAGCTGAACACCAAACACACATGGCAAGACTCAGAAACTTAATGCAAAGCTCTGGCAACGCCCAACAGGAATGAGTAACTTTATATAGGAGCTGCCCCTCAGCAATAGGCTGACTCAGGTGCATACACTAACCCAAATAAAAGCAGGGAATGTGTGGCCGCGCGCACCCTAAGCACAGACAGAAACCATTACAGCACGGTCAGCACAGGAACTGAGGCATAGGGCACCTGGCAGTGTCTGCAAGCCGGGACAAATGTGGAAAGTCATGCACCAGCTGCAGAGGACCTTGCAGCCTGTGGATAGCTTCCTCAGCGGCAGCCAGTGACCGCACATATGGATGTTCATGCGGCAGAGCAAAGACCTCACATCACATGTACAGCTTCACAACAGAGCAGAGAACTGAGCAGAATCCATGCAGGTAACAGACAACAGTATACCTGCTAGTTAGGGGGAGGGGAGCAAAGTGTTAAAGCAGAGACATGCAGAGTAACGTCGGAGAAACAACGTACAAACCCACCGGCGTTACAACAGGTAAGTGAAGATTCTAATAACAGAAACTGGCCTTCAACCAAATATTAACTTTCAAACACTTTAAAGCAAATTGACTAGTGAGAACAGAGGCCCATGTGTTCTCAGAAGTCTGAGTGATGATGGCAAAAACCAACCCCTTACTGTGAGACTGAAAACAAATTCTCGAATTTGACAATTTCGAAGACCAAAGAAATAAACCAAACAACTCAGAGACTAAGTTGTTAGAAGTAATACCTTTTGAAAGCCAAGTTGAGTGCCAAGAAGCAGCACAACATTTCATGATAAAAAATAACACCAAAGCGAAACTCATTAACTGCAGTAAACAAAGAGATAGAAATCGAAACTTGAAAGGTGGGTTACCAACAAGAAATTCTGTTGTAATTGTCAAGAGACCAAACCCCAAAAAAAAATCTGATTTCAATCAACTTGTCAACCAGATATGCAAACCTGAGGAGTTGTGGCATCATATCTTCCACGCAAGAACACCCTACCCATCGGAATAATGCATACGGAAAAGTTAAATAGTCCTAGAGCAGACAGAAATTACCGCAGTGTCACTTTCACTGACACTATAAAAATTGTACTTCAACTTTTGCAACTTAGCACCTGGCAAACTGCATGACATACAGTCAGAAATAGAGGTGAGCGACTTTGCCTTTTTTAGGGTCGAGTCGGGTTTCATGAAACCCGGCATTTGCAAAAGTCGGGTCGAACTAAATCGGCCGACTAAAGGGAAAAGTCGGAAGCCGACTGAAACACGAAACCCAATGCAAGTCAATGGGGAAGCAAAGTCGGCAGGGAGTGGAGGACAGTAAACACACCTACAGTGCCCATTTCAATGCCAAAAACATCAATTCTTATTACTGAAGCTTAGCAACCTTAATTTACTTGATAATAGTTACGCATTGAAAACTGGGGGTTATTTGGCTAAAGTTGGGCCAAAGAGTGTCTGTGCGCCCCTTTAACACATACCACAACTCATGATGCTCCGATACGGCACAGAAATATAGGTATAGTACAATGACAAATACTTCACTGCTTACATGACATGACTGATCTATTTTAAATTGTACAATAGCTCAAAAAATGGACAGTATATTACTCCATACAGTATTATGGCCACCACATTGTGCACCATTCAGAATGAGCCCTATATATTTCTCCATACAGAATAATTGGTCACATATAATGTTCCAAACAGTATATGATGAGCTCCACATAATGCTACAGTATATGATGGTCCCCATGGATGAAGTTCCAGTGTCTTATGGGCCCAAATAATGCTCCATATATAATGGGCTCCATTTCTAATGCTCCAGTGTAAAATGGGCCCCGTAAATGCTCCAGTGTCTGATGTCCCCTATTTGGAATGCTCCAGTATATGATGGGCCTCATGGATGATGCTCCAGTGTATGATGGGCCCTAATAATGCTCCTTATATAATGGGCTCCATTTCTAATTCTCCAGTGTATAATGGGCCCTGTAAATGCTGCTCCAGTGTCTGATGTCCCCCATTTGGAATGCTCCAGTATATGATGGGCCTCATGGATGATGCTCCTGTGTATGATGGGCCCAAATAATGCTCCATATATAATGGGCTCCATTTCTAATGCTCCAGTGTATAATGGGCCCCCATAAATGCTGCTCCAGCGTCTGATATCCCCCATTTGGAATGCTCCAGTATATGATGGGCCTCATGGATGATGCTCCAGTGTATGATGGGCCCTAATAATGTTCCATATATAATGGGCTCCATTTCTAATGCTCCAGTGTATAATGGGCCCTGTAAATGCTGCTCCAATGTCTGATGTCCCCAATCTGGAATGCTCCAGTATATGAGGGGCCCCATGGATGATGCTCCAGTGTCTTATGGGCCCAAATAATGCTCCATATATAATGGGCTCCATTTCTAATGCTCCAGTGTATAATGGGCCCCGTAAATGCTGCTCCAGTGTCTGATGTCCCCCATTTGTTATGCTGCAGTATATGATGGGCCTCATGGATGATGCTCCAGTGTCTTATGGGCCCTAATAATGCTCCATATATATTGGGCCCCATTTCTAATGCTCCAGTGTATAATGAGCCCCGTAAATGCTGCTCCAGTGTCTGATGTCCCCCATTTGGAATGCTCCAGTACATGATGGGCCTCATGGATGATGCTCCAGTATATGATGGGCCCTAATAATGCTCCATATATTGTCAGAAACACCACACTGAACTTGCTCACTGAGCCAGTATGTGTGTCCTGAGTAAAGCGAGCTGTGCTCAAAGATACCTGTGGAGCGGGCAGCAGCCGAGTAGATGCATACTTCAGAGCCGCAGGACCTGAAGCACGTGACTGCTAGGGGCATGGCCTAAACTCCAGAGAGCTAGGAGCTGCAAGAGAACTCCTAGCAGGGTAACTGCGAGACAAAGTTACCAAGGGGCATTGACAGGGAGGATAGTCAGGACGTAGCCAATGAGTCATACACAGAGATAGCTGCAAGGTACAAGAGGGGCGAGCAGAGAGTAGTCAGATCACAGGCAATAAGTCATACACAGAGAGGATAGCACAGTGCAGAATCAACAGGCAAACTCACAACGGGAAACAGAACCAGGTCAGAACCATATAAACAAGCTATAACAACGAACAGGCACAGGCACACAGAGGTCAGCACACTCGGCCAAAGGCAAAAAAGTATAACTGGCAGGGATTGGAGCTTCCCAGGGGTTTAAGAAGCTCTCCCAGAACCAGAAAGAGGCCACAATCATTAACCCAAGGTGTGCAGGTCAAAACCTGCACTGAGCTCCAGACATTAACCCATGACGTGCAGCTCAAAAACCTGCACTGGGAACATGACAGTACCCCCTCTCAATGGGGGGCCTCTGGACCCCCAGGCTTCCCCGGGTACTTGGCATGGAAAGCCCAAACGAGGCGATCTTCATGTACAGAGCAAGCAGGGACCCATGAGCGCTCCTCTGGTCCATATCCCTTCCAGTGGACCAGGTACTTAAAGAGCAGCGCACCCGCCGAGAGTCCACAATATGTCCAACTTCATACTCCAATTGACCCTCCACCAGCACTGGAGGAACAACAGGTTCGGAGTCCTCTTTGACAGACCCTACGGATTTCAAAAGAGATTTATGGAACACATTGGACTTTAAGGAGGCGGGGAGACGCAACCTATATGCCACAGGGTTGACTATCGCCATAACCTCGTACGGACCAATGAACTTTGGTCTCAACTTAGCTGATGGTACCTTTAAGTTGATGTTACGTGTGGAAAGCCAAACCTTCTCTCCCACCTGAAACATGTCTCCCGAGGCTCTCTTTTTGTCAGCAAAATATTTGTACCTCCCCTGGGCCCGAGAGATATTACGCTGGACTTCAGCCCAGAGGTTTTTTAACCGTTGAACAGACCCCTCTACCCCTGGACAACTGGAATCCACCCGTGAAAACTCCTCAAAATGCGGATTAAACCCATAGTTAATCAGAAACGGGGACATGTTGGTGGACTGACTCACCCGGTTGTTAAAAGCGAACTCCGCCAACGGTAACGCATCACACCAATCCTCCTGTCTGGCGGAGGTCAGACACCTGAGAATTTGTTCCAGGGATTGATTGGTGCGTTCTGTCTGACCATTGCTCTCCGGGTAATATGCCAACGAGAAGGAGAGTGAAATGCCCAATTTCATACAGAACGCCCTCCAAAATTTGTCCACAAACTGCACACCTCTGTCAGACACAACATTCAGGGGTACCCTATGCAATCGGACCACATGCTGCACAAACAACCTTGATAATGTTTCTGCTGAGGGTAATGCTGCCAAGGGAATGAAATGGGCCTGTTTAGAAAACCTATCCACCACCACCCAGATCACGGTATTGCCCCTGGAAGGTGGAAGGCCGGTAATAAAATCCATGGAAAGATGAGTCCATGGCCTATCAGGAACCGGTAAAGGTATGAGTTCCCCAGCCGGCCGGTTATGCGAGCTTTTGGAACGGGCACACATGCCACAAGCAGAAACAAATTCCTTGACATCGGACCTTAATGAAGGCCACCAAAAACCCCTGGCTACTGCCTCTCTAGTGGCCGTGATACCTGGATGAGCACTCAGCCTAGATTCATGAAACTCCTGCAGAAGTCTAGGCCGCAATGAATCTGGAACAAACAGTTTATCCCCTGGCCTGGTTGCCGGAGCTAGGGCCTGAGCCCTTAGAATTTCTTGTTCCAACTCAGTTGAGACCCCCGCCACTACAACCCCTGGGGGAAGAATGGAGGACGGCGGCTCAGGGGGAGACACTGGATCAAAACTTCTGGACAGGGCATCCGCTTTAACATATTTGGACCCCGGTTGAAAAGTAATAGAGAACTGAAATCGTGAAAAAAAAAGTGACCAACGGGCTTGTCTAGGAGTAAGCCTCTTAGCAGATTCAAGGTATGCCAAATTTTTGTGATCCGTGACAACCGTGATAGGGTGAGCCGCCCCTTCCTCAAACGCCAGCTTGACCGCAAGAAGTTCTCTATTGCCTACATCATAGTTTTTCTCGGCTGAAGAGAACTTCTTGGAGAAGAAGGCACAGGGTTTGATATTGGTAAGGGTGGCCGGACCCTGGGACAGCACAACCCCCACCCCCACTTCAGAAGCATCCACCTCCACAATGAATGGTTTGGACGGGTCTGGTTGTAACAACACCGGGGCAGACATGAAGCATTTCTTAATCGCTGAGGACTCCTTAGCGAGTACAGACCAATTTTTTACATCAGCCCCCTTCTGGGTAAGATCCGTGAGTGGTTTAACCACTTGTGAGAAACCTTTAATGAATCTTCGATAATAGTTCACAAATCCTAAGAAGCGCTGGAGCCCCTTGAGATCTCAAGGCTGAACCCAGTCAGCGATCGCCAGCACCTTCTTAGGATCCATACAAAACCCCTCACAGGACACAATCAACCCCAAAAAAGACAGTTCCTGTACAAAAAATGAACATTTTTCCAATTTAGCGAACAATCGGTTCTCCCTGAGTCTCTGGAGAACTGTCTGTAGATGTTGCAAGTGAGATTGGCTGTCCGGGGAATACAACAAAATGTCATCCAAATAAATAATAACAAAATGGCCTATCAGGTCAGAAAACACAACATTGATGAAATTCTGGAAAATAGCGGGTGCATTAGTTAACCCAAACGGCATTACCAGGTTCTCAAAGAGTCCTTCTGATGTGAGGAACGCAGTTTCCCACTCGTCCCCTTCCCGAACCCTTATCAGATTGTAGGCCCCCCGCAGATCTAACTTGGAGAACCATTAGGCCCCAGCTAACTGGTTACATAAGTCTGGGATGAGGGGAAGCGGGTAAGTGTTCCTAACCGTTATCTTGTTCAGTTCTCGAAAGTCGAGGCACGGCCGCAAACCACCATCTTTCTTCTTCACAAAGAAGAATCCTGCTGCCACAGGTGACACAGAAGGCCTGATATGCCCTTTGCGGAGACTCTCAGCTATGTACTCCTTCATGGCTTGGTGCTCAGGCCCAGACAAATTGAACAATCGAGCCTTAGGTAACTTGGCTCCGGGTACTAAATCAATGGCACAATCGTAGGGTCTATGTGGTGGCAGCGCCTCAGATTCACTTTCGGAAAAAACATCTTCGAAATCCTTCAGGTACTCCGGAATACCTTCCTGACCGACAGACGACACAGATACGGATTTAACAGTGTTAAGAAGATGTCCCAGGTTACCACATTTATCCTTACATCCCCATTGAGTGATCTCCCCTGTAACCCAATCAATGGTAGGATTATGGCATTGAAGCCAGGGCATCCCCAGTACCAGTCCTGCAGGTAAGTTATCTAGCACAAGACAACTTAGCTTTTCCACATGAGTGGAACCCACTTTTAGAGAAAAAAGTTCAGGCCTGCAACAGATACTGTCCTGGGTAAGAGGAGACAAGTCAATTGCCACAAGTTTAACAGGATCGTGAAGCCTGACTGTCCATATCTTATTAAGAATCATAACTTTGGTATCAATCAGGTTCACAGCAGAACCACAGTCAACAAAAGCAGTAGTCTGAACCGGACCATTACCAAGTTCCAGTTCCACTAGCAACATCATTTTTGCACGTGAGGAAAATTGTACCTGAAGGTCTGGGTAGCCTCCTCGACTACTACCCAGACCTAGTCGTTTCCCGCCATCTTGGAGGATGACGGACAGGAGGGGCAGTCCTTCTTCCAGTGTCCAGATTCCCCACAATAGAAGCACAACTGCTTCTCCCGGCGGCGTCTTCTTTCCTTTTCCTCACAGGTGACAGCGCTCACCTCCATAGCCACAGGAAGAGTCCGGGTCTCATCTCCGCTGAAGAATAACGGTGTTTCCTGTTGCATAACGCCTCTAGCCCGCAGTCTGCCCGCAGTCAGTCTGGGTCATGACATCCTCCAGGGAGTCAGGAGGAGGATGGAGTGCCAAAGCATCCTTCAGACGTTCACACAGGCCTCTACGGAACAGCCCCCTATGGGCGGCATCACTCCTGGAAATCTCGGCTGCCCAACGTCTGAATTCACCTTGTCCTCAGCCAAACGCACTCTATCAGGCTCATCATAAATAAGCCCTAAGGCTTCAAAAAACGCATCCACAGACATTTTCTCAGGGGCAGAAGAGGAATGTGAAAATGCCCAGGCTTGTGGGGACCCCCTAAGCAGGGACATAACCACCCCCACCCTCTGTTTCTCATCCTCAGAGGAGCGGGGTCTCAAAGAGAAAAAGAGCTTACAGCCCTCCTTAAATGCTTTGAAATCATCTTTGTTACCAGAAAACATATCTGGCAATTTAACCAGGGATTCGGGTGGGACTAAAATGACATCTCTATTCCCCACCTGCTGGAAGCCTGCGGAAAGTACCCCCTGAACTGAGTACTCAACCCGCCGTTGGGACTGGGCCAGATCTTGGTATTCCAAACTAAGCTTCTGCAGTGACTGAGTCAAGCATTTCACCTGCTCAGATAAAGCACACATTGGGTCCATGCTGCAAAAGTGAGGAAAGGAAAAAAAAAAAATAGCAGGCCAGTTATAATGTCAGAAACACCGCACTGAACTTGCTCACTGAGCCAGTGTGCGTGTCCTGAGTAAAGCGAACTGTGCTCAAAGATACCTGTGGAGCGGGCAGCAGCCGAGTAGATGCATACTTCAAAGCCGCAGGACCTGAAGTACGTGACTGCTAGGGGCGTAGCCTAAACTCCAGAGAACTAGGAGCTGCAAGAGAACTCCTAGCAGGGTAACTGCGAGACAAAGTTACCAAGGGGCATAGACAGGGAGGATAGTCAGGACGTAGCCAGTGAGTCATACACAGAGATAGCTGCAAGGTACAAGAGGGGCGAGCAGAGAGTAGTCAGATCACAGGCAATAAGTAATACACAGAGAGGATAGCAAAGTACAGAATCAACAGGCAAACTCACAATGGGAAACAGAACCGGGTCAGAACCGTATAAACAAGCTATAACAACGAACAGGCACACAGAGGTCAGCACACTCGGCCAAAGCCAAAAGTATAACTGGCAGGGATTGGAGCTTCCCAGGGGTTTAAGAAGCTCTCCCAGAAGCAGAAAGAGGCCACAATCATTAACCCCAGGTGTGCAGGTCAAAACCTGCACTGAGCTCCAGACATTAACCCCTGACGTGGAGCTCAAAAACCTGCACTGGGATCATGACATATATAATGGGCTCCATTTCTAATGTTCCAGTGTATAATGGGCCCTGTAAATGCTGTTCCAATGTCTGATGTCCCCCATTTGGAATGCTCCAGTATATGATGGGCCACATTTTTAATTAACCCGGGCATGGTATGTGAAAAGAGCTCCATAGAGAAATCTGAAGTGTGTGCTGCCGCATCCTTCACTTTTGGTGTTGGTGAAGGAGACAAGGAAAGGGGTTGCTCCTGACCAGAAGCCTGCACTGACGACTCAATGCTTGCATCTTTTTAAACTTCAGAAGAGGAGACGATAGAGTTGGAGGCTGTTTCAGCAATGTAAGCCAAAAACAGTTCTTGATGCTCTGGCTTTAAAAGCAGTCTACCTACTCCCAGAAAAGGGAGCCTTACAGGCCTTCCAGAGCTACACCATGATGCAGGCTCAACACCTCCTGCTTTAGCTGCTATTGTGTTTTTGGCACTACCAGCAGATGCACCACCACCAACATCAGTACCAGGTGGCCCCCCACGCCCACGTCCTCTTTCACCATACTTCCTTATGTTTTGGAAAATGGACCCAAAATACCAGCAGATATATGGTACTGTATCAGAAGCGGACAGCTCTATACAGTCTAGGCATAACAGTAAATCTCTGTATATATTTCATGAGTCATACACAGACGCTCACAGGCTCAGTATGGATTACACATAAAATAAAAAGTTGAAAAAGCGTATAGTATCACCAGATACAAGGTATATATAGTATAGTGGAAACATTCTGAATCTCTGTATATATTTCAGGAGGCAGACACAAACGCTCTCAGGCCCAGTATGGATTGCACAAGAATATGAAAAGCTGTAAATGGGTAATGTAACACAAGCGTACAGCTGTGTACAGTGTTGGGGTAATCTTAAAGCTCCAAATATATTTCCAGAGTACCAGACAGACGTTCACAGGCTCATTATGGATTACGCCAGAATTTAGATAGCAAAAAAGGTTACTGTACCAGAAGCGTACAGCTGTATACAGTGTTGGCCAAATTTGAAATCTCTGTATATATTTCCGGAGTCACCTTCAGACGCTCACTCAGTCTGGGTTTGACCATAATAAAAAATGTTGTAGAAAAGGTACTGGATAACAAGTATATATATTATAGGGTACAATTGAAATCTCCGTATACATAGTCCCGTAGTCACTCTCAGACGCTTACTCAGTATGGATTTGACCGTAATACTAAATGTCGAACAAAGGTACTGTATAACAAGATACAAGCTGTATCGAGTATAGGGTAAAAATTGGTATCTCCGATTCACCGTATATATAGAAGGCGTAAACCACACACGCTCACTCACTATGGATGATACCGTAATAAAAAATTTTGAACAAAGGTACTGTATCAGCACATACCAGGTGTATCCAGTCTAGGGAGAATTGTAAATTTCCGTCTATACTTCCGGAGTCAGACACAGACACTCACAGGCTCACTATGTATTACACCAGAATTTAAAAAGTAGAAAAAGGTAAAGGTAGTCGAAGCATACAACAGTATACAGTGTTGTGGTACTTTTAAATCTTTGTATATATTTCAATCTCAGTAAGCCAGTCCAGACTCTCTGCTACTGTAAACTACATGGATACAAGTACTGACGGAAAGACGAGTGTTAGAAGAAATTTGGGAATTACTCATCGCGGGAAAACCTCCGGGTAGATGTTGCAGAGGCGATGCAGACCCTCAATTACTGTATCTGTGGAGACCGTGAAAAGAGTTCTTTGTGAAGAAAGGATTGCTTTATCGCAGTAGTGTGGATCAAATCACCGTTACTTGTCTCACAGGGAGAGATGTAGACATGGTCCTCACTGCCTATCATGATGTGTCTGGTCATTTTGGAGTGCAAAAGACAGAAGCCACAGGCCGTAGGCGATTCTATTGGATTGGCATGAGAGGAGACATTGAAACATGGTGGCAGGAATGTCACACGTCTGTGACTATCACAACTGTGAAAGGTGATCATAAAGGACCACTGAATCCACTTGTAAGTTGACGTCCATTACAACTGGTAGCCATTGATCATCTGAAGGTAGAGGCCAGCAGGACAGGCCATAGCTACATCTTAACCATCATCGATCAATACACCAAATTTCTAGTGGCCGTCCCTGAGAAGGATTTAACTGGCCAGACTACCCAGCGGTGGAGCAGGGAGAGGTAAGTATTGCAACTTGCAAGTTCTGTGGCCATGACCAAGCGGGGGACACACTCGTGGGTGAGGTACTGGCACAGGGTCCCTCATAGTATGCTGGTGTGTCTGACAGCGAGTGGGCCCCCCCACCATCAGAGACACTGTATTGTACTATGAGGGGCCCTGTGCCAGTGCCGTCGGCCATCAGTGGGCCCATCCACCTGTTCAGAGCAACGGCACTTGCCAGGGTGCGCCAGGTGTTGACCCCAGCCCTTAGGGGGGGTGGGCAGTCCAGTTAGGGAGGTTTGAAAAATGGCATATGTTGATGTGTAGGCTGGACTTTCAGCTGCTGCAAATGGCGGAATTGGGCAAGTCCTAGGAAGAGGAGGACAAAAGCGAGGCAATTTTCTGGCAACCTATGTGTCATCAGGGGAAGGTGGGACAAAATCCTTTGAAACCCATGCATGATTCATTTTAATGAAGGTTAGATTATCAACATTTTGGGTCGACAGACAGGTCCTTTTTTCTGTCAGGATTGATCCAGCAGCACTGAAGACTCTTTCAGATAACACACTAGCAGCGGGGCAAGTGAGCTCCTGTAAGGCATAGTGTGCCAATTCAGGCCAGGTGTCCAGTTTAGAGGCCTAATAGTCAAAGGGGAATTACCTGTGAGGGAGAACATCGATATGGGAGAAGTAGTTTGTAACCATAGTTGACAACTGCTGTCTCCTGTCACTTGTAATCGATGCAGTATTAGCAATCATGTGAGTGGTACTTGAGAAATCATTCCACAACATGGTCATTAAACCCCTGTCTCCAACGCCACTTCACCTGTGTGCACCACGAACACCTCTTCCATTGTGGCCACTACGGCTCGTGGGAGAACCAACACCGCTGCTGTGTGCTGGGAAAGCCTCAAACAAACGGTTTACCAGATTTGCTTGTTTGTTAGCCAATATTATCTCTAGGTTCTCCTGTGGCATGATGTTGTGTAATTTGCCTTTGTAGTGTGGATCGAGGATGCTGGCCAGCCAGTAGTCGTCATCCTTCATCATTTTGGCAATGCAGGGGTCCCTTTTTAGAATCCACAAGGCATAATCGCACATGTGGGCCAATGTTCCAGGTGTCAATAATGCACTGCCACTGCTGGGTGGAGGAGCACTTTCTGGCAAATCCACATCCCTACAGTCACGCACAAACACTGTACCTGACCTTGGAACACCAATATTTTCTCTTGCCCCCTGAGAAGCATCCTCCTGCCCAAAATAATCATCCCCTTCATCCTCCTCCTCTTCCTCTTCTTCCTCCACCTCATCCAGGACAGTTCCCTGACCAGACAATGGCTGACTGTCAGCAAGGTTCCCTCCTCCTCCTCCTGTTCCTCCTCCGCTGCAGACGCCAGATCCTTAATGTATGTCAAACTTTGCATGAACAGACGTATAAGTGGGATGCTCATGCTTATGATAGCGTCGTCTGCGCTTACCAGCCGTGTGCATTCCTCAAAACACTGAAGGACTTTACAGAGGTCTTTCAGCTTTGACCACTGCACACCCGACAATTCCATGTCTTCCCTCAAACTGCCTGCCCATGTATCCTCCCGCAAATGCATTACAGCCTGCCTCTGTTCGCACAGCCTCTCAACCATGTGCAGGGTGGACTTCCACCTTGTTGCAATGTCTATGATTAGGCGGTGCTTGGGGAGGTGGAGCAATCGCTGCAACTTCTGCATACGAGTGGAGTGGACGTTTGAGCGACGGATGTGCGAGCACAGTCTTCGCACCTTATGGAGCAGGGATGTTAACTCTGGATAATTATTAAGGAAGCACTGCACCACCAGGTTCAAAGTGTGAGCCAGGCAAGGTATGTGTGTGAGTTTTGCATGGGCTATGGCTGCCACAAAATTGCGGCCATTATCACTGACTACCTTGCCTGGCTCAAGATGTAGAGTGCCCAGCCATGACTCAGTTTGTTGCTGCAAGTAGTCGGCCAGTACCTCTGCGGTGTGTCTGTTGTCGCCCAAAGACATCATCTTTAACACAGCCTGCTGACGCTTACCACTAGCTGTTCGATAGTGGGACACCTCGTGTGCAACACTGCCAGCTGCGGATGGAGTGCTCGTGCGACTGCGCTCTGTGGACGAGCTTTCGCTTATGGAGGAGGAGGAGGGTCGAAAGCCTACAGCCAACTGTTTCCAATACCGTGGGCTAGGCAGCACTGTTCCACCGCCGCTGTCCCCTGTGGAGCCTGCAGCCACCACATTAACCCAGTGCGCAGTGATGGACACGTAACGGCCCTGGTCATGCCTACTGGACCATGCATCTGTTGTGAGGTGCACCTTTCCACTCACTGATTGCTTGAGTGCATGGACAATGCGGTCTTTCACATGCAGGTGGAGGGCTGGGTTGGCTTTTTGAGAAAAGAAGTGCTGACTGGGTAGGTCATAGCGTGGGACTGTGTAGGCCATGAGCTCGCGGAAAGCTTCGCTTTCAACCAAACGGTAGGGCATCATCTCTTATGAGATTAGTTTGGCAATGTAGGCGTTCAAACACAGTGTACGCGGATGAGAGGATGAGTACTTTCTTGTCCTACTCAGAGTGTCTGGTAGGGTGAGCTGGACTGGAGAGCTGCGTATGGGAGAAGTAGCGGTGGACCGGACGGAGTGAGAGGGGGTTGGTGATGGTATTGGTGGTGATGGCCTAGATTCAGTGTTGTGTAGCAAAACCATTGTGATTCCCTGAGTGCTTTGGCCTTGCGACGACACCTCAACATTTAGTGCTGGTGGTGTGCTTAACGGTGGCGGTGGTCTTACAGTGGGGGAAGCGATAGAGCATTGCTGGCTACCTTCAGTCGGAGAAGGTGCACATGTGCTACCTGAGGTTTTGTAGTCCATCCACGCTTGCAAGTGCATGTTGATTAAATGTCTAAGCATGCAACTGGTATTCAAATTTCTGAGTTGTTTACCTCGGCTAAAGGTCCTTCCGCACTTCTTACAGGTAACCTTTGGCTCATCAATAGGATTTTGGACAAAGAAGTGCCACACTGCACTCTTCCTACTATGGTATACATTTTCTGGCCTTGCACGCTGTGCTAAGTTAACCGTCTGGCCAAGCTGTCCTGCAACTCTTTTTGTTTTTGGTCCACGTTCTTGGACAGCTACGGGCCTGGCAGATAACCGCTGCTGCAATGTCAATGCCTGCTGTGGATCCTTCTCCTTATCTGAACTATTGCCAGCGCCACCCTCCTCCCCCAATGGATGCCAATCCGGGTCAAGAACTGGGTCATCCATCACCTCCTCTTCAAAGTCATCTACACCTTCCTCTTTACCTTCCTCTGTGTCACCGTGTAAGGTGGTATAGTATGCGGGAAGGGGCACCTGAGTTTCATCAGGGTCAGATTCTGGCTCAGTAGACTGCGAGGGCAATGTAATGCTCTGGGTCAATGTACCAGCAGAATCATCTAGCAGTGGCTGTGTATCAGTGCACTCCATGTCAGATTCATCTTGGACTGGGGAATTCAGGATTTGACTGGATAACCCAGGCATGGTATGTGAAAAGAGCTCCATAGAGTAATCTGAAGTGTGGGCTGCCGCATCCTTAACTTTTGGTGGGGGTGAAGGACACAAGGAAACGTGTTTTTCCTGACCAGATCCCTGCACTGACGACTCTGTGCTTGCAAGTTTTGAACGTTCAAAAGAGGAGGCAATAGAGCTGGTGGCTGTTTCGGCAATGGACGCCAAAACCTGTTCCTGATGCTCCGGCTTTAAAAGCAGTTTTCCTACTCCAAGAAAAGGGAACCTTACAGGCCTTCTTGGGCCAGACGATGACACAGGCTCAACACCTCCTGCCTTAGCTGCTATTGTGCTTTTGCCAGAACCAGCCGATGCACCACCACCATCAGTACCAGCTGCGCCCCCCCGTGCCCACGTCCGCGGCCTCTTCCACCGTACTTCCTCATGTTTGGGAAAATGTACCAAAAATACCAGCAGAGAGATGGTACTGTATGAGGAGCGTCCAGCTGTGTAAGGTGTATTAAAAAACCGGATTACTTACCGGTAATACTCTTTTGTAGAGTCCACGACAGCACCAACTGAGAGAGGGGATCCGCCCCCGGAACAGGAAACCTACAGAGAGATAAATGGGGCGGTCCCCCTCGCTCCCTCAGTTTGTGTTACCGAGAACAACGGAGGAACCGCCATACATGTTTTAGTCAAACTGTTTGGGCGATTCATCTATCTTACCCCTATGCAGTTTTAAGCTTACTAAGTTTAATCACATATCTAACTTAAATCATAATCTCCACCACCAAGGAGACCCATGTGTGAATAAATTCTTACGGGAGGGAAGTGAGCGGGTGCTGTCGTGGACTCTACAAAAGAGTATTACCGGTAAGTAATCCGGTTTTTCCTCTTCGCCACGACAGCACCCACTGAGAGATTTCCAGAGATAATCACTTGGGCGGGCACACCGTGTTAAGGACTGATCTACCAAAAGCTAGATCCTCGGTAGAGGACAAATCTAGTCTATAGTGACTATAAAAGGTAGATGGAGAAGACCAGGTTGCAGCCTTACATATTTGTTCAATTGGGACGTTCTCCCTCTCGGCCCAGGAGGATGATATGGCTCTAGTAGAGTGCGCCTTAATCCCCAGTGGAGGGTCTTCTCCTTTTGTCAGATACGCCATTGTGATCGCATCTCTAATCCATCTGGATATCGTGCCTGATGTAACTGCAGACCCCTTCCTGCTGCCCTGGAAGGAGACAAAAAGAGACCTACTCTGCCTCCAGGGACTGGTCCTATCTATATAGGCTAGCACGGCTCTCTTCACATCTAAGGTGTGATATCTCTCCTCGTCCTGTGTTGACGGGTTCTCATAGAATGAAGGTAGGCATATCTCTTGAGATCTATGAAATTTAGTTGCCCGTTTGGGCAGGTAGGACGGGTCCGTCTTTAAAATCAGACTGTCTCGTGTTGTTAACAGGAACGGTGGGTCTACTGATAAAGCGTGAAGATCACTCACTCTCCTGGCCGATACTAAGGCCACCAGCATAGCCGTTTTCAATGAGAGGCACTTTACTGATGCTGAGCTTATGGGCTCAAACGGTGCCTGAGTGAAGGCATCCAAAACTAGAGTAAGGTTCCACGCTGGTAGTCGAGGCACATGCACCGGTTCTGTTCGTTGACAGGCCGAGATAAACCGAGTCACCCATCTATTTGCTGCCACGTTATAGTTAAACAGAGCTCCTAGGGCTGACACGTGGACCTTAAGAGTGCTTACTGAGAGTCTAAGCTCTCGGCCTCTTTGTAGAAACTCTAGAATGGCCGTAATGGGTACTTCATCAGCTAGTTTTGTTGGGTGAAAGGCCAGGAACTTCCTCCACACCTTAGCATATATTTTTGTCGTGGACTCCTTCCTGCTTTGTAGCAGGGTATTGATTAGGTTCTTTGAGAAACCCTTCTGCCTCAGTAGCTCCCTTTCAAATTCCAGGCCGCTAGGTGCAGGGCTTTGGCCTGTGGATGGTCGCAGGGTCCCTGCGAGAGAAGATTCTGGTGCAGCGGCAGGATCCACGGGTCGGTTACCGACATGGCTCTCAGCCATGAAAACCACGGTCTTTTTGGCCAAAACGGGGCTATCAAGATGACCCTCGCCCTCTCCTGTCTTATTTTCCTGACTACTGTTGGTAGTAGCACCATCGGAGGAAAGGCATAGGCTAGTTGGAATGCCCAGGGTGCTTGGAGGGCATCTAGAATATCTGGGTTGTCCGACCTGTAGAGAGAAGCAAACCTTTTTACGCGCCTGTTGGCTCTGGTTGCGAATAGGTCTATCTCCGGTCTGCCCCATTCTGACGCTATAATTTCAAAGACATCTCTGCTGAGGACCCACTCTCCCTGGTATAGGGCCTGGCGACTGAGAGAGTCTGCTCGGGAGTTGTCCACTCCTCTTATATGGAGCGCTGACAAGGAGAGAAGATGGACCTCGGCCATCTCCAGAATCTTTCCCGCGATAGACATCAGTGGCATTGACCGCGTGCCTCCTTGCCGGTTTATATAGGCCACTGCGGTGGTATTGTCTGTCTGGATCTTTACGTGGGTGCCTCTTAACTGCGGGAGGAAGTGAGATATCGCGTAAAAAATCGCTGTTAGCTCCTTTACATTAGAGGAGGCCTCTATTTCATTCTCACGCCACCAGCCTTGTACCATGTGCTCCTCTAGGTGGGCTCCCCAACCTAAGGGGCTGGCATCCGTGGTGAGTATCTTGGAGGGAGTCACCCACCACTGTACTCCCTTCGATAGATTGGAAGGAATTAACCACCATTTTAGGGATTCAACCACCTCGGGCGATAGGGACATCTTCCCTTCCAGCCGCCCCTGCAGTCTATCTATCTCCTGCAGAATAGCCCACTGTAGTTCTCTAGAGTGGAACTGAGCCCATTGCACTGCTGGAATGCACGATATCAGTGACCCCAGCAAGGACATGCCTTGTCTCAATGATATTACGGGTCGTCCTGTAGCCTTCTGTACTTTGTCGATTATGGCCATTACTTTGGCGTTTGGCAGAAAGCACTCCTCAGTTACGGAGTCTACTTGCAGGCCCAAAAACCTTTGACAGGTCACTGGTTCTAGTCTGGACTTCTCCCAGTTAATTAGCCAACCCAGTGTTTGTAGGGATGAGATAATCCTAGCTATTCTTGCTTCACACTGTGAAACAGAATTCCCCACTATGAGTAGGTCGTCTAAGTAAGGGACAACTAGGGTGTCATTCAGCCTTACATACGACATTACTTCCAGCATTAATTTGGTAAATACCCGAGGAGCCATGGATAGCCCGAATGGCATTGCCGCAAACTGGAAATGCTGAATCCGACCTCTGAACCAGACTGCTACCCGCAGGAACCTCTGGTGCCCTCGATATATGGGGAGATGGTAGTAGGCGTCCTTTAGGTCCAAGACCGCCATATAACACCTGGGAAACAAAAGCTTTATTGCAGACTTAATCGACTCCATTTTAAACGACCTTAGTCTTAGGAAGGTATTAAGTTTCTTTAAATTTATTATAGTCCTGTAAGAGCCATCTGGTTTTGGGACTAAGAATAGAGGAGAATAAAAGCCCATCCCTGTTTCGTCGTCTGGGACCTCCACTAGGACCTGTTTAGTTAGCAGTACCGCAATCTCCATCTCCAGTGCTTCCTGCTGTGATCGGGACATCATAGAAGTCAATAAGAAGGAGTTCGGTGGATACCGAACGAATTCTAATTTTAGGCCTGATGATACAATACTTAGGGCCCACGGGTTTGATGTCACCTTCATCCATTGGCAGCTGAATCTTAATAGCCTGCCACCTACTGGTGTAACGGTTTTATCGGGATCTGTCTCCTCTGAAGGGACGTTTCCCGAATAGGTTGCCTCTTTGCTTGGGGTCCTTATTTCCCCAGCGGTCCTGGGGTCTAAAGTCTTTCTTTTTACCGAACGGCGGCTTCCTGTAGGCCCTCCTGTTGAACGGAACATACGGGTTAGGGAACCCCTTCTTCCTCTCCCCCGCTTTTGTCAAAATCTCATCCAGTTCCGTACCAAACAGGTACTTACCCTGGCAGGGCATAGCACACAATCTAGTTTTTGTTTGTGTGTCTCCTTTCCACCCCTTCAACCATAAGGCCCGCCTGCCTGCATTGGTCAGTCCTGCCGCTCTAGCCGACAACCGGAGAGAGTCCGCGGAGGAGTCGGAGAGGAAGGCCGCTGCTCCCTTAATGAGGGGCATAGAGGAAAGAAGCCTACTCCTAGCTACTCCATTCTTAATATTGTCCTCCAAGTCGTTCAGCCACACCAACATAGATCTTGCCGTACACGTGGCTGCTATTGCGGGCTTAAAGGCTGCCGTACAAGCTTCCCAAGATCTTTTGAGGAATGTATCAGTCTTACGATCCGAAGAATCAGCCAAAGTTCCCGAATCCTCCACCGGCAAGGAGGATCTACGGGAGGTAGAGGCCACTGCCGCATCCACCTTGGGGGCTCTCGACCAGGCCGTTAACTCCTCATCGTCAAAGGGATACTTACGCTTTGACGTTAAGGGGAGGAAGGTCCTCTGACCTTGTTTCTCCCATTCCCTCTTAACTAGGTCTTTTACAGCTGGGACCACTGGGAATGCTCGGACCTTTTTACGGGAAATACCCGCAAACATTATGTCCTGAGGGGTCTTGGGGTCCTTACTCTCCGGCAACCCCATGGTATTTCGGACAGACTTCACAAGATTACTGACACTGTCCGTGGGGAAGCACGTCTGATCCTCGTCCTCTGAGGAAAGGTATTCCTGGGACTTATCGGAATCTAGTTTTCCGGTATCTGACGGCGACCTTGACGCCAGCGAGACTCCTCCTTTAGATGAACGTATTTCTCTCACGGAGGAGTGACCCCCTAGACTACTGGAACCGCCTAAGGCCCGTAGTTCCTCTCTTATCATTGCCCGGATATCCTCCTTCTTTCGTGAGGATTCCTCCTGCAAGGCCTCCTCAACACATGATTGGCATAATCTCTTTGGGTGGCCATCCGGGAGGGGCTGCGAACATAAGGCACACTCTCTATGTTTCGCCTTCTCTGTTCTTTTAGCCTAAAGGGGGTATGGACCAGAAAGAGAAGGCTATCAATTATCTAACCTGACCAAAAAACACTCACCCGTGAATTTCGTCAGCAACTACCGGCTGCGGTGTCCGGGACCCAGGCTGAGGCAAGGCATGGGACGACTTCTTTTCCTTACGTTTCTTCTCTAACGGCTCATCTTGCCTGGAAGGCCCACTGGATTCCTTCCTAGAGCTGCCACTTCTTCTGGTGCTATTGGTTCTCCTCGTAGCACTGCTATGTCTACTGCCAAGTGGGGATACCACTAGCTGACCTAATGGGAGCGAAGCTGGGTCATCTAAGGACGACATGACTGCGCACTAGCGCTGTGTCTGTGGCTTCCTTTTAAAGCCTTTGCTATAGCTGCTCCTCCTTCTCTTCTTTCTCTTTTTTTTTTTTTTTTTGTCCTCTTTTTTTTTTCTACTGCGCATGCGCGGGCGTTGTCCCGCGGTCTCTGCCTTCGGCCTGATCCCGGAAGTCCTCCTTCACTTCCGGGTTGCCTCTCCTGAAGCGCTGGGTCACCGCAAATGAAAATGCGGCCGGCGACACCGCGCGTCTGCGCCCCCCCTCCACGCCTTCTCCTGCCGCAGGTATGACTCCCAGCAGCGCCGCTCAGCACACACCGCACAAGCCCTTCTGCCACTCTGGGGGGGGGGCGCGGCCTCAGTACGCCCGATGGCGTTTGTAATGCGTCTACCCCCTCGGGGGGGGGGAGAATAGCCATGCCCCCAGTGAGCTTTGGCACCACTTTCGCCTCCAGCCTCACCTGCATTACACCAGCTCTGGGGGGGGGAATACACCTCTCCGCCCGATGCTGCCTCCGGTCCTGGGGCCCCTGCTGCTCATATTCTGCACGCAGGCGGCTACCAGACCAGGCATCCTCTTCTGCGGGTTCCTTCGCAGGAACAGGAAACCAAACTGAGGGAGCGAGGGGGACCGCCCCATTTATCTCTCTGTAGGTTTCCTGTTCCGGGGGCGGATCCCCTCTCTCAGTGGGTGCTGTCGTGGCGAAGAGGAAAAAATTAAATCTACGTATATATTTTGTTAGTTACTGACGCTCTCCCAGTATGTATTTGACCATAATCCAACAAGCAGATATATGGTACTGTATCAGAAGTGTACAGCTGTATACGTTTTTTGTGTAACTAACAATCTCCGTATATGTATTTACGGAGTGTCACACACAGACGCTGACTCTGTATAGATGTGACTGTAATGCTAACAGCAGATATACAATACTGTTTGCTAATCGGACAGCTCTATACGGTGTCTGTATGGAAAATTGTCAGTCTCCGTCTATTTTTATACGGAGTGACACACGTTGTCTGTCTAGTTTTGACTCTTATCATACAGCAGATATACGAAACTGTTTGAAAAGCGGACAGCTCTATAAGGTGTAGGTCTGGAAAAATGGAAAATCTCCTCGGTTTGTTTTTCCATAGTCACACACAGCTTGTATTTGTCCGTGATACAAGCTGGTACACGGTAGTGTGTGAGGAGCGTACACCGCTATACGGTGTCAGTATGGAAAATTGTCAATCTCCATCTATTTTTATACGGAGTTACACACGCTGTCTCTGTATAGTTTTGACCATTATCAAACAGCAGATATACGAAACTGTTTGAAAAGTGGACAGCTCTATAAGGTGTAGGTCTGGAAAAATGGAAAATCTGCTCTGTTTGTTTTTCCAGTCACACACAGCTTGTATTTGTCCGTGATACCAGCCAGTACACGGTAGTGTGTGAGGAGCGTACACCGCTATACGGTGTGTGAAAAAATGAACGCTCGGTAACTCACCAGAACAAAATAATAAAAGTTGGAGTGCTTTGAATAAAGCAGTTTGAACAGCAGTATGCACACAGCAATGCAGCTATCAGGTAGCCTTAAAAGGCAGCCTAGTCACCACCAGCGCTGCTGCACACAACAAAAATCCTCCCCATTCACTGCACACTAACTGTACAGTGAAACGCGCCATCAGCAGAAGCAATTTTTTTTTCTTCTTCCCTGCCTAACGCTCTCCCTTATTCAAAATCAACAGCAGCACCTCTCCCTATTCTAAGATCGGCAGAAGAAAGGTGGTGGTCGGTGATCAATGCCAGCCAATCACTTCAATGCCCTTCTCTAAGATGGTGGTGGCCACTGCCCATGTCATCTCGTTGCCCACAGTGTGCATTCTCCATCGTTGGCAGAGAAAAGACGCTGGAAGCATTATTTGAAACGCGACTTTGGCGCTCGGCGACCTCATGGCCGACCTCACGCTATGGTCGGGTTTCGATCGGCGAAACCCGACTTTAGCTAAAGTCGGCAATTTTTGAATTTGACCGACCCGTTTTGCTCAACTCTAGTCAGAAACAAACAAGATTCCAAGAAATTCTAACCGATAACACGGCAATACCGTTTCATCCCCTGCTAATGGTGTGCCAAAAAAACAAAATTGTCCAACAAACTATGACAGCCTGAAGAGAAAAAAGGGTAAATAACAAAAAAATCATCCACTTAATGAAGCATAAAACCGTTGTTAACTTCCTGATAAATGCATCATTATAAAAACTTAGCAAAAAAAACCCTTCAAAATAAAAAAATAAGAGATAAAAACCCATGGGAAGTGACTTATCAAAATAAAATAAATTCCTAAAGGACAAACCTAAGGAATTAAATCCAGACGGATGAATATTTAATAGCCTAAACGTTGATTTAACATCCGTCTTAGCCAACCATGCGTGCGCACCTCAGCAAGTCCACAGTCATGTCAAAGGACGCATAACGAACAGAAGCCGAAGTGGAATCCACATGATCATTAAGGGAAAAGCCGTATAGGTAGTGAAGAAGATGTATCAAGCGGTATGATCCAACCTCCTTTTTTTTGGTGCAATACCAAGGCGAGACACTAAAAACTGGAAAACGGAGGACAGGAATAAAGGGGGCCCGCCATCCTCCCGTGGAAACTTCTTTAAACAGATTTTTAGCCTCCACTTCATGATAATTACCCACGGATCACAAATTAGCATGAACCACACAACCCACAACTAAATATTTAGGAACATAAAACCCGTCACTGAAACCATGAAAAATCATATTTGCCATCCACCTGTAGAGGTACATGTCTAGCCATGCCTGAATGTTTTGTACTTTCACTGGGATCTGCTCCTTTAAAATCGTGCTCTTTGGAGGAAGGTTGCAGGTGTTGATTTGCTTACTAAAGCAGGATGAATACTTCCACTTGATATGCAAAACAAAAGCTTTCATCATAGGCGAGCCATGTTGTTCCGCCAACATGTCTTTAAGGTTCGAAAATAGCATCGATATGCTGAAATAACCAACACGTGCAGGTTTCCTTTCACCCAGCACAGATGCATGAATTGCAAACGCTTGCAACCAATTATTAAATCATTTAATCCAGAATAAATAAATAATTACCGTATTTTTCACTTTATGAGACGCACCTGATTATGAGACGCATCCCCAAATTTGTTGAAGAAAATTAGAAATTTTTTTATGTTAAATGGGGGTCTGTCTTAGGGTGTGTGCACACGCTGCGGAATGCTCTGCAGATTTGTCCGCAGGTAAATCCGCATGTCAGAAGACCTGTGGATTAGCCTGCGGTTTATCATCTCTACAATGGAGCAGATGGCAAACCGCAGAGGGATCCGCAGAAAGAATTGACATGTCATTTCTTTCTGCGGAATGAAAACTGCAGCAAAACCGCGTGGAAAAATCCGCACTGTATGCACTGCGGTTTTCGTTTTCCATAGGTTATAATGCTACTGTACACTGCAGTAGAAACTGCTGCGGATCTGCAGGCCCAAAACCGCTGCGGGTCCACAGCAGAATCCGCAGCGTGTGCACACACCTTTATAATGCCAGTGTCTGTCTTACAAATCATATATATGTCCTTCATCCTGCTATCTATTAAACCCCCATCCTGGCTCATGGCCCCCTCGTGCTGTCACATTGCCCCCCTGTGCTGCTGGCACACTGGCACATTGCCCCCTTCTTCTGGCACATTGCCACATTGCCCCCCTGTGCTACTGGCACATTGCCCCACTGTGCTGCTGGCATGCACATGGCTCCCCCATCCCATCCTGGATATGCTCCCCTGTGCTGCTAGCACACACATGACCCCCCAACTCCATCCAGGATATGCACCCCTGTGCTGCTGGCACGCACATGGCCCCCCCATCCCATCCTGGATATGCCCCCTGTGCTGCTGGCACGCACATGATAAAATAACAAACAGTTAACTGACCTTCCGATGATGGCTCCATGCTCCCAGCTCCCCCATGGCTCTTCCTGTGTCTGTGCTGACATCCAGGAGCTGCTCATACAGGCATTTCATTGTAGCTGCAGGACCTTCCAGCACATGACACAGGAAGAGGCAGGGGAGAGCTGGGAGCATGGAGCCATCATCAGAAGGTGACTATAGTGACGGGCAGTGGGGGGAGAGTGCAGGCACATGTAATACGCGCTGCTCCCCTGTCCACCAACTCGGCGCAGCTTCAGCACCAAGGTGATGGACAGCGGGTGCAGTGAATATTACATGAGCCTAATGAGCGGGAGCACTGACCACCCGCTGTCTCTGCAGCCCACAGCCAGCCCACCCCAGCCATCTGGCACCACTAGAGAGCTGCCCCCCTCTACAGCACACATTCGGATTATAAGACGCACCCCCACTTTCTCCAAAAATTTGGGGGAACAAAAGTGCGGCTTATAATTAAGGATGAGCGAGCATATTCGTGGGTATTCGGTACTCGGCGAGTAATGTGGTACACACGGTACTCGTTTCATAGCAAGTATTTCACTACTCGCCTCGCACTGTTCGTTTCTCCCGCCCAGCAGTTGCCAATCACAGTAATGCCGCACCCTTCTTGGTTGTGGGCGGCATTACTATGATTGGCTGGCCGCCCAGCGTCATAGGCTATGATTCATCATAGCCTGGCTCTATCTAAGCCCTGCTGCCGCCATTTTCTGCACATTGCATGCAGAACACAGCTAGTGTAGGGAGAGTGTGAGCAGCTGCTCGGGAGAGTTGTGAATCATCCAGAAATCCTCTGTGAAACCCAAAAGCTCTTTTCAGAGCTGAAGTATAAGGTCAGGGAAGGTCCTCAGGGACTGAGTAGTGACCATTTTCCCAGCTTTTTTGGGGGGTCACATTTACCCCTGCAGGGCAGTTTTTTTGTGCTGTTGCGGTGATGTGTTCACAGCGAATAGTATGCACGCACGCTACTGCACAACTGACACGTAGCCAGCACCGCTGTCTTGTGTGGTGTCTGGGGTGCGTATTTTTGCCTTAAACATCAGGGCAGTTTTTTTGTGCTGTTGCGGTGCTGTGTACAGGCAGCGAATAGTACGCACGCACGCTACTGCACAACTGACACGCAGCCAGCACCGCTGTCTTGTATGGTGTCTGGGGTGCGTATTTTTGCCTTAAACCTCAGGGCAGTTTTTTTGTGCTGTTGCGGTGCTGTGTACAGGCAGCGAATAGTACGCACGCACGCTACTGCACAACTGACACGTAGCCAGCACCGCTGTCTTGTGTGGTGTCTGGGGTGCGTATTTTTGCCTTAAACCTCAGGACAGTTTTTCTGTGCTGTTGTGGTGCTGTGTACAGGCAGCGAATAGTAAGCGCCCGCTACTGCATAACTGACACGCAGCCAGCACCACTGTCTTGTGTGGTGTCTGGGGTGCGTATTTTTGCCTTCAACCTCAGGGCAGTTTTTTTGTGCTGTTGCGGTGCTGTGTACAGGCAGCGAATAGCACGCACGCTACTGCACTACTGACACGCAGCCAGCACCACTGTCTTGTGTGGTGTCTGGGGTGCGTATTTTTGCCTTAAACCTCAGGGCAGTTTTTTTGTGCAATTGTGGTGCTGTGTACAGGCAGAAAATAGTACGCACGCACGCTACTGCACAACTGACATGCAGCCAGCACCGCTTGTGTGGTGTTGGGGGTGCGTATTTTTGCCTTAAACCTCAGGGCAGTTTTTTTGTGCTGTTGTGGTGCTGTGTACAGGCAGCGAATAGTACGCACGCACGCTACTGCACTACTGACATGCAGCCAGCACTGCTGTCTTGCGTGGTGTCTGGGGTGCGTATTTTTGCCTTAAACCTCAGGGCAGTTTTTTTGTGCTGTTGCGGTGCTGTGCACAGGCAGCGAATAGTACACACGCACGCTACTGCACAACTGACACGCAGTCAGCACCGCTTGTGTGGTGTCTGGGGTACGTATTTTTGCCTTAAACCTCAGGGCAGTTTTTTTGTGCTGTTGCGGTGCTGTGTACACGCAGCTAATAGTGCGCATGCACGCTACTGCACTACTGTCAAGCAGCCAGCACCGCTGTCTTGTGTGGTGTCTGGGGTGCATATTTTTGTCTTAAACCTCAGAGCAGTTTTTTTGTGCTGTTGCGGTGCTGTGTACAGGCAGCAAATAGTATGCACGCACGCTACTGCACAAATGACACGCAGCCAGCATCGCTGTCTTGTGTGGTGTCTGGGGTGCGTATTTTGCCTTAAACCTCAGGGCAGTTTTTTGTGCTGTTGCGGCGCTGTGTGCAGGCAGCGAACAGTATGCACGCACGCTACTGCACAACTGACACGCAGCCAGCACCGCTGTCTTGTGTGGTGTCTGGGGTGCGTAATCTCACCTTAAACCTCAGGGCAATTTTTTTCTGCTACTGTGGTGCTGTTTGTAAAACACAAAGCAGTACTAGACTGTAGTGCTACCTTCCACAAAGCACTAACTGCTCCTTGTTCCATAATATCTGCATCTGAACATCTGCAACTATGGCAGAAAAATCCAAAATTCCGAAAAAGGCTGTTGTGAAGGGACAGGGATGTGGACGTGGGGTCGTTGGTGCCCAACAAGGCACAGAGTCTGGGAGATCGAAGAAGGTTGATGCATCTAGTTTCCTGGCGAAATTTCCCGGTCTGGAACATAAATGGGCCTGGAAGCCAGAAGAATAAGAGCAGATTCTAACACAAAACCATTTAGCACAGCTATAAAGTGGTGGTGCAACAAGTAGGATCCTAGTCCATAATCATATGAATACAGAAACTTGGCACACACAGTATGTATGATTTCCAGTGAAAAAATGATTTTTAATATACAGTACATACAGTATAGACATTTCGGTCACATTGACCTTCATCACAGTACTGCAAAAAATAATAATTGAAATAATCAAAATAACAGAAGTATATACAATAATCAGAGTATCTGGGACACAAAGAAGGTTGCATATGATGTCCGTAACATATCAGACATTAGTAGCACATACATGATTATATTTCAAAAAAGAGCATTTTTGCCCAAAAACCAAGATAATAATACCAATAGGATGAATCATTCATTAGATGCAGAGTAAACATACCTATGTATTGCACTGATGTCATTTGCATAATGCTCAAAAGAGGGAGAGCCAAAAGGTAAGTGGTCCTGTGTGGTGAGAGATAAAAATCTCCTATTGTATGCCATTAACTATAGTACAATGTGAGAGGTGACAGGAGGAGTTAAAGAGTACATATCCCCCGGGGTAGGGACAAAAGGCAAAGCTTTGCAGAGTCTGTGGAATCAAAATGGAAAATGCTCCTTGTTAGCAGACATAGCAAAGAGGCAGAGTGTCCTACAGCGGTGGGGGAGGGGTAGGAGTAAAGTGCTTACCAGTCCGGTCAGTATGCTGCATGTAGGGCAATGACACGGCATCCACCGCGGGTCAGAGGAGCCCTTTCCAATGTCTGCTGCTTCTATAAATAGGGGCCAAGATGGCGGCCAAAGAGGAAGTATGAGACATTGCTGTGCCCTCCTAATGCGATCCCCAGGCAGGAGGGAGTGGGAGGTCTCAGTGATGATGTCACTGTGCATTCCAGAAGTGCTGTGAACATTTCACTAACAGGAAGTGTCCTGTGTATCAGAGAAAAGTTTCCCCATATTAACGTTCTTGAAAGGGAAAAAAAAAAGCATATCATGTGAATAGAGGTGAATCCTGTGCATGTTAGAACGGCTGTGAATGATTCAGACGGCTCTATATTACACTTTGGGGATGTGGTGGTTCAGTGAAGAGCAAGTAATTAGAAATCTCTGTGAGGTCTACATATATTTAGTGCTGTAAATTCTGACAAAGGAAAAAAGTATTAGAAGTAGAAAGAATAAAATATACAGCATCACATCATATACAGTGGGGCAAAAAAGTATTTAGTCAGTCAGCAATAGTGCAAGTTCCACCACTTAAAAAGATGAGAGGCGTCTGTAATTTACATCATAGGTAGACCTCAACTATGGGAGACAAACTGAGAAAAAAAAATCCAGAAAATCACATTGTCTTTTTTTTCATTTTATTTGCATATTATGGTGGAAAATAAGTATTTGGTCAGAAACAAGCAAACAAGATTTCTGGCTCTCACAGACCTGTAACTTCTTCTGTAAGAGTCTCCTCTTTCCTCCACTCATTACCTGTAGTAATGGCACCTGTTTAAACTTGTTATCAGTATAAAAAGACACCTGTGCACACCCTCAAACAGTCTGACTCCAAACTCCACTATGGTGAAGACCAAAGAGCTGTCAAAGGACACCAGAAACAAAATTGTAGCCCTGCACCAGGCTGGGAAGACTGAATCTGCAATAGCCAACCAGCTTGGAGCGAAGAAATCAACTGTGGGAGCAATAATTAGAAAATGGAAGACATACAAGACCACTGATAATCTCCCTCGATCTGGTGCTCCACGCAAAATACCACCCCGTGGGGTCAGAATGATCACAAGAACGGTGAGCAAAAATCCCAGAACCACGCGGGGGGACCTAGTGAATGAACTGCAGAGAGCTGGGACCAATGTAACAAGGCCTACCATAAGTAACACACTACGCCACCATGGACTCAGATCCTGCAGTGCCAGACGTGTCCCACTGCTTAAGCCTGTACATGTCCGGGCCCGTCTGAAGTTTGCTAGAGAGCATTTGGATGATCCAGAGGAGTTTTGGGAGAATGTCCTATGGTCTGATGAAACCAAACTGGAACTGTTTGGTAGAAACACAACTTGTCGTGTTTGGAGGAAAAAGAATACTGAGTTGCATCCATCAAACACCATACCTACTGTAAAGCATGGTGGTGGAAACATCATTTTTTTTAGAAAATTAATGCGATTACCACCTGTGCGTGGCACATTCACCTGCTCAATTACTTGATATCTTTATTGGGCTATAGTATGGCCCACTGTGACAAAGTGATGAGGTACTGGCAGTAAAAGGTTCTTACATCTAATCGTGGACTTATGTTTTGAAATACGATCCTTGATCGTTTGGGTCGTTTCACCCACGTACATCAAACCACAAGGACACTTAATCAAATATATCACGTATGAAGTGTTGCATGTGAAATATCCCTTTATATCATACCTTTTACCAGTTTGTGGGTGAAAAAAAGAACTGCCTTTTAACACATTGTTGCACTGAGTGCATTGCAAGCATGGGAATGTGCCATATTTTGGATTCTGCAAAAAACGTTGATTCAGTGCTGGACGGGATGGTCCAACGTCAGCCTTCACGAGAAGGTCCCTAAAATTACGTGGTCTTCTAAAACATGGAAGGAACGGTTCCTTGAACTCTTTGATATTAGGGTGAGCTGTGTTGAGGAGATGCCAGTGGCGGCGTATACTTCTATGGATCCGGTATGCTAAGGGGTGGTATTCATGGACAAAAGGGATACGATCCCTTGTTCTGATATTGGAAGTGTTAGATGTAGTGGAGAGGACCAATGTATGTTGGGGATAACCCCTCTCTACAAATTTAGCTTACATTTCTTGCATGCATTTCTCATTCGTAGTCTGATTAGACACAATTCTATTCACTCTGGTCAATTGTGTTTTTGGTATGGAATTCTTCATTTTTGTAGGATGAAAGCTAGTGTAATGTAGGAGGCTATTCCGATCGGTGGGTTTTACGTATAGGTCTGTGGATAGATTACCCATGTCGTCTTTGATAACAAGGGTGTCCAAAAAGTTAATTTTGTCCATACTATGTGACATTGTGAAATATAGACCAGGCCAGGATGTTTTAAGATACTGGTAGAATGTATTGAGTGTGGCCAGGGAACCATTCCAAATACAGAAAATATCGTCGATATACCTCTTCCACATCACACAATGTGAGCGGAAGAGGTTATCCGGGTATAGTATACTATCCTCGTAGTGGGCCATATAGCAATTTGCATACGATGGGGCTGCGTTCAAGCCCATTGCTGTGCCCTTGATCTGAAGATAGTATCTGTCCTCAAACAGAAATTCTTTGTTAAAAGAATGAAAAATAGATCACAAATGAGATTAATTTGATCAGTAATAAAGTTGGACACATCCAATAGCCTCCGTACAGATTCAATGCCATTCTGATGAGGAATTGACGTGTACAGGTCCTTTACGTCAAATATGACTAATATGGCCTCTTTTGGGATTGGACCGTGATTATGTATAAGGTCCAGAAATTCACCGGTATCCAATAGAAATGATGTTGTTTGTCTGATTAATGGAGTCAAGATTTTTTCAAGAAATTGTGAGATAGGGGACAGAATGGATTCTGTGAAGGTAACAATCGGTCGTCCAGGCGGGTTATCCAGGTTCTTATGTATTTTTGGAAGTATATAAAAAACAGGTGTTATAGGAAATTGTTTTGTCAAGAATTCTTTGGTCTTAATGTCAATGACTCCCAAAGTGGTGTATTTAATCAGTGTTGTTTGGATAAGTTGATGAATCTCCTGGGTGGGATCACCCGGGAGTTGCTCATATATTGTTCTATCGCTTAGTTGGCGATGGATCTCTGTGAAATACATGGCTCTATCCATAACCACTATAGCCCCTCCCTTATCTGCGGGTTTGATGATGCGACCTTTGTCATCCTGCAAATTTTTCAGGGCTAGTCGGTCAAGAGGTGTAAGATTGGATGGGAAATGAACTTCCTTCTTCTCTATATCATGTCTCAATTTAAGAAAGGTATCATTGACAAAAGTGATAAAGGTTTCTAATGCATGTGAACCTGTAGGTGGTCTGTAACTACTCTTGTTCCTCAGATGCAATTAATTGTGAAGTGGGGAAAGTAGATATTTCTTTAGGTATATGTCTTTGTTCTGAAAAATGTAGTTTAAGCCTAAGTGACCTATAAAACCATTGGAGGACCATATCCAATTTAAAAGTATTATACTGGTAGCTCGGACAGAAAGACAACCCTTTCTGTAAAAGATGACATTCTGCTATACCCAAACATTTAGAGGAGATATTTATAACAAGTGGATTGGTACCTGTGATCGGGTTATCCGATTGAAGTCCATATTGCGCCGAGTGTCTCTTTCCCCGCCTGGTCTTCTTCCTCTGGTGACGTCTTTGGCCTAAAAAACGGCTCGTAGAGGGCTGATGTTCGTAGTCCGATCCCGAGGTAGAGACTTCTGTGGATGATCTGTAGTTTGGATGTGAAGTGAAGTTGCCTGAGGTAGTTGACTCCTGCCATTTATAGACTCTGTTTTGTTCGTAGTCCTCCGTATCTCTAGCGAACTTGTTTCTCTTCCTTGTTTCGGTGTCTCGACGGTGTTGTTCAATAGTTGTATTAATCTTGGTTTTCAGGGTATTAAACTCCTCAGTGGTTGTGGAGGATACCAGCTGGCTTTCAATGTTCTTGATTTCGTCTCTAGATTTCGTGATCCCCAGGTGTAGATGTTCTAACGTAAGAGTTATAAGGTCAAAAGAACACTTATTAAGGATTTGTTCAAAATGCGAACAAAAATCAGAGGATTCACTAAAAAGAGTGGGACGGAGAGGGACACGCAGACCACGTGGGATTCGTTGCACTTTTAGTGTGGCACAGTGTAATTCCAAATTAGTGCAACATCTAAGTTCCCTTTCTAGGTGACGGCCTCTAGTCTCTTTGGGGGGGACTCTCAGGAAGTCGCTTAGAATGGTAGATTGTGCTATAATGCTGGATGTTTGCTCAGCATCATATGAGAAAGTGAGTGAAGTCATTGCCCAGAGAAAGCATGCCTAAACGTACAGATTCTGTCTTGGATGCCTGATAAGGCCTAAACAAAATGTTCTAGCAGCACCCAATCATCCATGACAAAACAGTCTACTGTCCATACAGATAACGCTGGGTCATCCTATTCTCAACCTGTTCCTAGTTCATCACCCAGTCAGGAGTCACAGGAAACATTTGACCCCAGCCTTGGTCAGTCCGAGGATCTGTTTGGTCCATTTTCTTTCTTTGCCTCTGGCCTCTCACCGCACGACATTGAAGAGGAACGTGAGGGGGTATCGTCTTTTGATGATGGTCAAATATTTGAAACCCCACGGCCAGAAGTAAGCCACTTTCATCCATGTGATATACCGGGTTAAGAGTTGGAGGCTGATGGTGATGACACACAGTTGCCATCTGGCCAGTCGCCAATATCAACAAGGAAGGAGGATGGCATGGAAGACGAAGTGGTCGATGATGAGACCACTGATCCGACCTGGACCGTTGGCATGTATAGCCAGCACAGCAGCACAGAGGATGAAGGTGGATACGTAGCACCAACAAAGGCACCAAGGGCTACTGCTTTGAGCAGAGTGCGAACTGTGTCAACTGTTTGCAAGAGCAATCCCTCTGTGCCTCAAGTCAAGGCAAGGGTGCGTTCAGCTGCTGTCTGGAAATTTTTTCCGATAGTCCTTCTGGACCAAATGTTGTCATCTGTAGCAACTGTCTTTGGCAGCTGAGCAGAGGCCAGGGCAAACGCAACCAAAGCACCACCAGTATGCGGAAACACATGGCAGTCAAGCACCCTAGTCGGTGGGCTGAACAACAGGGTACCAAATCAGTGTCTGTGACTGTGGGTCAAGCCACTGCCATGTCGCCTGTGATACGTCCTTTCTAATCTGCTGGGCAGGAAGCAGGTGATCATCAATACCTCTTGCTCACAAGCTGCGATTGCACAGACACAGGCCACAACAAGCTCATCCACTTGTTTGTCCCAGGAAAGCGTCCAATTGTCCGTGCCCCAGATGTATGAAAGGACGCATAAATACCAAGCTACGCACCCATAAGCACAAATACTGAACGCGCACGTGGAGATGTGACCGTTTAGACTTGTGGGGACACAGTCTTTCTGTGATCTTTTGGCTGCCCCAAGATATTCGGTTCCCAGCCGACACTATTTTTCACGGTGTGCCGTCCCCACGTTACACCAGCACGTCTTAAACAATCTAAAGCGTGCTCTCACCAACACCGTAACCGGGAAGGTCCATCTTACAACAGACACATGGACAAGTACTTGTGGCCAGGGTTGATACATCTCTGTCAAGGCACACTGGCTCAACCTGGTGGAGGGTGGGACAAAGTCTCAAACTGGACCATCAACACATATCCTACCCACGCCACGAATAGCGGGCCCAACCTCAATCAGGGTTTCCGCCTCATCATATACGTCCAGTAGAGTTGAGCGAAACGGGTCGAAAAAATTCAAAAGTCCCCGACTTTTGGCAAAGTCGGGTTTCATGAAACGAAACCCGACCCTAGGATGAGGTCGGCCACGAGGTCGGCGACTTGCGCGCCAAAGTCGCGTTTCAAAAGTTTGTTTTGCGCTCTTTTTCAGCCAATCAGGATCCACGGACACTGTGGGCAACGTGATGACATAGGCACGGGTCACCACCATCTTTCAGAAGGGCATGCAAGTGATTGGCTTGCTTTGGTGGGCGTCACAGGGGGTATAAAAGGGCGTGCACGCCGACCGCCATCTTACTTCTGCCGATCTTAGTATAGGGAGAGGTTGCTGCTGATTCTGTAGGGAGAGCGTTAGGCAGGGAAGAAGACAAAAAAACTGCTTCTGCTGCTAGCGATTTGGCCTGCACAACACACCAGTCACTGTGTGTGTAGTGCAAGGGGAGGCTATATAGTGGTGTATCAGTGGTGTTGGTTGTTGGGCTGCCTTTTAAGGCTTCCTGACAGGCTGGCATTGCTGTTTACCCACTGCTCCGCCGCAAACTGCTTTTTTAAAAGCAATCCCAATTTTTTTTTTTGTCCTGCTGAGAAGAAAAAAAAACTGCTTCTGCTGCTAGCAATTTGGCCTGCACAACACACCAGTCACTGTGTGTGCAGTGCAAGGGGAGGCTATATAGTGGTGTATCAGTGGTGTTGGTTGTTGGGCTGCCTTCTAAGGCTTCCTGACAGGCTGGCATTGCTGTTTACCCACTGCTCCGCAAACTGCTTTTTTAAAAGCAATCCAATCTCCCTTATCCTCTAGTCACTTTTGTCACAGCTGTGCCATCGAGCCTGTCACATAGCGCTCAGATATTCATTGGGCCTCACACAATTCAAAAGTGTCCAGTGTCCAAAAGTGTGTGCAGAGATTCAAAATCTCCCTTATCCTCTAGTCACTTGTCACAGCTGTGCCATCGAGCCTGTCACATAGCGCTCAGATATCAGTGGGCCTCACACAATCCAAAAGTGTCCACTGTCCACAAGTGTGTGCAGAAATTCAAAATCTCCCTTATCCTCTAGTCACTTTTGTCACAGCTGTGCCATCGAGCCTGTCACATAGCGCTCAGATATCAGTGGGCCTCACACAATCCAAAAGTGTCCACTGTCCACAAGTGTGTGCAGAAATTCAAAATCTCCCTTATCCTCTAGTCACTTTTGTCACAGCAGTGCCATCGAGCCTGTCACATAGTGCTCAGATATCAGTGGGTCTCACACAATCCAAAAGTATCCACTGTCCACAAGTGTGTGCAGAAATTCAAAATCTCCCTTATCCTCTAGTCACTTTTGTCACAGCTGTGCCATCGAGCCTGTCACATAGCGCTCAGATATCAGTGGGCCTCACACAATCCAAAAGTGTCCACTGTCCACAAGTGTGTGCAGAAATTCAAAATCTCCCTTATCCTCTAGTCACTTTTGTCACAGCAGTGCCATCGAGCCTGTCACATAGCGCTGAGATATCAGTGGGCCTCACACAATCCAAAAGTGTCCAGTGTCCAAAAGTGTGTGCAGATATTCAAAATCTCCCTTATCCTCTAGTTACTTTTGTCACAGCAGTGCCATCGAGCCTGTCACATAGCGCTCAGATATCAGTGGGCCTCACACAATCCAAAAGTGTCCAGTGTCCAAAAGTGTGTGCAGATATTCAAAATCTCCCTTATCCTCTAGTCACTTTTGTCACAGCAGTGCCATCGAGCCTGTCACATAGCGCTGAGATATCAGTGGGCCTCACACAATCCAAAAGTGTCCAGTGTCCAAAAGTGTGTGCAGATATTCAAAATCTCCCTTATCCTCTAGTCACTTTTGTCACAGCAGTGCCATCGAGCCTGTCACATAGCGCTCAGATATCAGTGGGCCTCACACAATCCAAAAGTGTCCAGTGTCCAAAAGTGTGTGCAGATATTCAAAATCTCCCTTATCCTCTCGTCACTTTGGTCACAGCTGTGCCATCGAGCCTGTCACATAGCGCTCAGATATCAGTGGGCCTCACACAATCCAAAAGTGTCCAGTGTCCACAAGTGTGTGCAGAAATTCAAAATCTCCCCTGTCCTATAGACACCTTGTACCTTGTTTTACATTACTATATAGTTTGTTGGATTTTGTCTACATTTCTACCAAAAATGAGGAAGGCTGGTGGAAGAGGCCGTGGAATTGGGCGGGGGTTGGCAGCTGGTAATGATGGTGTTGGTGGTGGATCTGATGGTAGTGGCAAGAGCAAAATACGACCGAATGCAGGAGGTGCTGACCCTGCGTCATCGTCTGGCTACATAAGGCCTCGAACGCTTAGTTTTCTAGGAGTTGGCAAACCGCTTTTAAAGCCAGAGCATCAGGAAAAAGTTTTGTCTTACATTGCTGACTCAGCCTCCAGCTCTATCGCCTCCTCTTCTTCAGTTGTAAAAAGTAAAAGCACTGAGTCATCATTGGAGGCTCATGTTCATGAACCACACCTTTCCTTGTGTCCTTCACCCCAACCAAGATTGAAGGATGACGCAGGCCATACTACTGATTACTCCATGGAGTTGTTTTCACATAGCATGCCTGGATTATCAAGTCAAATGGTGAATTACCCAGGCCAAGATGAATCTGACATGGGGTGCACTGATGCACCGCCGCTGATGGATGATTCTGCTGGTACATTCACTCAGAGCACTACATTGTCCTCGCAGTGTACAGAGCCAGATTCTAACCCTGATGAGACTCAGGTGCCCCTTCCCGCACACTATACCACCATACACGGTGACACAGAGGAAGGTGCACATGACATAGAAGAGGAGGTGATGGATGACCCAGTTGTTGACCCAGATTGGCATCCATTGGGGGAAGAGGGTGCTGCTTCCAATAGCTCAGATGAGGAGCATCCACAGCAGACATCGACATCGCAACAGCTGTTATCTGGCAGGCCCGGAGCACTCCAAAGACAGGTTCCAAACATCAAAAGAGTTGCTGGACAGCTTGTCCAGAGGGTCAAAAGATCACAGCGTGCTAGGCCGCAAAATGTCTGCCAAAGTAGGAAGAGTGCAGTGTGGCACTTTTTTGAACAAAATCCTCATGATCAGGCCAAGGTTATCTGTAAGAAGTGCGCAAAGACCTTTAGCCGAGGGAAAAATCTGAAAAATTTGAATACCAGTTGCATGCTTAGACATTTAACCAGCATGCACTTGCAAGCGTGGACACAACACCAAACCTCAAGTGCCACATGTGCAACTGATCACAACGAAGGTAGTCAGCAACGCTACATTGTTTCCCCCACTGTAAGCCCACCGGTTAGCACAGCAGCAAATGTTGAGGTGTCGTTGCAAGACCACAGCAGTCAGGAAATCCCACTGTTATATCAACGAAAGACTGATTCTAGGCCATCAGAAAGAACACCAACTCCATCACCATCATCAACCCTCTCTCAGTCCACCCTGTCCACCGCTACTTCCACCATATGCAGCTCTCAAGTCCAGCTCACCCTCCCAGACACTATGAGTAGGTCAAGAAAGTACTCAGTCTCTCATCCGCGTACACTGTTGTTTGAACGCCCACATTGCCAAACTAATCTCGTTTGAGATGATGCCCTTTCGGTTGGTGGAAAGCACAGCTTTCCGCGAACTCATGGCCTATGCAGTACCACGCTATGACCTACCCAGTCGCCACTTCTCTCGCAAAGCCATCCCAGCCCTCCACCATCATGTGAAAGACGGCATTGTCCATGCACTCAAGCAGTCAGTGAGCGGAAAGGTGCACCTCACAACTGATGCATGGTCCAGTCGGCATGGCCAGGGCCGTTACGTGTCCATCACTGCGCACTGGGTTAATGTGGTGGATGCAGGGTCCACAGGGGACAGCGGTGGTGGGACAGTGCTGCCTAGCCCACGGTATAGGAAACAGTTGGCTGTAGGCGTTCGACCCTCCTCCTCCTCCTCCTCCAGAAGCGAAAGCTCGTCCACAGAGCGCAGTCGTACGAGCACTCCATCTGCAGCTGCCACTGTTGCACACGATGTGTCCCCCTATCGAGCAGCTAGTGTAAAGCGTCAGCAGGCTGTGTTGCAGATGATGTGTTTGGGCGACAGACACACCGCCGAGGTGCTGGCCGAGTACTTGAAGCGACAAACTGAGTCATGGCTGGGCAGTGTACATCTTGAGGCAGGCAAGGTAGTTAGTGATAACGGCCGTAATTTTGTGGCAGCCATAGCCCTTTCAAAACTCAGCCACATACCTTGCTTGGCTCACACCTTGAACCTGGTTGTGCAGTGCTTCCTCAAAAATTATCCGGAGTTAACAGCCCTGCTCCAGAAGGTGCGAAGACTGTGCTCGCACATCCGCCAGTCGCCTGTACACTCCGTTCGTATGCAGAAGCTGCAGCGATTGCTCCAACCTTCCCAACCACCGCCTCATTATCGACATTGCAACAAGGTGGAACTCCACCCTGCACATGGTGGAGCGGCTGTGCGAGCAGAGGCAGGCCATAATGCATTTGTGGGAGGATACACGGCCAGGCACTTTGAGAGCAGACATGGAGTTGACAGGTGTGCAGTGGTCGAAGCTGAAAGACCTTTGTAAAGTCCTTCAGTGTTTTGAGGAATGCACACGGCTGGTAAGCGCAGACGACGCCATCCTAAGCATGAGCATCCCACTTATGCGTCTGCTCATGCAAACTTTGACGCACCTTAAGGAGCAGGCGTCTGCAGCCAATGTTGATGAGGAGGAAGAGGAGGAGGGAATCCTTGATGACATTCAGCCATTGTCTGCTCAGGGACCTCTCCTGGACGAGGTGGAGGAAGAAGAGGAGGAGGAGGATGATGATGGGGATGATTACTTAGGGGAGGAGGATGCATCTCGTGGGGCAAGTGAAAATGTTGGCGTGGCAAGGTCTGGTACAGGGTTTGTGCGTGACTGGAGGGATGTGGATTTGCCAGAAAGTGCTCCTCCACCCAGCACTCGCAGTGCATCATTGACACCGGGAACATTGGCCCACATGTCAGATTATGCCTTGAGGATCCTAAAAAGGGACCCCCACATTGCCAAAATGATGTACGATGACGACTACTGGTTGGCCAGCATCCTGGATCCACGCTATAAAGGCAAATTACAAAACATCATGCCACAGGAGAACCTTGACCTAATATTGGCTAATAATCAAGCAACTCTGGTAAATCGGTTGCTTGAGGCATTCCCAGCACACAGCAGCGGTGATGGTTCTCACACGAGCCGTACGGGCCGGGCGCAGCTTGGCAGAGGTGTTCGTGGTGCACACAGCAGAAGTGGCGTTGGAGACAGGGGTTTCATGACAATGTTGTGGACTGATTTTTCAAATACCGCTCACACAACTGGTAATACTGCATCGATGGAAAGTGACAGGAGACAGCAGTTGTCAACTATGGTTACAAACTACTTTTCCTCCCATATCGATGTTCTCCCACACAGGTCATTCCCCTTTGACTATTGGGCCGCTAAACTGGACACCTGGCCTGAATTGGCCCAATATGCCTTACAGGAGCTCGCTTGCCCAGCTGCAAGTGTGCTATCGGAAAGAGTCTTCAGTGCAGCTGGATCAATCCTGACAGAAAAAAGGACCCGTCTGTCAACCCAAAATGTGGATGATCTAACCTTCATTAAAATGAACCACGCATGGGTTTCCAAGGATTTTGTCCCACCTTCCCCTGATGACACATAGGGTGACAGAAAAATGGCTTGCTTTGGTCCACCTCTTCCTGGTACTTCACCTATTTTGCCTTTTGCATCAGCTGAATGTCCAACATCAACATATGCCACTTTCTAAAACTCCCTAACTGTGCTGCCTCCCCCCCATGGCCGGGGTCACCACCTACCGCACGACACCGTGCGAGTGCCGTTGCCCTGGACAGGTGGGTAGGCCGACTCTTGGGCGCGGGCACTGGCACAGGGTCCCTCATAGTGCAATCAAGTGTCTCTGACGGTGGTGGTGCACACCCGCCGTCAGACACACCGCTGTACTATGAGGGGCCCAGTGCCAGTACCGACGCCCACGAGTGGGCCCCCCTTGCTTGGGCAGGGCCCCAGCATTTGCAATCTTTACCTCTCCCTGCTCCTCCGCTGTGTAATCTGGGCCGTCAAATCCATACTGTGCCTGACACCGTCTGAGCCTGCCTCCTGAGACATATATTTTGAATGTGTACGCTATCCATACATGTTATCCGGTGATACGGTACCCTTTCTAACCTTTGTGCAATCACGTGCAATCCATACTGGGCCTAACACCGTCTGAGCCTGCCTCATGCTGTATAGACATATATTTTGAATGTGTACGCTATCCATACATGTTATCCAGGGATACGGTACCCTTTCTAACCTTTGTGCAATCACGTGCAATCCATACTGGGCCTAACACCGTCTGAGCCTGCCTCCTGAGACATATATTTTGAATGTGTACGCTATCCATACATGTTATCTGGGGATACGGTACCCTTTCTCACCTTTGTGCAATCACGTGTAATCCATACTGGGCGTGAGAACGGCTGGCGAGCTGTTAAGCAAGCTACAGCACCTGTCCAGACAAGTACAGGGATTCCCTAGCGAGGAGACTTATTTGATTGTTTTCAATGTTGGGACAGCAATTTTTGGGGAGCACTATACTCTGGAGAATGATAGATGGGGCCCACCATACACTGGAACATTCCAAAGGTGGACATCAGACACTGGAGCAGCATTTACAGGGCCCATTATACACTAGAGCATTAGAAATGGGGCCCATTATGTTTGGAGCATTATTTGGGCCCATAAGACAGTGGAGCTTCATCCATGGGGACCAACATATACTGTTGCTTTATTTGGAGCTCATCATATACTGTTTCAAACATTATATGGGACCAATGATTCTGTATGGAGAAATAGATGGGCCTCGTCATGAGATGTAAAAAGTGAGGTATTTTTCATTGGACTATACCGCTATTTCTCTGCCATATCGGAGCATGATGAGTTGTGGTATGTGTTAAAGGGTCGCTCTTTCGCCCAGGGCACATGAAAACCTGGAGCCAGCCCTCCCCCCCCACAGTTTGTAGCCAAATAACCCCCATTTTTCAGTGCGTAACTTGTATTATGAAGTTAATTAAGGTTGACAAGCTTAAGAAAGAAGAATTGATGCTTTTGGCATTCAAATGGGCACTGTAGGTGTGTTTCCTGTCCTCCTCTCACTGCCGACTTTTATTCCCCATTGACTTACATTGGGTTTCGTGTTTCGGGACGACCCCGACTTTTCCCTATAATCGGACAATCTTGCTCGACCCGACTTTTGGAAAAGTCGGGTTTCACGAAACGAAACGCGACCCTAAAAAACCAAAAGTCGCTCAACTCTAACGTCCTGTCTTCCCTCTTCCTCCTCCTACGCCTCGTCATCCTATGCTGAATTACCTAAAGTCACCCAACACATTTTTTTTAAAATTGGTGATCACATCCATCCCTTCCCATACAAGCCCCTTTTCTTCTTTTGCACATGTTTTCAACACCTGCTTCTGACACATGTACCTCCTGGTCAATAAGCTAAAAACAATGTTACGTTAATTAATATTTCCCATCTGAGGCCCTTGTAATGAGAATGAGACCCTTCTTCCTTCATCAACCATGGTATCATGCCCCTTGGGCTAATTTTTGGAGAGACTATGGCTATGCCTGGACACTAGGCACTGCCACCTCTATGCTAGTAGTCCTAGCTTCATCATAATTGTTTGGCCCTTCAGACCCGTCTTGCTTCCTTCATCAACTATGATACAGCCCCTTGGGCTAATTTTTGGAGAGACTATGGCTATGCCTGGACACTAGGCACTGCCACCTCTAGCTAGTAGTCCTAGCTTCATCATAATTGTTTGGCCCTTCAGACCTGTCTTGCTTCCTTCATCACCTATGATACAGCCACTTGGGCTAATTTTTGGACAGACTATGGCTATGCCTGCACGTTGTGCACTGGAACTACCATGCTAGTAGTCTACTTTCATTATTATCTTTCTCTTGAGACCTCCTTTCTGCATCAACCATGAGACAGCCCCTAGGGCTAATGTTTTGAAGATACTATGTCTATTCCTACACATTGGGCAGTGGCAGTAGTACAGCAAGGACAGTAGTCCAAGCTTTATGATTGTGAATCCCTTGTAATGATGATGATGGGTGGCTTCTTCCTGTGTTAACCATAACACAGCCCCTGGGGCAGATCGCTCTCCTTACACCACTTACACACTTAGCTGTCAGAAGGTCGCCTCCATCATCACTCACTCTTACGACACTCCTGATACAACACTGGCACTGCGTAAGTGGCGTACGAGTCCCGCTCTTCCGGCAAAAAATCACAGGACTTCAAATAGTGTTTGTACATTCTAGTGAAGCAGTGGTGTAAAACCACTTGTGCAACGCCTGACCAGATGCCCTCATGTTATATACATTTGTTTACAGCATACTTTTTTTTAACATGTACACATTTTTTTGCCTTTTCCTCAGCCCCCAGACCACTTTGTAGGGTCCAGCAAACAATTACTCTCATTTACCATTGACTATCATTGGACTCGCTATTCGTACCGAATACCCGAGTATTAAGGTATACTCGGTACGAGTATAGTGAGTCCGAATACTTCAGTACTCCCTCATCCCTACTTTTAATCCAAAAAATACAGTAAACAATCGTTTTAATAAAATACCAAAACCAATCCACCCAGATTACTGTGCGATTTACCTGTAAGCAGCATTCCTGCTTAGAATAAAAAAATAGTTAAATAATCAGTTTAATAAAATACCAAAACCAATCCACCCAGATTACTGGGCGATTTACCTGTAAGCAGCATTCCTGCTTAGAATAAAAAAATAGTTAAATAATCAGTTTAATAAAATACCAAAACCAATCCACCCAGATTACTGTGCGATTTACCTGTAAGCAGCATTCCTGCTTAGAATAAAAAAATAGTTAAATAATCAGTTTAATAAAATACCAAAACCAATCCACCCAGATTACTGGGCGATTTACCTGTAAGCAGTATTGCTCCTATAATCAGCTTTCTCATCTTTCCTGTCAGATCACTGGTAACAAAGAGAACACATCCACATATGAACCTTCTCTTATTTTTTGCTTTTCTGCATCTGAAAGATGAAACCCCAATGGGGACATATCACAAGTCAGAGTCCCCTTTATACAGGCCTCTGAAACCCCAGGCTGACAACTCGGAACTTGACTACTAACTGAGCCAACCACCGTCTGCTCAGCAGCTAAATTACTAACAGCTTTAGAAACAGACTGGGAAATAAAATATTTTAAATGCTGCATCAAATCAAATTCAACATTAAGAGAAGTAACAGAATGCTCACCATTATCCATGTATCTGGATTAGCTGTGCCCTCTGTCACAGGAGACATCTGAGGGAGGGAAGAAAAAGGCCAGCTTTTGGGTCTGTGGTTCGATGGCCCTGATTCATCCGGCGGCAAAGGAACTCCCCATGCTGCTCCAGTTGCGCTCCGTTCAGATGCTTGCGGACGTTGTCTGACATATTTAGATGCTCCTCCTGAACAGCTGGAATCTTCTCACCTCCTCCGGTTACCCAATCGTGGTGAGCGCTGTGGGAGATCCTGTCCTGTGCGTATGCCCCAACTGTCCTCTCCCAGGCTGGGACGGACTCACGGTCTCACTAGTAGAGGACAGCCGCCTCCCCGGGGCCCGACGTCTCATAGATAGTTTGTAATGAGTAACCCTCTCTCCTAGTGTGGCCATTCTTCTCACAGGCCGTTAAGGCAACAGGTATTATAGGCAATTCTGAGGTAAGCACTGGCCCTGACCAGTGATGCTGGATCAAATCATCCATGACAGGATTTACTGACAGCACTAGCTGATAACTTAAAGAATTCTTCAGCTGCTCAGCAGTCCTGACAGGAATGTAGATCTATTTGTAATTTACATTTTGGCGCCCTTTCTTTGGCCATATCATATCAGACCTGTTCATGAGGAGAGATAACAAGAACCAATCAAACAACAAAAACTCATTTAAGCTGTTGCTGAGCCCCTAGTCAGATTAACCCCTGATAAACTGAACTCTGATTAATACACTGCCAGGTCTGTGACATCATGCAACCACCAGCTGTAAAGTTGTATCTGCTTTCAAAAACACCTTCAGTGGGCACATGAGCATCAGAAAAGTACAATGGCACAATGAAATCATCATGTGGCCAGTCTGGTGCTTGGGAATCATTTATCTGGGAAGAAGATAGCACCAAGATGCTTCATGAGAGAAGGCAAATCTGTAAATGCTCTGTAATTCTTTGAGAACGTACTTTAACACATACCACCTACCTAGACATCTTTGCAGACCAAGTGTCATGGTCTAGGACATGGTTAATGTCCTGGTCTTGCAGGGTTAATTTTTGCTGGCCTCTCTTTGGATCTGGGAGGGGTATTTATACCCACTCCAGACTAGGATTCCGTGTCAGCTATACTGTTATTCTGGCTGTGTGTCTGACCCCCTGGTGTGTGTGTGTGTATACTGCATTGCTTGTTTGCTTCCCGTGTATGACCCGGTCTGTCCCCTCACTTTGTTGTCTGTCTCACGTTTTTGTACTATTGTCTTCTCCGGTTCTGACCTCCTGGCTTGGCTATCGTTACTCCGTTACCGTTTGCCCCTATTGTACCATCTATTGCCCGTTCTGGTTTACTGATCTATTGCTTCGTCCTGATTATCTGTATTGTCTAATCCTTTGGTACTGTCGTGCTATCTCATGCTTTGACCCCGGCCTGATCTGGTTTACGTCTCTGTCTATGCCCCTTGGTAACATTGTCCCATAGTTACCCTTTTAGGAGTTTTCCTCAGCTCCTAGCTCTCTGGAGTTTAGACCACGCCCTCAGCAGTCACTTGCTTCACGTCCTGTCAGTCTGGAGCACGCATCGTCACCAATGCTGCGTTGCTTCACAGGTATCTTTGTGCACAGTTTTTGTACTCAGGACATGCGCACTGGCTCAGTGAGCAAGTACAGTGCGGTGTTCCTGACACCAAGTACTCCTCTTCATTGCAATAGCATTCCTCAAAAGCAGTGGCCTTTTTTTAACAAAATAATAACCCCAGCCTCGCTGTAAACATTGTTCTTGACTGGTTTGACAAAGATCGCTAAGGCCTCATTCAGACACCTGTTTTTCTAGTATTTGTTCTGTCTGTACAGTAGTTATCACTGATAGAACATGGTACACATTATAGTCTGTGTAGTTGTTCACATGTCCGAGAGGATTGTGATCGGAGTCACTGATCAAAATTACCCATATAAGTCTATATATCTGTGAAAATCGGACAGCCCAAGGGTGGCATCACTGTGCGTTTGGTGTGCTGCTCATGATTAACAATGTGAGGGCTCATGCAGACGACTGATTTTCTCATGGTGGTTTTCACAGATGGCACTCGTACCCATGATATTCCATGGGACTATGCAAACGTATGATCTTTTCCATTGACCATGTGGTCTGCGGAAAAGAATCCAAGACATGTCTGATTTTGATCTTATTGTCAAATCAAAATCATCAATACAAGTTTATGGGTCCGTGAAAAACATCGGATTGCACTCAGATGACACCCTAGTGCAGTCTGATTTTCCTGAACTGACAAAATGGAGAAGGTGGAGAACTTTTTTATTTCTTAAAGTCTGAGATAAACTGATGCCACTCTAATCAAACTGTGCTCAAAGCATGATCAGAATAATCGGACCATTTTTCTCAAATGTGGAGAAAACAGTCGTGTGACCCTACCCTAGTGAATAGGTGAAGCTTTTTAATTTACTTAATTTTTTCATCAGTGGCAATCATTGCTGAATGTAAAGATTGACACATAAACCAAATACTGATAAACATACAATGAAAAACACTGATGAGACTCAGACCATTTTAAACGTAAGTGAAAAATCACTGATTTCTGAATGAGGTCTTAGAATTCAACCATGGGGGATGTTCCTTGCAAGTTTGGGGCTGCATTTCAGCAAATGAAGTTGAGTATCTGGTCAAGATGAATGTTGCCCTCAATGCTGATAAATACACGCAGATATTTATCCATCATGCAATATTAACAGTGAGGCTTCAGTTTGACTCTAAATATATTCTGCAGCAGGACAACAGCCCCAAACATACAGCCAATGTCATTAAGAATGAATTTTAGAGCAACAAGGAGCAAGGAGTCCGGGAAGTGATGATATAGCCCTCACATGGCCCTTATCTCATCATCCTTGAGTCCTTCTGGGATTACATGAAAAGACATAACTATGTGCAGCCGCCTACATTGACAGAAGATGTGTGGTTAGTTCTTCAAGATGTTTGGAACAACCTACCTGCAAAGTTTCTTCAAAAGCTCTGCAAGTACCTAGAAGAACTAATGCTGTTTTAGGCTATGTGCACACGTATGCAGAAATTTCTGCATAAAAATCGGACTCCCTTCCCAGAAAACGCACATTTTTTTCCGCACGTTTTTGGCGCAAAAAAGCGCGTTTTTTATGCATTTTTTTCCGCACGTTTCCAGACCCATAGAAAATAGCTAGAAACGTGGAATTTTCCGCGAAATTAATGAGCATGCTGCGTTTTTTACCACAAAGCGTTTTTTTCACGGTAAAAAACGTATCAATATGCACAAAAAGTGCAAAATGCATAGAAATGAATGGGAAGCTTATTTTAAGCGTTTTTTGAGCGGATTTTTTGGCAAATCCTTGAAAAAAACGCTATGTGTGAACACAGCCTCAGGGATATTTTTTTGTATATTCGCTATGCAATTCAATTGATAATCTAATAACACTTATATTTTTAATGCATTCATACTTTGCAGCATTTTTTCCACACTTACCTAAAAATTCTTGCAGAGTAGACATATATTGCCAAAAGTGTTGGCGCGCACCTAGTTAATTGTTGAATTCAGTTTTTTTCATTGGCACAGGTTCCACAGGTGTACAAAATCAAATACCTAGCTGTTCAGCCTGCTCTTACAAATATTTGTGAAACAAAAGCTTGTTCTAAAGAACTCACTGCATTCTACTGTCTTACTATAATAGGATGCCACCAACGCAACAAGTCATTTTATGAAATGTGTTCTGTCCTAAATATTCTGCAATTAACTGGGATTGGTATTGCAAATATTTAGTAATCACAGCAACCCAACCACAAAGTGTTAGACCATGTAAAGCAGTGTTCCCCAACTCCAGTCCTCAAGGCCCACCAACAGATCATGTTTTCTGGATTTCCTTAGTATTTCCGAGGTGATAGTTGCATCACCTGGACAGTGCTTAGGAAATCCAGAAAACATGACCTGTTGGTGGGCCTTGAGGACTGGAGTTGGGGAACACTGATGTAAAGGTACAGAGCTGGGTCACTGAGTACTGAGCCGCATAGTTCATAAAAGTTCCAAACATGATTTGGTATTTGCAACAGCACAAAAACTATGAGTCGGGACTTTCACAACACGGGCTTCCATAGCCAAGTTGCTGTATATAAACCTTACATTAGCAAGCACAAATTCCAGCTGTCAGATGGAGTATTGCAAAGCATGGAGTAGTGGAAATGTGTTCTTTGGAGTGACACATCACACTTCTTTATGTGGCAGTCTGATGGACAAGTCTGGGTTTGACGAGTACGCAAAGAACATTACCTGCCTGTGTTGTGCCAACTGGAAAGTTTGGTGGAAGTTGTTTTTCAGGGGATGGCCTATGCCCTTTAGATCCAGTGATGAGAAACCTAAGTGCTTTGGCATATCAAAACATTTTTAAAAATTGTATGCTTTAATATTTGAAGAAACAGTTTGGCCATTTTCTGTTCCAGCATGACTCTGCCCCAGTATACAGAGCCAGACCTATAATGGCATGATTGGGTAAATTTAGTGTAAAGGAACTTAACAGCCAGCATCTTACCCTCATTAAATTCTTTTTGGATGAAGTAGAGCTAAGATTGTGAGCCAGCTCTTATTGTCCAACATCAGCATCTGACCTCACAAATGCTCTTCACAATGAATTGGCTAAAATTTCTGCAAACACCCTCCAAACCCTTAAAGTCTTGTAGAAAGCCTTCACAGAAGACTCAAAGCTGTTGACCAAGTTAATGCATATGGCTTTAGAATGGAATGTCATAAAAGCGACCATAATTTATCACAATACTTTTCTCCATACAATGTTGATGCATAGTTAGATCCATATATATTTGGACAGAGACAATAATAATAATTTTGGTTCTAGGCATTACCACAATGAATTTTAAACAAAACAATTCAGATGCAGTTGAAGTTCAGACTTTCAGCTTTCATTTGAGGGTATCCACATTAAAACTGGATGAAGGGTTTAGGAGCTTCGGCTCCTTAACATGTGCCACCCTGTTTTTAAAGGGACCAAAAGTAATTGGACAATTTACTTCAAGGCTATTTCATGGACAGGTGTGGGCAATCCCTTCATTATGTCATTCTCAATTAAGCAGATAAAAGGCCTAGAGTTGATTTGAGGTGTGGTGCTTGCATTTGGAAGGTTTTGCTGTGAAGGAAACAAGCGGTCAAAGGAGCTCTCTATGCAGGTGAAGCAAGCTTTCCTCAAGCTGCAAAAACAGAAAAAAGCCATCCGAGAAATTGCTACAACATTAGGAGTGGCAAAATCTACAGTTTGGTACATCCTGAGAAAGAAAGAAAGCACTGGTGAACTCATCAATGCAAAAAGACCTGGGCGCCCACGGAAGACAACAGTGGTGGATGATCGCAGAATAATCTCTATGGTGAAGAGAAACCCCTAAATGAGCTGGAGGAAAAGTCTGGTGGGGACATACCTTTTTGGACTAGTCATCTTGTCCCTGTCTGCATTTTTAACTATGTTTTTCTCTGAAATGCTGCTGTAATTCAGGCAGTATGAACTAGCTGTTAGGTTTGTAGTCAATTTATTTGTCTGTGCCAAGGTCGATGAAGCAAACTGCCAAGTTCAATGATTGGTTACAGTGGTAATAGGCAATGTCGACACGATATCACAGCTGCAGACAAAACGCTTACATCTGAGAATCAGCAGGGAGCTGGTGCTGGACCCAGAGATTGTGAATACTTACTCTGTTTCATTTTTTTAGCATTTGGGGTCCACTTTCCTGAAAGTGGAAAACTTTAAAGTAGTGCAATACATAGTGGAAACAATCCAACGAGATTTAAGTTCACAGGGGGGGAGGAGGGGCTAAAAAAAATCGCTGAAAAATAAAAAAAAATTAACATTCAATTCAGCCCTCCTATTCCCAATCTGAAAGTTAAAAAAAAACTAAACATATTTTCATTCACCTTGGCTACAAAGTCAGATCTTTCTTAAAATTATTTGAACAATATGGAAAAAAAATGCCAGAATTGGATTTTTTTTAGTTATCTCACCCCCCAAAAAATTGAAAATATTGACTAAATAACTCTTATGTTCTTCAAAATTGTATTTATCAAAATGTCATCTTACCTACAAAGAGCAAGCCCAGATAAAGCTCTAAAAGTAAAAAAAAGTTATGGCAACAAGAACTAATTTTTTTTAAAATAAAATTCTGAATTTGTTTAAAGGCAGTAACGTATGCCTTTAAAAAAATAAATATTAATTTCGTATCGGTGTAATCATACTGTCATGGACAATCAAGTCCCTGGGTCTTATTTTCATCACACAAAGAATGTTGTAGAAACAATACCCAGAAAATAATTACAGATTTTTGTTCCACTTTTTATCCCCATTTAACGTTTTACATTACTCTGTTTGGCAAAGTAAATGGTGTCATTCAAAACTACAACCTATCCCATTATCAAGCCCAGCTTTATTGACAGAAAAATAATGATGCCTCTTGGAAGGATGGGAGAAAAAAAATGGAAGAGCAAAACCGAAAATTGGTCAGGTTGGGAAAGGCATTAAAATGCTTTATAGTCCTTTGTGTCCTGGTGTATGTAGAAGTATAGAAATTATGAACTTTCCACTCTACATGTATTGAGGCAGTGAAAAATAGAAAATAAATACCAGCAGCAGATAAGAGCCTACAGGCTCCTATACACATTGGGACTAATGTTGGCTAAACCTGCCGATATCAAGGAGTTTGGCCGACGATCTAATGTGTATATTGGCACTGGCCGACTGATGGTCGGGAGAGATGTTGATCGTGCATGTCCTGCCGATTGCATTGTTTTCCCAGAGATAACCTGCTGGCCAACATGTCAAACAGTGGCTTTCTCATACAGCACACAGGAGACTTTAGCTGAACGAGTGCTCTTTTCTATGTGAGAGTCGTTTGAGATGACTGTCAGGTGAACGATTGATCGAGGCATCGTTCTGCTAACAGCTATTTAATGCATATGGCCGGCTATAGACCATGAACATAAAATGATTTAGTTTTTAGAAGTTAAATGCTGGATAATCTTAGGAGGGTGAGTGGTTGGAACAGAGCTCACATGTAATGTAGTCCAGGCAGTGATAATCTCCATTTCAGTGATGTGTCACTTATTAGGCTGTGTGCTGAAATAATCTCAGCCCCTATCTTGTGCTGTCTTTAGATTATATAGAAAAAACTTGCTGACAGATTCCCTTTAATTCACACATTTTAATATGAAAAGAAAGTAAAATACACATAATGTGCCCTAATGAAAGTGACTGTCTGCTCCACTTGGACTTGTCTGTGTTCATACTGCAGATCTGTCAGCAGAATACAGGCTTATGTTTTATAGCCCGCAAACTGTAGGCTGCGATCTTGTCACACAGTAACGCTGCTTCTCCTCTGATCTGTCAGCGCGAGATCAGAGGAGAAGTGGCGTTACTATGAGTCAGATCGCAAGGTTCAGAGGAGAAACAGTGTGACAAGCGCTGCTGGCAACAGCTGTGCCAGGCAGCGATCTTGTCCAAAAAAGTAAAGAAAAAAAAAAGCAGGTACGCAGGCTAGGGTTAGGGTTAGGGCTTGGGTCAGGGCTAGGGTTAGGGCTAGGGTTAGGGCTAGGGTTAGGACTAGGGTTAGCTTTGGGATTAGGGTTAGGGGTGTGTTGGGGTTAGGGTTATGGTTGGGATTAGGGTTAGGGGTGTGTTGGTGTTAGGTTTGTGGTTATGGTTAGGGTTGGGATTAGGGTTAGGGGTGTGTTGGGGTTAGGATTGGAATTAGAATTGGGGCTTTCCACTGTTTAGGCACATTAGGGGCTCTGCAAATGCAACATGATGCCCGCAGACCATTCCTTCAAAGTCTGCATTCCAGAACGTCACTACTTCCCTTCCGAGCCCCACGGCTCTACATTATAAACTTTAGTGAAACACTTGGGGGTTCAAAGTGCTCACCACACATCGAGATAAGTTCCTTGGGGGGTTTAGTTTCCAAAATGGGGTCACTTGTGGGGGGGTTTCTACTGTTTAGACACATTAGGGTCTCTGCAAACGCAATATGATGCTCACAGACCATTCCATCATAGTCTGCATTCCAGAATGTCACTACTTCTCTTCCGAACCCCACCGTGAGCCCAAACAGTAGTTTTCTCCCACATCTGGAGTACCAGTGTACTCAGGACAAATTGGACAACAACTTTTGGGGTCTAATTTCTCCTGTTACCCTTGGGAAAATAAAAATTTGGGGGCAAAAAGATCATTTTTGTGGAAAAAATATGATTTTTTTTATTTTCATGGCTCTACGTTATAAGCTTCTGTGAAGCACTTGGGGGTTCAGAGTGCTCAGCACACATCTAGATAAGTTCATTAAGGGGTCTAGTTTCCAAAATGATGTCATTTGTGGGGGGTTTCCACTGTTTAGGTACATCAGGGGCTCTCCAAATGCGACATGGCGTCCGATCTCAATTGCAGCCAATTCTGCATTGAAAAACTCAAACGACACTCCTTCCTTTCTGAGCTCTGCCGTGTGCCCAAATAGTGGTTTAGCCCCACATACAGGGTATCGGCGTATTCGGGAGAAATTGCACAAAAAATTTTGTGGTTCATTTTCTCTTTTTACACTTGTAAAAATAAAATAAATTGGTTCTGAAGTAAAATGTTTGTGAAAAAAAGTTAAATGCTTATTTTTTCTTCCATATTCCTTTCATTCATGTGAAGCACCTGAAGGGTTAATAAACTTCTTGAATGTGGTTTTGAGCACATTGAGGGGTGCAGTTTTTATAATGGTGTCACTTTTGGGGTCACTTTTGGGTATTTTCTGTCATATTGACCCCCCAAACTCACTTCAAATGTGAGGTCGTCCCTATAAAAATGGTTTTGTAAATGTTGTTGTAAAAATGAGAAATCGCTGGTCAACTTTTAACCCTTATAACTTCCTAACAAAAAACAATTATGTTTCCATAATTGTGCAGATGTAAAGTAGACATGTGGGAAATGTTATTTATTAACTATTTTGTGCGATATGACTCTCGGATTTAAGGGCATAAAAATTAAAAGTTTGAAAATTGCTAAATTTTCTAAATTTTCTCCAAATTTTGAATTTTTTAACAAATAAGCGCAAGTTATATGAATGAAATTTTACCACTATCATGAAGTACAATGTCAGAATCAGCAGGATCCATTGAAGCGTTCTAGAGTTATGACCTCATAAAGTGACACTGGTCAGAATTGAAAAAACTGGCCCGGTCACGAAGGCCAAAACAGGCTCTGGCGCGAAAGGGTTAAGTCTTTTATTTTATACTTTTCTCTGTTAAAGATTAAACCTTTTAGCAAAAAATGCATGCAAAAAGTGCTTTGTGTAATTAAAGTGAATCTGACACCTGGTTTTTGAGAGAAGCATAATGTAGCTACACACTGATTCCAGTGATGTATCAATTCCTCTACTGCTGCAGTTCTGATAAATCACTGATTTATCAGCAGGAGATCATCATTAGAAGACTTGTAATTCTGCTGCCAGGTAGTGCTTCATATTCATGAGCTCTTTGTATCCTCGCCCCCCCATGACTACATGACTATGCACAGTGTATACACAGACAATCTGTGATGTAGGCGGGGTTATACATGACTCAACATTCAGAGAACTGCTAGACCTGTAGCAGATAAATCTGATTTTATCAAAACTGCAGCAGGCAACCCAGTTTGTGACACGTCACTGGAATCAGGATATCTGTCCCTACATCTTCCTGCTCTCAGATGGAGTAGCAAAAACCTAGTGACAGATTCCCTTTCAGGCCTAAAAATTGAACAACTTTCAATATTCACAAGTGGCTTAGAAAATTGTTCTAGTAAGACTTGTAGTAGGATTACACTGTGTTCATGATGCAGGATTGTAGTTGTTTTTATATTCTTGAAAGAGTGACTAATTTCTTGAAAATAATCTGCCTTTTCCCTTTCAAACAGTGAGCATGGCCACTAACAGACTTATAGGTGCAGTGGCAGGGACCATTCTGGCTCTGGGGGTGATATTTGGAGGAACAGGGTGGGGAATAGAGTAAGCATTTTTTCCAAGTTTTATGTCTGGTGCCTAGTGTGTGAGGTAAAAGTAACGCGTGTGCCTGAGCCTTATGTGTACTTGTCCCTTTGGCTTTGTGTCCTGTGGTGATGACCGTACCAGTCATGTGATTTGACCGTGTCTTTGTCATGTGAAATGCTCATGCAGTGTTGACCCTCTCCTGTCTGGGACAATGTGGGGCATAATTATATTCATTTATATCTTTGTTCCTTGAGACCAATCAGAACTGGATGTGTCTATTTATGTTGTTTTAAAATGTCTATGGTAGGAACAATGACCCGTTTTAATGATTTCCATTGTAAAATGCATATATTATGGTATTACAAATATTTCTTCATGTAAAACTGTTAATCCACACTGCAGCTTCAGAAACATGGTGTTGGTAACACATAATCTTTACCAACAAGTTATGTCAATAAGATTCTGGCAACTTCATGATTATTCTAGAAATTTGGGTTTTTCCCCAGCACATTTCTTACAAAGAACACACTTGATTTTATGTAATTTTCTGGTAATCTATCTTTGTCAGATACATAGAGCTTTTGTTTTTTGTTACATCTTAATTAGGTTGTCTAGGACAGAGTTCCCCAACTCCAGCCCTCAAGGCCCCCAACAGGTCATATTTTCAGGATTTCCTTAGTATTGTCCAGGTGATAATTCCATCACCTGTGCAATACAAAGGAAATCCTGAAAACATGATCTGTTGGGGGCCTTGAGGACTGGAGTTGGGGAACACTGGTCTAGGGTATCAATTAATGGCTTATCAAAAGGCTAGAGCTAGACAGATAAAAGATTGATGGGGTTTCGAGCCAATAAGAAAAACATAGGTAAAGTGTCATGGCCCATTTGGTGTTTAACAACACAAAGCGCCCTAGATACTCAGTAGCACGTGTATGTATGGCTCTCTGCCAAGTTGACTAATAAAGGTAGATTTGACGCAGTAGTTCCCAGTCCCCATGGGTCAAACCCTTTCTAATAATTTATTGATGACCTATACTAAGGAACTCCTGGACAACTACAGATTTGTATCTTTTAGCTGCTGTGCCTGCTTAGACTTGCTTTGTGGCCTACCTTCTATAAGCCATTCAAGGCATTTACACTCCTAATGTGAAGAAAATATTATGTTGGTCACATTAAAGTGTGCATGTTTAATTAATTAGAAAAGAGTTTATATTTGTTTTCACCTCGCCAAATCAGATTTCCTGTTTTGCAGTGATGAGGGGTAAACACCCCAAAACACGTGTCTGCAAATGGAGTGTCTGGTTTGGTTTCTTATCCTTAAGCCCCTGTTACACACTGCGATATCGCTAGCAATATCGCTGTAAAGTCACCGTTTTTGTGACTTTGCAGCGATATTGCTAGCGATATCGCTGCATGTGATACTTACCTCCGACCTGCTCCCCCGCTGGTTATCGCTGATCGCGCAAGAAGCTCCTGGACCATTCCTCGTCGTCAGCTTCCTGCTGGGGCTTCCTGTGGCGCCGACGAGCGACGCGTGGAGCCGGGCAGGAGGATGCAGGATCGCCGCGTCTGACAGGTAAGTAGCGATCCCCGTCCCCAGCGATGTCGCTGGTGAGATCTGCCTATGTGGCAGCTCACTAGCGACCACCTAGCGATGCACCAGCGATCCTGACCGCGTCATATCGCTGGTTGGGATCGCTGGTGCATTCTAGGTGTAACGGTACCCTAAGTCAAGTGGCAAGGCTTATTAAAGGGTCGATAATGTAGAATTGATACATCCATTAGGTGACTCTACAGTTCCAGTACTCTTCCTCTCTGAAAAGGCTATTTGAATATATTTGTTCTACGATTCATGAGTTTGAGAATACTTTAATCTCACGTAATTATTCCCAGATTTTTTTGTTTAAATTTCACAGCTGGTTATTTTTTTTACAGCCTAGGGAGCTTTATAGACTAGGTGCAGATACATTATTTATCTCATTTTCCACAACCAATGCATTCAACTTTCAGTTTTTATAAAAAAAAATCCCAAACTTTTAAAATCCAGCCTGCACTTAAAAAGAACTTGCCCTCAGGTAATATTTATATGTTTTATATACTAAATGACAATCAATGAAATTCTAAAACTTCTCAGTTAAACATCAGTGGCAAATCAGATAATTTTTCTCTGTATTACAGGAAAAAAGTTTTACTTTCACTTCATCCTGTGCTCAAATCTAGCAGAATTTGGACTGTTATATCATTGTTGATTTGCTCTTCCACAGAATTCAAAGGAATATTAATTCACCCATTGTATATAATAAGTAAATCAGTCAATCAGAAATCATGTAGTGGATCACAATAAAAGGGCTGAGCTAACGGAATGTCAGGACAAATCCAAGGTCAAGCAACAAAGAGCTTACACACACCACTTAAGCAAGGCTACAATTGACAGAAATCTGAGGCAGAGAGCCAACTAAAAACCAGGCAGTTACCCCGAACAGGAGATACAAAGAGGAAGCCCCGACATATCTTGGTCCTGACTGGACGTCTGAACTGTCACTCAAGACACTGAGAGCTCAGCACGCCCCAGCTCCTGATTGGATGGCTGAGCTGTCCATCACTATACTGACAGCTCAGCACACCCCTTCATTTACTGAGTCCAGATATTCTGATAGGCGGGATTGTGACAGTACCCTCTCTTCTAAAGGGGGCCTCCAGATCCTTATATTTCCCTGAAAACCTACAATGAAAGGCTCTGACCAGACAATCAACATTCACGGAACGAGCTAGGACCCAGGATCTCTCCTTTAGTCCATATCCCCTCCAATGAATAATATATTGGAGAGAATTTCAGACCCTAGGAGAATCCACAATTCTCTGTACCTCGTACTCCAAACCTCTATCGACAGAAACCAGAGGAGGTGGAGATGAGACAGACAACACCAATGGTACAAACTTCTTTAACAGAAATATGTGGAACACATTAAGGATTGAAAGCATTGGAAAAAGTCTTAATCAACCCAAATTCTCTGACAGGTCATTCAGCTTAATATTTTTGACAGAACCAAACCTTATCACGTACTTTGAGGATGGGAAGTGCCAAAAGTTTATCAGCCTTCCGTTTTTGGTGAAGCTGAGCCAGTCCAATGTTCCTCTGGAATCCCTCCACACATCCCCAAGTTTCTATATGGCAACCTCAATTCCAGGACACCCAGAACCCATCCTAGAGAATTCACCAAAGTCGAGATGAAAACCATAATTGCAAAAAAAGGCGCGGTTCCAGTGGGCTGATTGACCTGAACGTTAAGGGCGAACTCAGTAGGAAGAAATGAGGAACAGTCCTCTTGCTGAGCTACAATAAAAAAAACAGCTTAAAATTTGTTCCAACAATTGATTTATCCTTTCTGTCTGACCTTTAGTTTCAGGGTGGTAAGCAGAGGAAAATGACAAATCAATCCAGTTTCCTACATAACACTCTCCAGAATTTGAACATAAATTGCACCTCCCTGTCAGATATAATATTCAGAGGGATTCCATGCAATCTCACCACGTGATTGCTAGGCAACCTGGAAAGGTTTACGGCATTCAGGAACCCCAATCCCTGATAAAGGAACAAAATGTGCCTGTTTACTGAATTTTTCAACTACCATCCAGATGACAGTCTTCACTCCAAACAAAGGCAAATCTGTAATGAAATCCATGGAAAAATGAAGCCACTATCTTTCTGGAATTGGTAGTCGATCCAATTCCCCTGTCGGCCAGTTATTTAATACTTTAGCGCGTGTGCAAATATCACAGGTGGAAGCAAAATCTTTTAATATCATTAAGCATGGATGGCAGCCAAAAGAGTCTAGCAATGGATTTCTGTGTAGCTGTGACCCCAGGATGATCACTCAAGACAGAATCATGAAACTCCTGCAACAAACGTAATCTTAGCTACACAGGCACAAATAATTTGGACCCTGGAGTAGCGGAAGGAGCTAATGACTGGAATTCACGGATCTCTGCTTCCATCTACGAGGATACCACCATAGATATCAAAATATCTTGAGGAAAAATGGAGGATGGAGGCTCTGGAGCAGAAACCGATTTAAGGCTGCGTGAAAAAGCATCTGCCTTAACATTCTTGGACCCCTGCCTGAAGGTGATGGAAAAATTGAATTTAGAAAAAAATAAAGACCATCTGGCCTGTCTTGGGCGTAATGTTTAGCATGTTCAATGTAACCTAAATTTCTATGATCCGTCATAAAAGATGAATAGCTCCATCCAAAAAATGTCTCCATTCTTCAAAAGGTAACTTGACAGTAAGCAGATGACAATTCCTAGTATCATAATTTTTCTTAGTAGATGAAAATTTCCTAGAAAATAATGCACATGGCAATGAATTGGCCAGTGTTTTGGGACCTTTAGACAAAACAGCCCCTACCCCAACCTCTGAGGCATCTACATCTACAATAAACAGTCTCTGAAGTTCGGGTTGGATTAAAGCTGGAGTGGACATGAAACACACTTTCAATTTACTAAATGCTCTAATAGCATCCAGCCACCAAACTTTAAGTTTGAGATTAGTAAGAGGTTTAACAATCTGCAAAAAAAAAATACATTTTCTATAATACTTGGAGAATTCTAGAGAATTCTTTTGGGTCACACGGTTTAACCCAATCAGTTATACCCTGCACTTTCCCAGGATCCATCTTAAAACCTTAATCAGATACAATGATCCCAAGAAACGATATGACTTGAACAGAAAAAGCATATTTCTCCAGTTTAGCAAACAGTTACAATTTCCTAAGCTATTGTAAGACAAAATGGACATGTTCATAGTGAGAATCCTGATCAGGTGAAAAAATTAGTGTTATCAAGATATAACACAATAAACCTTCCAATAATATCAGAAAATGTATTTCATAAAGTCTTGAAAGATTGCTAATTCGTTGTTTAACCCAAAAGACATGACAATATTTTCAAAAAGACCCTCAGATGTTAAAAACTCTATTTTCCACTCATTACCCTTCCAAGTGCATATCAAATTATAAACCCCTCTAATATCAAGTTTAGGAAAGCATTTAGCCCCAATATGTTGATTATATAGGTTGGGGATGAGTGGAAGTGGGTAAGTATTAAAGTATTATTAACCGTAATTTGTTTAATTCACAAGAATCAAGGTAAAGCCCGGAGACCCCTGTCTTTCTTTTCATCAAAGAAAACTCAGCAGCTACAGGCGTGGAGGAAGGACAGATATGACCCTTTCATAAACTTTTGTTTACACATTCTTTCATGGCAGTACTTTAGGACCTGATCAATTATACAGGCGACTTTTAGGCAATTTGTCATTAGGGACAAGATTAATTGCACAATCATAAGGACGATGGGCAGTGTAGTATCTCTGCCTCTTTTTCCAAGAACACATCTCTGAAGTCTTTCATGTACCCCGGTAGATTCTCCACACTAGCAATGCAAATTTGTACAAAACTCAGACATCTCTTACAACAATTAGGACGTACTGTACTTAATATCCTTCCGACAACAATCAGTAACAGTATTGTGAATACTCAGCCATAGAAACCCCAATACCAATCCAGTGATACAAAGTATCCAAAACATAGCAGGAGATGGACTCAGATTGAACTGTTCCCTGGTTAAGTGTTACCAGCTGGACTTAGTTCTTGAGTAACAGTGTCTTGTCAATGGCAACAATTTAAATGGGTTGTTCCAACCTATCTGTCTCTAATCTCAGGAGCAGTCCTGAATCAATGAAGTTGGTAGCAGACCCACTATCAATGAAAGCAACTGCTGATAATGACCGGTTTTGGAAATGTAGTTCCACTTTCAGCAGTACTTTATCTAAGGAGTAAAAAGATACCTGGAAGTCTGAGTGATCTCAACAATCACAAAGACTTACATGTTTCCTGACAATTTGCTTGCGTGAGGGCATATCGAACAGTCTTTGAGAAAATGCCCAGCACAACCACAGTAGAGGCAAAGTTCGAGATTGTAACTTCATCTCCTATCAATGATTCATGAGCTGGCAGCACCAACTTCCTTCGGTTAAACCTCAGGTAGGTGGACAAATTTGGGGGAAAAGACCAAAACCCCCTGTCGCTCATCACACCTATCCTGAATCCTACAATCCAACTGAATGACCTAAGTTATGGCCTCCCCCAAGGAACAGGGTGGAGTATGTAGAGCCAGAGCATCCTTAAGTATCGGAAAGACCTCTGCGTCATTCCACAAAACTTCAATGGATGATTGCCAAAACTCTGTATTGTAGTCCTCAGCAGTGCACCTACCCATCTCAGGTTCATGATTTTTGCTTCCACCATCTATATTCTGTCTGCTTAGTCGTAGATGAACCCTAAGGCATCAAAAAAAAGTCAACAGATGACGTTCTGGGTCTTGGGGGACAAAGAAAATGCCCCCTCGCAGTAGGGGCATGATTATTTCTACCCGCTGGGAATCATTCTCTGATGACTGGAGTCGTAATGTAAAAAATAGCCTACAGCTATTCCTGAACATCCTAAGCTAATCTTTCTCACCTGAACATTTATCAGCAAGGACCACCAAAGGTTCGGGAGACACCAACTGCACATCAGATAATTCTGACATCACAGCCACTGCCAGCAGTGGAGTGCTTTGGAAGGTTTCCATCAAACTAATTATCTGACCTTGCAGCTGATATTCCAAAGATTCAAGACTCTGGTATTCCTAAACCAAATCATAAATCATCTGCGTCAGATTCGTCACATAGTAGAGAACCGTGTGCACTACTAAGGAAGATGCCGTAGTAGGATCCCACACCATGAAGTAATAAAAATAAACTAGGCACTCATCTTAAATATGAATTTTTTGACTTTTTAATGCAGTCAAGGCAAAACGTTTCAGCCACATTGACCTTTATCAATTATCAGCTGACAAGTGGGGGATGCTGCATCTTCCTCCAGGCACGTGCACACATCCAGGTCCCCTGGCTTGTTTACCATTGGGGTTTTTTCTCTTCAACGCCCCATGCTCTTGTGAAAGTGAATATACCGAGATGTACCTCACTAAATATCCACAGGATTCCCACGAATTCCTGACACTCCTGTATAGTTTGTAATTGATAGTTTACTTTTATTAAATTTGCCACATAATCATAGAGTGTGTGAACAGAATCCATAATGGCGAAAAAGACAAACGTACAGGCCAATTGTAATGTAACACTAGTCACTACTCACAGACAAGCCGTGAGGCTGGGTAGTCAAGAGGTCCGAGGTCAATCAAAAGTCAGGAGTGTATATCATGAACAGAGGGGTGCGACAAAGGTGTAGTTAGGTCGCAGTCTGAAGTCAATTCCAAGAAGGTAGTGGATCATGACAAAAGGGCTAGGCAAATGGATGGTCAAGACAATTTCAATGTTGAGAAACAAAAATCAAAATACAAAGATTTTATATTTTCATTCCCCTCTATTTCATGAAATTTTCCGGGAAGCTATAGTTCCTGTTTAAGTTGTTCAGAAAGATAGATATTTGTTGGCTGGCTCTATTTATTGTGAATCATTTAACATCTGAATCTTGTTATGTATCATTTCAGTGAGATGAGCAGCACTAGGGTATTTTGTAGTTTCTCATGTTCCCTTTGCCATAGAAATAATGGCTAGATAACAAGTTTGTGCATGTAAAGGAGACATAAATGTTTCTATTGTCAGCCAAATGAAATGACCAAACTAACTGCTATGTCAAGAATTATTAGAATTTACAGTGAATTCAGTACTAATCAGAAATCTAGTTTTGGTAGAAAAGCCCAATCTTTCATCGATTTACAGATTACACATACAAGATTGGTTTAATGTGCTAATGCAGTCTTCTATCCTGTTATATATTAGTCATGTTGCCCTGATCTAGTGTAATCTGTATTTATGTGAATTCACTTTGCAGTAAATGTTAAAGGTATTTATTGTTTTGTGTAGCCTTTCTAGATGCTGTGTGATACATCTTTGTGTAGTTTGAGTTTTGTAATCTGTTGTTGATGTAGTGATAGTGTTTTGTCATTGTGTAGAGTCTGATATGGGGAATAAGTTAGTGGGATGCAGCAAAAAATATCAATATTAAATATCATTTTCATAGATTCTACTATAGGTTTGAATGCTAATTATTGTGTTTTGCAAGCACTGAACTGTTATTGTTAGTGGATGTTATAATGGTTTGTACCAAATGAGTTATCAGCAGGTAAGTACTATAAGAATTTTCCTGTGGATACAGAAAGCCTGCTGTTGTTTGAACACCTATTTGCATGTTTGCCTTATGAGTATTCAATTCTACTGTTTCCAACATATTATTGTATTTTAATGGCTGCAGTAATGAAAATGTATCACAGTGTAAAGTACATTGTGCTGAGCCAAAAATGAAGTTTAATTTTGAAAATTCTAATTATTCATTTATAGAACAGTTCTGTTGAAGATACAAAGGGATAGCTCACAATTGTTTACTATATTATAATTAATGATATGACCTGGTAAGGATCGCTGGTACGTCGCTACATGGTCGCTAGTAAACTGTCAAACAGACAGATCTACTCAACGATGCAGCAACGATATGGTGATCCGTATAACAAACTTGGCGGTCGTTGGGACCTTGTCACACAGCAGCTATTCTGACGACTCACGCCTGCGTCCCTGAGTTCTGAGTCGCCAATGAGGTCACTCGTCGTTGTTATGGCGTTGTCAAACAGTGATGCATGCTGGCCAGCGGGACCCCAATGATCAAAAAATGGCCTAGGACATTTGAGCACGATCAGCGATATCGCAGCGGAGGGTCCGTCGCCGCTATGTGTCACACGTAGCGAGATCGCTGACGAGGTTGCTGTTGCATCACAAAACCTGTGACGTTTCAGCGATCTCGCTAACGATCTCGCTATGTGCAAAGTACCCCTAAGTCTGGACTTGAGGTCTCACAGGAGACTGTCTTTCTGCTTTGTGGGGGATTCTGGTTTGAAGGTTTAAAGAATAAGCTAAGGGCCCTTCCATACTCTGTCTTGTGAAAGTCTACATCCTTCACATAAGACACACAAGAAATATAAGGGGTATCAAAAAGAGACTTCTTCGTGTTTTTTGCTATTTCTACTAGAAAGTCAAATAACCTTTTGTAGAGCTCTCACAATAAATCAGTGTATGAGTAATATATGTTAGTGTAATATGGATTCAGATGGGACATCTAACATGTCTGCATTTAATGGAATTTGTGGCTCAGTATAGGGGTTTAACTAAATTACATTAACAGACGGGAAAATAGAATGTTACATTTGAGAAACCACTAACCTAAATTTTGTACTGCATGAAACCTGTCTGTATAAGAAATCTGACAATGATCTGCACAAGCAAGCTGTGAGTTATAGATGTGAATACAAAGTGACGAGGTTATGGAAATGCCAAAGTGTGACTATGAGATAATTATTTCAAGGACCCTTCAGTTTTCAAGTGTTCTCTATGCTGTTTAAAGATAATTACTCAGAAGGGTCTCACGTATCACCTCTTTTTTTTTTTTTTTTAGCTTGCTCACTACGTATCATTGTTTGATGGATAATGCAAATGTCAAATAAATTGCTTTGATGTCCAGGAGAGTCCGATGGATCCGAAGACCCTTGTTAAAATTATTAAAGTATAAATAGCATTAACAGAATTTATACAAATAGGGCAATTTATTTGTTGCAACTTAGATGCATAGCTTTTACATGAGCTGAAAAAAATGTTACTTAATGGATATCCTATTTCTTACTAATAATGTGTTCTCTACCTCCTGGACAAAGAAAATATGTAAAAGATGAGAAAAAAACAATAAAAAGCAAATGCAGAAAGCAAAATTGTATTACCCTTCAAATACCCTATTACTAAAACACTAAACCTTATTTTATAAAATTCCCCTAAACAATTTTATTGCAAAATAATGTGCTGTTAAATGGTTAGCAGTTAAAAGCTTAGTGGAATGAGGTCAGTGTAGCAAATGAATGAAAAAAATCCTCATTTACTAGATGAGGTAAAAAGAGAGATTAATAGAGATTAATCTGTATGTATTTCGTAGCTTAGAACACAAAATGATTTGCCTTTTGTGGTTGGTTCTTATGTTTTTCTTCCCATAATCCTTTATCACAGGTCCTAGTGCTACCAACCTTATAATAGGGTCCATCGCTGGTGCCATCCTGGTAGCAGCTATTGTCCTTGGGGGGACTGGATGGGGCTTTAAGTAAGGAACAACGCATGTCTTCTCTTCAGTGACAATGCCATAACTCTTTCTGCTTACTGTATATCACATTTGAGTTTCTGCTACATGGTTCTAGTATTTCACTAATACAAAATGTTAATTAAACCACAAGACTACAGAAATGAATGCTACTTGGGTGACAAGATAGCTGAAAAATAGAATTATTTTTAGGGCACTTCTTCATAGAGTTTGAGCCCCATTTTGTTACTTTTATGATTTTATGTAGTCAGTGAATCTTCAGGATATGTACAGAAGAGGATGACTTTATTGTCTTTTATCCACTTATGCAAATGAATACTCAGCCATAAAGTGTTGGCCTGTAAAGCCAGATTTCACTGTTGAATTTTCAAGGACAATCAACTGATCAAATATCCAGAAATGTTGAAAATATCATTAGTTGTAAATGACTACTGACATAATGGAGGATGTTTATTGGACCACGTAAGTGAACTAATGGTGTTACACTAGACAGTCTAAAAATTCACCAATTGTATCAAACAGCCTAAACTGTAATACATTTGGCACATTTTAAAACTGTCTAGAGTAGATTACATTTTGATGGTTTTAGTAAACCTGCCCTGTGTCTCCTTAGGCATGCCACATCAACTTTCCTGCATTTTATGTAAATTAATTTGGACTCATTTCTGGATGTCACGTAAACAGCCCTATTCATAAAGTTGTTATTGACAGTTTAGGCCTGTTTCACATTTCCGTTTCTTGACAGAAGGCCAAATCCGCCAGAGCTGTTAAAAACGGATCCGCTGCAAACAGTCGTCACTGGATCTGTATTGTGTATGGATCCGCTTGAGTCAGCATTTAAAGGAACCATGGTCCGGAAAGGAGAGAGAGAGTAAGTGTAATGTAAGTCTATGGGGAAAAAAACGGATCCGCCCCTTTTTGGGCGGATCCGGGTTTTTTTAAATTGGCGGATTTTGACTGACGTCAAAAAAATGAAGTGTGAAACAGGCCTTACTGACATAAAACACTTTCAGAGGTGGCAAAATTTCTACATAATTTTGAAGTTGCACAAACATTTTGATGCCAATATGGGTAGAGCATCGACAGGATGTGCCTATGCCTTCAAGTATATTTCATAACAATTTATGCCACTTTAGTAGCATGAATTTTGCCAGAAATGTAGTCCAGTTTGACTGTCAGCTATAAGAAGGACCTAATACCTTAAGTGGCACATGCCTCTAAATGCATTGGGTACATTTTACTCCAACAGTCCCATTCATTAAGACTGATGTACACGACATCAGTCTTAATGAATTGGGGCCGAAGAGTTTTGGCCTGCAGAAGAAATTGGACGCAAGGTAGACATGAAGCTCCAGAAAAGGTTCATTAGCTCCCAAAAATTATCAGATTTTATTGAGCAAAGTTCCTTATAGCCAACTTTTTAAACAACATAGTCTGAAACTTCTTCCGTTATAGAGGAGAGAAATCCATATACCAACTGTTTTCTATCATGTATAACAATATTCTCAGCATGATGAACCCTGTACAGGTGCAGAACATTTGTGGACTCCACTCCATCCATCGCATGATATAAATGTGGTGGTTTGCAGTAAAAACCCCACTGTACACATACTAGCAACACTAGTAATAACAACCATTACTTAGGACATAAAGATAGCTTAACTCTAAATTATCGTCAAACAGGGCAAGCACATAATGTACATTGCCCTTGAGAGACGCTACTAATCAAATTTTTCCGTATCTGGTTTCATACTTGCCAGGCGCCATCTTCAGATTTTATCTGCACCGCTCCGGTTAGTGTCCAGCACTTTCAGACCTGCGGGTTCACTCCAGTGTAAGTCTATGAGAGCCAGAACGAGGATCTCAAAGACTTACACTGAGAACTCAATTAGTTTTTTGACAGACAAATTAAATGGATGTGGATTTAATTAACCCCTACATGCCTAAATGCAATGTAAGCGATCAATGCTTTTAGATTGTAGTTGGCATCAAATGAAATACGTGATTATGTTAAGACATTTTCACAGAAAAGATTGCCTTTCAAGTATGTTACCAATCTCTTGTCTAAAAATCGTACACTTTTATAAAACTCCTTATATTTAATATAATGAAAAGGTATATTAGCCAGTATTGACCCAGAATAATGTCCTGCTGGATTTCCCTTCTAATCTACTAGATTTCCTGTCACCACATAAGGATATCACGCATTCACTTTATGCTCAAGAGTCTATAATAATGTGAGAAGAAATCCATATGTCCATGATGTTATCATTAGCCATCCAGTCACATTATTTCACTACCTTGCTGTAAAAGGCGAGTGCATATTTAAATGAATTACTGAACCCGGGCCATAGATAAAAAGTGAGTTTTGGCAGCACTGCTGTTATTGGGTAAAGTAGATTGAATTTTCTATGTCTGATCCTGTGTCCAATAAAAGAAGTTCCTGGGCACCTCTCATGTCACACAGACAGAAATAAAAGACATAATGAAGGTTTTTTGTTCTCTATGTCACTCAGAAACTTTTGTATAAAGTTTAGCAATTTTTTGCTGTTCTAAGGCAATATTGCCACTTTTGAAAAGTTGGTGGAGAAGTGATCATGTTTTCCAATGCAAATAAACTATAAGCCAGTTTTATGAATTGTGACTTAGCCATAGTTCTCCCTTCTGTTCACCCTCCAGGAGGTAGTGGCATATAAAGTGGAAAAACAGCTCTACACAGAAGTGTTATATTTAAAATGAACCTGTCACCATAAAAATGTCTTCCAATCTGCAGGCACCATGCTATACAGCAGGGTGAGATGAGCAGATTGATATGTAGTTTTGTGAGAAAAGACTATGAAACCTGTGATTTATTAATTTCATCCTCTGTTCTTTCTGTGATTTTGGGTCCAGTGGGTGGCTCTAGCAGTGATTGACAGTAACCTCTGTAAACACACATATACACAGAAAGCTGTCAGCCACTGCTAGGACCGCTCATTTGACCCAAAATCATAAAGAGTAGAAGTTTACATGATGAAAACACAGGTTATTCGGAATATTTTCTCACAAAACTATGTATCAATAATAATAAATCTGTCACACATAATGGCAAGCAACAATCATATCTGGGCAGCATGTATCAGACACTGACTACATGATTTCAGCCATATTTGTTTAACGCTGAAATACTACAGTGTTTCAGAGAAAAAACATGGTTTAAGAGCCATCAGTTACCTTGCCACATGGGTCACTAGTTGGACTGGAGGGTCCCAATGCTTCTCCCCGCCCGCTGCGGGTTGGGAATAGCACGGGGATCCTCCTATCCAACTAGTCTCCCATGTGGCTAGGTAACTGATGGCTCTTAAAGCATGTTTTTCTCTGAAATGCTGTAGTATTTCAGCAAGAAACAAATATGGCTGAAATCATGTAGTCAGTGTCTGATACATGCTGCTTATGGATCAGGCAGCACGGAACAGCTGTCAGGTTCCTTTAATACACAGTGAATAAGATTAATTTACATACCGCATATACTCATGTATAAGCCGACCCGTGTATAAGCCGACCCCACAAAAAACTGGGAAAATGTATTGACTCGCGTATAAGCCTAGTGTAACGGTCAACGTGGGACTGGACACAGCGCCTCCAGCAGGGCGAATTTAGGACACACGTGACCCTGGATACAGCGCCTCCAGTGGGGCGAATTTAAATAATACCGGGACGTGCAGCCGGATACACCGCCTCCAGCTGGCGAATTTAAAAAGTACACGTAAAACTGGATACCCCGCCTCCAGCTGGCAAATTTAAATAATAAGGGGAAACACAGGAACAATTACAGTGGTGGGCCCTGTAATAGGGAATAGGGACATGGAGACCTCCTGAGCTCCCCTGAGGCAGTGTCCCTGCACTCCTTACATTCCCTATACAGGCTCCGAACCTGTCGCCGCACGCGAACCTTATGCCCTGACTCGCCCTGAACCTAGTCCCTCGCTAGGGCATTGGCCGGTGCGGAAACTAATCCCACCACTGCACTAGATCACACATAAGGAAAGTCACAAACAGGGGAAATAGAACTTAGCTCTCTCTGTGCAAATGCTCCAGCACAGAGTCCAGCAACCGACTGCAGCCTTCCTCCTGAATAGCTGCCACCAAGTTCAGTCAGCGCTGCAAATAACTCCCTTCTGTGACTCCTTCCACACCAGGACTCAGATTGAGCTGAGCAATCTCTCCAGCTCCTTCCACCACCAAGGTTGGTTGCAAATGAACAACTATCACCAACAATGATTGCATACCCTGAGTACACCTTTATAGGGTGTCACCCCTGATCCATAATTAAGTGAACATTAACCTAAACCTAAGGTGCGATACCATTCCCCACCACCGGGCAACTTAGAATGAACGACACCACGTGTGATAATTCTAATGGCCACCGGGGGCTATCACGACACACTTTGGAACCAAAGGAAAAAAAGTTCACTTAATGCATTTAATACCGCCAGATCCAACACTGGATCATGACACCTAGGGTGCACAGTGAGTGGCCCCAGATAATGCTGCACAGTGTGTGGCCCCAGATAATGCTGCACAGTGTGTGGCCCCAGATAATGCTGCACAGTGAGTGGCCCCAAATAATGCTACACAGTGAGTGGCCCCTGTTTTGCTGCACAGTGAGTGGCCCCAGATAATGAGGACAGTAAGTGGCCCCAAATAATGCTGTACAGTGTGTGGCCCCAGATAATGCTGCACAGTGAGTGGCCCCAGATATTGCTGCACAGTAAGTGGCTCCAGTTTTGCTGCACAGTGAGTGGCCCTAGATAATGAGGACAGTGAGTGGCCCCATCATGTCACTCATACTGCCGCTGCCTCCATTACAAAAAAAAACAAAACAAAAAAACTGTATACTCACCTCCGTCGCTGCCCGCTGTTCATCAGCATTGCCGGCTCTGCACTCACCCCCTCCTGACACTCGTCTCTGCAGCCCCCTTGCTTGTTCCATGTTCTCGGTGCCGCTGCTCTTCCTGCTTCAGCGGTCACGTGGCACCGCTCATTAAAGTCATAAATATGCGCATATTCATGACTTTAATGAGCAGTACCACGTGACCACTGAAGCAGGAAGAGCAGGGGCGCCGAGAACGTGGAACAAGCAGGGGGGCTGCAGAGACGAGCCAGGAGGGGGTGAGTATAATCTCTGACACTCCCGTTCCCCCTCCCCCACGATCCCCCCAGTATATGACTCACGCATAAGCCGAGAAGGGGACTTTCAGCCCCAAAAAATGGGCTGAAAATCTTGGCTTATGCAACGAGTATATACGGTAAGTCTGAAGGGATATCTCATCGTGACAGGAAGTTTTAAACTCAGATGTTGTACTTTGTATGAGATGTGCAGCAGCCTGGGAACCTTTTGGAGCTGCTTATTGTGCTGATCTGTTATACTGTTAAACTTTGAATATGTGTAATTTAAAAATGACAGGATGGAGGCTCATGACTTAGCACTTAGAGAAAATAACTATATAAAAAGTATTTACTTTGTGATCTCAAATTAGAATTTCTTACACTGTTTTATTGTTAATTCTACTTTCAAACTTGAAAAAAGAGCAAGAGTTTAAAAAGCACTCCTCCTCCAATTTTTAACATCTTAATATATTGCAGTCATCATATTATAAAGTACTGTGTTCTTACAAAATTGCTCATTTTGCTTTTTTATCCAGCTAGTTCTATTTTCTATTAGGTGTACGACATCACGCGATTAACAACTGATGAGTTGAATTCTTCTATTCTTCAGTGACTCCCATCCCTCCCTGCATTTCCCCTGGCTCACTCTCCACATTCGATCCCATCACAGAAGAAGAAGTCTCCAGGCTCCTCTCCTCTTCTCGTCCGACTACATGCACAACCGACCCCATTCCCTCACATCTCCTCCAGTCTCTCTCTCCAGTCATCACAACTCACCTAACTACAATCTTTAATCTCTCCCTCTCCTCTGGCATCTTCCCCTCCTCCTTCAAACACTCTATCATTACTCCATTACTAAAGAAACCCACCCTCGACCCATCCTGCACAAACAACTACAGACCAGTCTCCAATCTCCCCTTCATCTCTAAACTCTTGGAGCGCCTGATATACTCCTGCCTTACCCGTTACCTCTCCACTCACTCCCTCCTAGACCCTTCACAGTCCGGTTTCCGCCCCCTACATTCGACAGAAACTGCACTCATCAAAGTGACCAATGACCTTCTGACAGCAAAACGTAATGGTGACCACTCTCTGCTCATTCTTCTCGACCTTTCTGCAGCTTTCGACACTGTTGACCATCCTCTCCTACTCTCTAGGCTCCAGTCACTAGGCATTAAGGACACTGCTCTTTCCTGGTTCTCCTCCTATCTTTCCGACCGCTCCTTCAGTGTTCTGTTTTCTGGCTCCACTTCATCTCCTCTTCCTCTCGCTGTTGGGGTACCTCAGGGCTCAGTCCTTGGCCCCGTTCTCTTCTCTCTCTACACGGCCCCAATTGGACAGACCATCAGCAGATTTGGCTTTCAGTACCATCTTTATGCTGATGACACACAACTGTACACATCATCCCCTGACCTTACCTCCGCTGTACTACAGAACGCCACTGACTGTCTGCAGTCTCCAACATCATGTCTGCTCTCTATCTGAAACTCAACCTCTCCAAAATTGAACTTCTTCTGCTCCCACCATCTACCAACCTCCCTAAATCTGACATTTCCCTCTCTGTGGGTGGCACCATAATAACACCCCGACAGCAGGCGCGCTGTCTGGGTGTTATGTTTGATTCCGATCTCTCCTTCACCTCCCATATACAATCTCTTGCCCGCTTGTGCCGCTTACACCTAAAGAACATCTCTAGAATCCGCCCTTTTCTCACCATGGAAACAACAAAAACTCTCACTGTCGCCCTGATCCACTCCCGCCTGGACTACTGTAATGCTCTATTAATTGGCCTCCCTCTCACTCAACTCTCCCCTCTCCAGTCTATCCTTAATGCAGCAGCCAGGGTTGTCCATCTGGCTAATCGTTACTCAGACGCGCCCGCTCTTCTCCAGTCGTTACACTGGCTGCCAATTCATTACAGGGTACAATTCAAAGTACTTGTTCTCACCCACAAAGCTCTCCACAGTGCGGCACCCCCTTACATCTCCTCCCTCATTTCTGTCTATCGGCCTAACCGACCGCTGCGCTCTGCAAATGACTTTCGACTAACCTCTGCCCTAATCCGCACCTCCCACTCCCGACTCCAAGACTTCTCCCGTGCTGCGCCAATTCTCTGGAATGCTCTACCCCAAGATATTAGGACCATCCACAATTTGCATAGTTTTAGGCGCTCGCTCAAAACACATTTGTTCAGAGCGGCCTATCACATTCAGTAATCAAAGTCATGTTATGTTTGTGTGTGTGTAGCCCATTCACTATCTCCATCTAACCCCCACCCCCTGAAGATGGCTGGACCATCATTGTAAATACATCATTGTAAATACAAACCTGTGCTTTGTATCTCCCCCCACCTCATTGTAGATTGTAAGCTCCCACGAGCAGGGTCGTCTTATTTCGCTTTAATTATTGTATTGTTAACGTTGTTACTTATGACTGTTGTGTTTGAAACTGTTCAACTGTAAAGCGCTGCGGAATATGTTGGCGCTATATAAATAAAGATTATTATTATTATTATTCTATGCGCTATATAGAAAAAGGAAGTCTATTTCCCTGTATGAGTCATGAGTCACTGCAAAAGTCCCTGGCAGAGGGGATGAGAGAGCAGCTGGGTCAGGACTTGAAGAGGCAAATGATAAATGCAGGGGCAAGAGACTTCCTGTTTCTACATAGAGCAGAGAAAAGAGAAGAATTAGCTGGGTAGAAGGGAAAAGTAAGAAATTCTAAGTACACAGTGCTATATAATACAGTGGCATGTAAAAGTTTGGGCACTCCTGGTCAAAATTACTGTTATTGTGAACAGTTAAGCAAGTTGAATATGAAATGATCTCTAGAAGGTCCAGAGTTAAAGATGACACATTTCCTTTGAAATTTAGGCAAAAAAATGTATTTTAATTTTTTACATTTTAAAGCTTACTAAATGGAAAATGGGCCAATGCAAAAGTTTGTGCATCCTGCATGGCTAGTATCTAGTAGCACCCATTTTGCAAGTATCACAGCCTGTAAATGCTTTTTGTAGCCAACAAAGAGGTTTTTATTTCTTGTTTGAGGGATTTTCATCCATTCTTCCCTGGCATATTCTTCCAGTTCTGTGAGATTCTTGGTTCGTCTTGCATGCATTGCTATTTTGAGGTCTAGCCACAGATTTTCAATGTTCAGATCAGGGGACTGTGAGGACCATTGTAAAACCTTCAGCTTGCGCCTTTTGAGGTAGTCTGTTGTGGATTTTGATGTGTGTTTAGGTTCATTATTCATTTGTAGAAGCTATCCTCTTTTGAACTTCCACTTTTTACAGATGGTGTTATGTTTGCCTCAAGAATATGTTGAAGTTTCATTGAATCCGTCCTTCGTTCTACCTGTGAAATGTTCCTCGTGCCATTAGCTGCAACTCAACCCCATAGTATTACTGATCCACCCCCACGTTTAATGGTTGGTGAGATGTTCTTTTCCTAAAATTCTGTGCCCTTTTTCCTCCATTCACACCTTTGATCATTGTGGCCAAAGAGTTCTATTTTAACCTCCATCAGTCCACAAGACTTGTTTCTAAAATGCATCAGGCTTCATTAGATGTTCTTTTTGCATGCAAATCTCTAAGGGTTCCCAAACCTGGGCATTGGCCCATTTTCCTTTTTGTAATTTTTAGAATGTAAAAACTGACAATATATGTATTTTTTAGGCATAAAATACAAAAAATACATGTGTCATGTTTAACTTTAGGCCATTTAGACATAATTTCATCTCCAACTTGCTTAACTGATTACAATAGCAATAATTTTGACCAGGGGTGCCCAAACTTTTACATGCCACTGTATGATGATTGCAATATATTAAGAGGATAAAAACTTTGATGGGAGTGCTTCTTTAATAAAGGAAAGAAAAAATAGAGAGAAAAAAAGAAACAAATATTTAAAAATGGCTGCAGGTTGTAATAAATGATACAATTTACTGTGGAAAATTCATAGCTGTCAATCAAGGTAAGGATAAATGTACCATATATTGCTGGAAAAAGTGGATTTTTCTCCAAAAGCTATCTAGCCATTATCTTTGCACCCAAAGTGTCATTTTTATTATAGCTTGAAAAGACAATTGAATTCTATTTTTCACCGATAACTACATAAAATAAATCCAATGTTAATTATTTGCTGTAGCAGAACCTCAATCTCTGGCCTGGCCTGGCACACAGCTTGACGTGCATGTTATTATTCGAGGGAATGGGAACATTAAAATACACTTAAAATGAACTTTGGATGAAGGGACTAACTGTGGAATCCTTACTTACTGTATGCTTTTATCTGTCAGCTGCTTATGCAAAAAGCTTGAAAAAAAACCCTCAATGTTATGTTGGTGCTAGGTACTTGATAATGCTTGTCTATATGGGCTGTTCTAACCTCTTATGTTGTGAGTAAGACCTGTTTTCTTTGTCTTGATTAATTTAGAAATGTTCATCATTAAATATGGTTTTAAAATAAAAATAGTATAGTCATAAAGTATAAATTCAAAATGAAGATGCTTTGCAAAATAGATTGACTTTTTATTGTGCATGGCTTTCTAGTGTTCTTGATGTTCATTTTTGTTGCATTAGTTTTGTCGCAGTACTATAATTGTGTTTTAAAAGGGGTTTGCCCATCTTATAAAGTGATGCCCGCTGATCATCACTTTATGATCGGTGGAAATCCAACCTCAGAGACACCCAACAATCCTCAGAATGAAGGGGATGCAGTGATGGTGTAGACTCTGGAACCCCCTATAATCCTGAGAATGATTGTGATGCTGCTGCATTGGTGGTGGAGCAGGTGCTTGGGGTGCCAATTTGCATGAAATTGCCATGTAGCCTCATTCAAGTGATTGGTTCCCTGCACATTGTGTAACTGGATGCATCGCTTTGCAGGTAAAACTTAGAATATACTGCTGTGATAAATACGTACAGCATCCCCTTCATTCTCAAAGGTTGGACCACTGCAATAATAAAATGATGGAATATAGGAAAACCCCTTAAATTTGTACTGACTTAACGTATAAAACATATTTGTGATTCACATAAATAACTACTGTATATGACGTGCAAAAGTTGCAGTTTATGAGGAAGTGCAACAGCTTCTTAATGTGACATTTAGGGTGAATTGTTACCGATTTTCACTGTGGCCAGAAGTCTCAAGGTGCACCTCTGTTGTGACTCATATATAGAGCCTCGTGTATTTTTATATCTTTATTTTAGAGGATAAATTTAACTTATTTAAGTCTGTAAATTGTAATTTGAAACAACAAATTTAAAAAGCCATGCATACGTGTATAAGATTTTGGCATATAAACCCTGATGCAAAATATTGACCAATTACTGATGTGTGAATAAGCCTTAATTATTAGACAATGCAAGCTTGGACTAGACAGTCTTAAAATGTATTCAATTCATCAGGGTGGTTTGTGATGAATTTGGTGGATTTTTGGCCTTTGAACTTAAAATTTATATCACATATTGATGCACAATTATGGCTCATGGTGTTGCACTCTAGGCCATAAAGTTTAAAAAACTATAAAAACAAAAATATGCTCCCTTTAGCGAGGTTATGTCCTCTTGTCAGAGAAGGTGTAGTGTTTCTAACACATAATAAATATGGTGCAACTCAAGAAAGACAGTCTTTTTTGAGCACACTGCCCAGAATTCTGGCACATTTAGCTTGATAAATCTCTCCCATATTGTGAGTTATTGAATAGTGAAACAGCTCATGTGTTTTACTGTCAAGTAAGTAGTTTAAATACCTAAATGAGCCCCTGAGAACTAAATTACACCTTCAGTCCTGGGCTGAATTATGGAATATGCTGCATGTAATTATAAAGTTCACACTTGATAGCAATCTACTAATGCCTTGTGTTTCTACCTACGTTACCCACCTCCCGTCATTGTGGTATCTGAGTGTATTTCAGACCTCGCTGATAAAGATTAGCGTTTACACTGATACTTTTAGAATGATACATTAGCTGATAATCAATCTTAAAACTGATCATATAAAGTTCATCAAAGGTAATGTAATGGAAAATTACACCATAAAAGAAACAAACCAAGGTCTGAATTCATATTTCTTCATTTAATGGGTTATATTGCACTCAATAAACCAGGGAGAAAGGTAGGTTGTTACAAACATTTAGCTTTAGATTTTGACCTAAAAAGGTTGATAAAGATAATAAACAGCTGTTACTGTCTAAACAACCATTAATGTAGCCTGAAATCATAAAGAAAACTCCATATTTTAACAAATTAATGAAATTGCAAATCAAACTCTGTAATCAGGTAACTGGAGGCCTATGTGTCTGAGCTCTACAAAATTCTGACCAAGTCATGATGATTGAAGGAATCAGGAAGAGAGACCTGACATCAGCGTGAGCCAAGAGCGTACGCTGATAATAGCAGAGGAGGGCATCGCAGAGTCTTAAGTTGGGGGCTGCAACCCTTATAGAAGAGGGTGGAAGAAAATATATTCTATTCTATGCTCACTCTGAAGATGCAGTTGAAAGAAAATCTGACCATCGGCGTACACTTTGCTCATCCAGGCCCAGTGGTGATAATATCCTCTGTGGACGCTGTGCCACTGTCCATAGCCATTGATTCACACTGTAGGAGTAGAAAAGCGCAGATAGGGTCTTATCCGATAGACCACAAAATAGAAAAAGAAAAGCCAGCTCACTGTTTAATAGAGGGAGCTCGGAACTTCATCCTGATGAGACGCGATCATGTGAAAAATCCAAAAAAAGTTCCAGCTCTACGAAGTATAAAATTGTATTGCTTTATTCCATACGTAATAAAAACATGGACAGCTTCTCAGACATCAAATAGCACCTGAGGACAAGCGAAGTGTTTCGACCGCAACTGCGGTCAAAGCTCTTATCTTATCCAATAGACAACGTGCAGATAGTACTATAATTCCACTCACCTGATGTATGAGAAGTAAAGCGCATAGAATTGTCAGTCAGCTGCCGCACATCCACAGTTCAAACCAGTGACCGCAGAGATATTCAGATTAGTAGAGCTTTTCGTGGATTTATTGCGCTGTTAAACATGACTGAGGATCAATTATTCATAAAAGAGAATGATGATTTATTCATAACCCCAACGCGTTTCGAAGTTTAAACACTTCTTCCTCAGGAAGAAGTGTTTAAACTTTGAAACGCGTTGGGATTATGAATAAATCATCATTCTCTTTTATGAATAATTAATCCTGAGTCATGTTTAGCAGCAAAATAAATTCATGAAAAGCTCTACTAATCTGAACTATCCATAACCATTCATATTTCACAGATCTTGATGATGGAAATCAAAGTCACCTTAAAAAATACTGATCAAACATCATGTTGTCAGATGAAATTTTAAGGCAAGGAGTCAGGCCAAAAAGGTTTACTGTTCAGAGGTGACAAGACTTGTTTAAGAGCATTGAAGCTGTGGAATTGCCACTTCTGGAAGTGTTCACAATGGAAACAGCAGATATAGTAGCTTTAAACAAAGCAAAGATGATTTGTTAGAACAAAATAACACTAATGCTTTTATCATTGTTTGAGTTTTGATCCAGTATAATCAGCACTTGTGGATTCAGTAAGGAATAGTGATGAGCGAGTATGCTCGTTGCTTGGGTTTTTCCGAGTATGCTCGGGTGTCCTCCGAATATTTTAGCATGCTTGGAGATTGTTTTCGTCGTCTCATCTGCATGATTTGCGACTTGCAGACAGGCTGAATACATGTGGGAATTCCCCAACAAACAGGCATTCCAAAGTATTCAGCCTGTCTGCAAGTCGCAAATCATGCAGATAAGGCGACGAAAACTAAATCTGCGAGCATGCCAAAATACTCGGAGGACACCCGAGTATGCTCAGAAAAACCCGAGCAACGAGTATACTCGCTCATCACTAGTAAGGAATTATTTCCCCTTAAAGGGGTTGTCTTATCTAAATTGATAAGTCTGTATTTGAAAAATACAAATAAAATTTCCCTGCCAAATTCTAGCGATTGATTAAAGGGTACCTGTCATCAGGTTTAACCGATACAAGTTATGGCCACCACCTTTCAGGGCTTATGTACAGCATTCTATAATGATGTAGATAAGCCCCCAATCCGACTTGCAAGATAGCAAAAATAAGTTTTATTATACTCACCTGCAGGGAGGTCTGGTCCGATGGGTGTCGCTAGTCTTGGTCCGGCGCTTCCCATCTTCTTGCGATGCCATCCTCTTGCTTGCTTCATGTGGATGACGTGTCCCTGCATCATCCACACAGGCTCCCTGGCATCGCGCTGCTGTGCAGGCGTACTTATCTGCCCTGTTGAGGGCAGAGCAAAGTACTGCAGTGCGCAGACGCCGGGAAAGTGCAGAGAGGCCCAGCACCTGCGCTCTGCAGGACTTTACTCTGATGGGAGGCGCCGGACCAAGCAGAGCGATACCCATCGGACCGGACCGCCCTGCAGGCGAGTATAATAAAAGTTATTTTTTTTATCTTTCAGGACAGACTGGGAGCCTATCTATAGAATGCTGCAGATAAGCCCTGAAAGGCAGTGGCTGTAACTTGTATGGGCCAAACCTGGTGACAGGTTCCCTTTGATTAAAATCTCAGCAGATTTCCTCATCTCTAAAGGACATTTATCTTTTTTCAACTGTACTATGTAGCGAAGTAAAAGTAGAATCAGGTTTACAAAATCAATCACAGACAAGTAAAAATCAGTACAGAATCAAAAGACAAAAAAGAGATCAGCCAATGAAGAGCAGAAGGGCATGATTACAGAGTAGCTATATGCACTAAACGTGCCCATGAAATTAGTGGCCACAGCATAAATCCTTCACGCTCTCCTAGTTTTGTTTAGTCACAGTGCATATAGTTCAGTGTCTAATGTTCATTTTTGCTGTGGTCAAGATTTAGGCAACACTACAATGACAGCTGGAAATAAACAATTCTAGACAAGGTTTCTAGATATGCTTCTATGGTGCCATAAATAAAAGCCCCATAAAATAGCAAGCATTTACTGAATGTAAGCCCAATTCTAACTCCCCCTTCCACCCTGCATTTAATTGCTATTTTGTATGCAATTTAAATTGAGTAACTCTAAGAATAGGTTAAAAAATGTAATAAAAAATTCTCTTCACTTAAGTATCCACTGCAAGTTTTGTAGAAAAATGTGAGCGGAAGGACTGCATCAAAACCTAATAATGCAAATAAAGCCATAATGGAATTGTCCTGTTTCAAATTTCTTAGCCCATGAAGGAGCCTAAAATGGCACTTCCCATATACTAGATGATATGATGCTGTAACAAAACACAAGGATTTTTTGATTTCTGGAGTTTCTTCTGGACCAGCTTGCTGTTAGCTTGTAGGAACCAGTGTTAGTAAACTGCACAGCATCTGGAGCATTTATCTTTCTACACATAAATGTATATATAAGTACATGTATGTATTCATATGCCACATTTGTGCTTTTTCAGCTTACATATACCTATTTATTCCTGCCTGCTTTCTCCTGTGTCTTAAAAGTTTGTTTAAAATCACTTTTTTTTTGTTTGGATTAATGAAACTTCACAAGCGTGTCACAGAACATGTGGATGCATATGCCTATTTTTTAGACTACTGTTGTGTGTTTTGCATGTGAAACTGGTGGCGGTAGTGGTGCATATGCCAAGTATTACCAGACTGAATGCATGAGCCCTCTTGCTTGATGCCCCACATATAGCCAGATAATGGGGAGGTTGCACCAAGTGTATGTTGCCTTGTAATGTCATGCTCTATTTCTTCATGGACTTCCACAGTATAAGGAGAATGGACATCAGTGTGCCGTGTACTTACCACCTCACAAGCTTTAGAGCTGTTATTTCTTTACTAACCTATTAATGAGTCCATTCCCCTTGGTGTGCGTTGTGGAAGCTATTCACAGATTTATTTTTTTATGTATAAATTAGTTGGCTTCTGTGGTAGAGCAGCATTCACCAACTGACACTGTTGTCCTAGCCCAATCAGTATCCCTATACATTATCACATTGCATACAACACAAATCTGGAATAATGGCACCAATATGTAAATTGGATAGATGTGATAACTTTTGCTCATTATTTGGACGCTCCGCCTCTTGGTGATCTTGCCTGCTCTGCCATTAACAGCCATTGCTTTGGGTTTATTCAATGTAAGCTAACCATTCTTTGTTGTTTTTTTTACCATTCCTTTTTTATACATTTTGGAAGAAATGTCAAAAAGAGAAGATACGACCCATCTCAGTCTGGAATATAAAGCAACTTTGCCTCAATGTCTTCCTTCACTGAGCTTGAGTTCATGACTCCGTGGAATCTGCTTGGTCTCCACAATCACCATATACGTTAAGCCTTCAATACTACAGTAGAATATTATCAATGGTTTTTTTTAAATACATGCCTAAGAAATCATACAGCACCTTGAAAGCTCATCAACCTAAACACATCCCATGAAGTCAATTAAAAACAAAAAACTGCAATAGCTTTTTTTTTTTATTCACGCAGGGCTGATTATGAGAAAAAACTGAAATGTCTGATAAACATTGTCTAGCATAAGCATGACTAACTTTCCTCAACGATCACTGGTGAAAATCTAAGGCATGTCAGTTTTTATTTGTTTTTCAAAATAGAGAAAAGCTGCATGGCACAGCGCTAACTCAGAAACCAGCTATTAGGCCAACCTCTGACACCACCCTCAGAGTATAGAAGATGGAGAAACCCCTGACTATTTTATGACGTCACATCATTACCTGCTTTGCGGTCTTTTAAATTAAAAGCAAACTTTTGCTGAAATCCAAGCCATGATTTCTCTGCAGCGGCAGAGTGGACGTGAAATCATTCAATGAATAAGAAATTATTAAGGACATGTACATATGAAAATAGAAATCTTTAAATTATCATGTGTATCGGAAGGTTTTCTGATTACAAAAAGCTTTACGTGTATGTAAAATATACTATATTAAAACACAATGAAATATATGCATATATTTATATGTATATAGGTATGTGCTATATATTTTCTATATATATCACATACATGAATATATGTTCCACCCCCTAATTTTTCTAGCATGTAGGGTAGGCACGCTGGGCTTGCATACATCAATAAGAAAGATTAAGCATGAACATGCAGGAAATTTTGGCACAAAAACAGGTGTTATCTAGGGTTTGTATGCTTGAAACCAAAAACGTACACCTTTATTAAAGTATATACTGTAAATGGATATGTATTTAAGAATTCTAAAAATGATTAAGTTCCATTTTTTGTCAAGCAGATTTTGTACATAATGTGTGAAAACAGAAATATAGCTACATACTCAAATTATTCACTAAAGTGCCAAGATCATATGCACATTTCTTTTTTCTCATATCTTCTCCATTGTGCATGTAAATATGTAACTGTTTGCATCACTTTCTTAACTACTAGGTAATTTACCAGGCTGGGAAGGTCAGTAAGTCAGTGTATAAATACATTTAATCACTGTATGAATTAGGCACTACTGCATATATAAATCAGACATATTGTCTGTAAATTCTATGTGATCAAGAATTTCTATGCCATTGTCACACACTTTTCTGTCTGTTTCTGACCTTTATGGATGTCTTCTGTATGTTCCTGACCACTTGGATAAGGCACTTAACATGCCACTGTTTGTGTTTTAAGTCTAGAAATGATGCTCTTAGAATCACATGTATTACTTTTTCACAAATGAACCTCTAAAGCGAAGCTGTCAGATCCAGAAACACCATTTACCTGCAGCTATAGGGTAAATTTGCACTTAAATAGCATTGAATGGAATCACTTGGGCTTAGGCTACAAGTCTTCAGTCAGTACTTGTGAATCCTCATGGCGCACAGTGATCTGATGCAAGGAGCTTCTGTCATGTGTCCATAATTATGTAATTTGCATACTTTTGGCCACATTCCTGCTAGACTGTGACCAGCCACGCTCAATACACTTTTATTGAGAGAGGTCTCGCCCATCTAATTGGTATGTGACTGCATGTATGCAAATTACAGAATTGCAACCACTCACCTACTGGTCCCTGCTCAGAAACTGGAGAATCCTCACAGTTTGCAGTGTGCTCAATGTGAGGATTCACAAATCTGCAGTCACATAAAGTGACTGCAGACATGTATCCTAAGACCAGACAACCCCTTTAAAATCATCTCTGTCTGCCTTACTATAGCTGTAGCATTAGGGGAAAATGAATGTTTACCCTCCCTGTGGCTACTCATCTCTAGTTATTGGGGCGGTGCAGGGGGAAGTAACAGTCACTGCTCACTACACAAGAGCGCTCTGTAATCACTCCCCGGCACTTTGAGTGAAAGCCAACTCTGCAGAGTATGTGTGCGTAGAGCAGACGGTCAATCAAATGATAATGGCTTCTTGCACCATCCCGATGACAGGAAGCGAGCTGCCACAGTGAGGATATAACTTCATTTCCCACCTGTAGACACGCTTCCAGTAAGGCAGATAGATATGATTTTAACCCTATTTACCGGCAGATTAACCTTTTTATATGCAGGTTAATAGAGGTTCCCTTTAAAAGGTCATAAATTTGTTCATGATCATCAGTCATTGAAAATGTTGGATCAGGCCAGTTGAAATACTTAGGTAAAAGCAAAGCATCACTTTGCACTGAAATTGTGCGGAGTAATATCCATTAGAACTGATCATTTCTATACCTTAAAAATGCTATAATTTTGTTTGTCTAAGCGCTTTTCTAACTTTTTTTAAGTGCAAATGTTTATTTTTTGTATTGCTATGGCTGAGAATAGCAACGCTTTAATTAGTGTAAATCCTAGTGTAATTAAAGTGAAACCAATAGTGTAACATTAACCCCCTAAAATAATTGCTCATGAAAATGTAGTTCAAAGCTTCCACTGACCAAACATGAGATAGCTATTGGCTGAGTGCTTATTTGGCCAACAGCTATTTCTACTGTAAAGACACGTCTGACAGTGATTTATCATTAATGGGGAATATGATTAGAAATGGTGAAAACTATGAAAGTGTGCTCTTTCTTCCATTGATGTCTCCTGCAAGAACATATGAGGCCCTGATAATGCAGATCATCCTCCAAATCAGAGGATTCAGATGATTTTTAGCTAATGTCTTTGGCCAGCTTAAAGTGAGTCTGTCACATCCGAAATGCCAACTAAACTAATTAAGCAGTATTGTAGGGGAGTTGGCCCCTGTAAAAATTCTTTATGTAACATATGCAAGTGAAGAGACTTTGGTGCACCCTTGCCATGGCCAAGACCTTGGTTCCCCCGATATACCTCTCTCAATTTGCATCAGTTCCCTAACTTTGATTGACAGCTCTCTCTTGTGCTGCCTGAATCTTATCCGTGGTGCTGCACATGAACACTTACCATGCCCCTTTCATCATTGCGCCCTGTCATAGCACAGTCACTTTTACATCAAGCAGCTCCAGAGGAAAGGAGAGACCAGTGTCCTGCTCCTCCTGTCTTCAGTACAGACCTACTGTGATGCAATGAAGACAGGAGGAGCACTTAACTTATCTCCCCTCCCCAAAGAAGCCACTTCTGTGTGTAGAATTGGAACGGCCATGACGGGACACAACTAGAAAAGGGTGACCTGCCCCCATACTTTATGCTTACCACTGACTACTGCTTTAGTCAGTGTGCATGTGTTTCAGTCAGCACTCACTCTCGCCAAGTGAGCACTTTCAGAGTCAGCAAACTGCTCAGTATGGACAATGAGATAGGCGAACCGTGCACCAAGCTCTTGGCCACGCCAAGGGTGCACCAGAGCCCCTTCTTATGCCCATATCATATAAAGAATTTTCAGACTAATTAAAACAGTGAAATGTATACTGCTAATATGATTTCTATAGAGTCTACGTCCCCTACATATGGTAATTGTTTAATTAGTCCAGTGGCGCAATGAGTGTACCTGTGTTTAAATTAATTCCCTAACTGAATCGACAGGGTGCTCACCTTACAGGGTTGTGCCACCCTTGCACAACCACGGTGTGAATGTGAATGGTAGTTGGGGAGCGTGTCCTCGTGTAGGGTTGCTGGGCCGGGCTGGGGGGTGGTCCCTCTGTATACCGCACAGTGACGTACAGACACAAATTGGAGGCAAGTTTCGGGTGCAACAGGTCCAAGTTTATTCTCTCTCTCACCGTCCGCCAGACGGCCTCACAGCACACCGCACTTCTCTTTACAGCTCTTCGGTTACAGAACACCTTGCAACACCGTACTTTCTCCGGGGATGTATATGTACGTACCTTCCCTATATCTCCGCCCCCCATGACCAACGGTTTCTTAGCCCTAAGCTGGTGTCAAGTCCTATGCTAACACTCCTCCCTGCCCTCTAATGTCAGTTCAAGGTACTGCATATCACCTACACTTTCCTAGCTGTTTTCCCTTTTTAAATCTGACCAGTCAGTTCGTCCGTCAGGTCACCTTCCCTACACTTGCAACCCAGAAGGGCACTGTACGTGGCTGTCAGCAACCTCTGCTCTCCTGGTCAGTCCATCTCTCACCGGCTTCCGGATGTGAAGTTGAGACCGATCCCAGCTGTAAGTGAACACCAAGGATCCCGGAGCTTCCCAGCACCGCCCAGCAAATGCAGGTTCTCTCACAAGCAACTGCCTTCCAAGCTGCTCCTGCTGCTGATCCTTGTGATTTCAAGCTTCAGAGCAACTATTTAATTTTTACTCAATTTTACTAACTAATTATGCTCATTGCTATGGACATAACCAGGTTATGTGCGTTCGATCCAAGCCCTACCGACACCATTGCCTATTTAATAAATAGTCACATTACATACTAATGTTCATAACTGGTCCATATATATAAATGTCTTTTTTACTTTATTATATTATGTCCTACTTTTTTCCATTTCCATATACTGATAACATTATAGTTCTAGGATAGCAATTTGTCCCAGATATATAAGAATCCTTTCCTTCAGGTAATATTAAAGTTATAATCTCTAAGTCCCCCAAATAAACTATGCAAACGTACTTATTTATTTAGAAAATCTTCAGTAGTTTTATGGTGGTCACATGTAAGTGAATTTGTTTTATATTGTATCTGAACAGGCTCCACTTAATAAGCCGAATTTTATAGGGTTGAACAAATGGCAATATTTTCATTTAGGCTCCGTTCACACACAGCGGTCTTGTTAAACTACAAGAGCCATGCACAGGTAAAGTCTTTTCACGATTTCCCTGCACAATCATTTTGTATTGCAAACAACTTTTTCAACCTTCAAAACCACAGGGCCATGTCGATCGGCCGCACGGTCTTACAGAAGATGAAGTGATCTTGCAGAGAAGCAGTGGCTGTCTGCTTGACCTCTGGGGGTGAATGCTGCCTTACAACAACATCAATGGGTTTTATGTACGATGAATCATCAATTTGCATTTCCATTCTAAAAAATGAAAGCTGATAAGGTAAAATTTTTATTTTTCTTTGTTTTAGTTTGTATATTTTAGTTCCAATATAATTAGTATTTGAGAATAAATTCTTTTTTGGAAATGTAATTTTCCTTTCTTTAAAATTCATATATAAATGTGCTGCTTTATATAAATAATCTTCATCCCCATTGTAGTAATAGTAGGAATTGACCTCGTTTCTGGATACCTGCGGCTGTGAGTGATAGATTATCTATCCTGATATCACGTCTACTGATCAGTTGACTGCGGTGGCTAATAGCTGTAGTGCTGTATGTGTGCTCGTCTGACTGCTAGACCTCCTCTTAGTATGGATGACACCTTACTGATCACAACATTGTTTACATATTGCTGCCAGTTTCCATGAATACTGTATTGGTAAGTGAAAGAATTTATATAAAGCAGTACACATATAGAATAAAAGTTATATACTTGAAACCCCCCTTTAATTTCATGATTTCTAGATGATTTCTATTTGTCATTTGTTTATACACTGGAGAAAAAAAGTTTTGTTTGAAGTATATAGATGTAACATACAAACTTTATATAACCTATAATGTAACCTTTATTTAAAAAGTTCTATTTTGCTTCAAACCCGATTTTCTTCTTTATTTACTTATAAACACATTTCCTTACTACCTATCCATTACTGAGATATTTTATATTTCATTCATGATTTTAGTCCACAGTCTGGAGGATTTATACAAGTGTACTAAAATTTACTCAATTAAAGGTTTAAAGGTAACATTTTTCAAAAATTGCTATTGTAGATATGAGGTTATTCTGCAGGTTAATAGGGTTTTGAATCTGTCCGATGCTCACACTGAAAGCCCCAATGCCGGGAGGAAATGAACTGTATTCCTCACTGCAGCCTCGTTTTTTTCTGTCATAGGGGTGGACCAGTTCGGCTTCAGTCACCGCTCAGTGCACAGAGAGTGGCGGCTGTAACCATGATCCGGCACTGACTGACAGCCAGCTCTTCAGTACATCAGTGCAGGGCTGTGGTTACAGCCTCCACTCACTCTGTAGTCACCAGTGACTGATACAGCATTGGCTGCACCTCTATGACTGAATGCCCAAGGCTGCCAGGAGGAATAAAGTTAATTTCCTCCCGGAAGCCAGGCTTTCAGTGCAAGTGCTATTAACCTGCAGATTAACCCCATATCTGCAGGTTAATAGCATTTTTTCACATGACAAGTTCCCTTTAAATTTTCAAGTATGCCAACAGTTGACAATATGGGGCAACTTTATCAAAACTGTCCAAACAAAAAAATGTGTTGCCCATAAAACAATGCAGCTTTGATTTTATCACAACTATTTAGCTGAGTTTTGTTTGGTTGATATGGACAATAAACAAAGTTGTGTTTTTTGTAAGTTTTCTAAATTTTCCAATGTCCTAAAACTAAACTTTCTAGTGTTCATATATTGATTTACTAAAGGTACTGTCATTTAATGACATCAGAGAAAACCCACAGCCATAATGGGTATCCTAAATGATAATTCTGGAGACCAGACATCATTTCCATTTTTTGATACATATCTATAAAATAATTATAAGGAATGTATCTCTTTTGTACTATTTCATTGTCATTACTTTGTGTAGAGCAATGGCAAATGTACATTAGTAAATAGTCACTTTTAGAAATATTAAGATATTTCTAGTTATATAGAGATATGTTATGTTTGTTTCTTCTACGGTTTAATTTCCATGATCATTTTAGTCAAGATGAACAATCACATTTTTTAGTAATGCAATTGGAAAAACATTTGATAGGCTTGGAGTGTGTGAATGAATTAGAGGTGAAACATTGGAGGATTTAATTCTCTTAGTCCTTAATGAATGAAAAAATGAATGCAGATGAGTTATATGACAAATCAAATGAGTCAGTGAGGTGTTGTTATTCATGTTGAGTCGTTGACCAGTCAAAATGGTTCTAATGAAATCTTTCAAACTCAGCTACCTAACATCAGATTCAATATATGTTACCGCAAATAATATGAATGCACAGAATATATCTTGCTCTTTATTTATCTGTTTTTGAATTTGTCTAATTCATCTGTCTCAGGCCCGAGTTTCATTTCTATTAAGGAAGAAATAAGGGGTAATAGATGTGACCCCTCCAGAGAATGCGCCATTATAGCCACACCTTTGCTTGCAACTAAACAAATATCTTTTAAATGTTAATTTTGATTCCTGATATATAGTATGGATTACCCTCTTGCCCCTGGATTTCTACTAATTTCTTTCAAAGATCTTAACATATTAGGAAAATTATAATCAAGCCAGATATGATTTCCAAGCCATGTAATTGATTTGCTCAGTATTCTCCAATCTGTTGCTCTACTTTTAGGCTGTCAGAGCATGCTGGGAGTTGTACTTTTGCAACAGCTGGAGAACCATAGGTTGAAGATAACTAATGAAGAGTGAGTATGCTCGGTACTCGGGTTCTCCCAAGCATGCTCGGGTGTACTCCGAGTATTTGGGCGTGCTCGGAGATTTAATTTGTGTCGCCGCAGCTGCATGATTTACAACTGCTAGGTAGCCTGAATACATGTGGGGATTCCCTAACAAACAGGCAATCCCCACATGCACACAAAAATTCCCATATATACCAAATAATAAACAGGAAAAAAGAAGAGATCCCAATATAAAATCACAATGTTTATTTAGTCAATAATGTTAAAATACAAAATGTAAAAAAAGGAAAAATTCTGCCCAAGGGACACCGAGCTCATTGGAGTAACTGCAACATATTAATGCCTAACCCAAATAAGTAGAAAAAGGACTTATACAATAAATATCTATAGGTCAGTCTCTATTGAGACATATCAAGTATACTATGGGCATAATAGTCCAAATAATTACTATTCTGAGTGAATAACCCGTGATGGAAACAAATATCAGAGATATCACCCCCTGTAACATACATAGAGGTGATGCTGCAAAGTAGCTTGAATCATATAAAATATAACTGAAAGTCCCCACCATAAGGTAAGCCGTGACAAATTCTCGTCAACACACACCAGATAGCAATAGATGACTGCAATACCATAAAAAGCGTCTCGTAATGAAAAATGCATATTACCTATCAAAGATGGTGTGTTCACTCGGCATCCCCTCAGGAACGAAGTCACTCTGACTTTGAAACGCGTTGAGAAATGAGAAATAAATAACCATCGTTCATCATCTATTTGCCTGGATCGTTATTGTTACAGCAGGGTGGGCGATATCCACGTTTCTTCCATTAATCTGCATGTTATATTAAAGGAACATGCCTTTTTTCAACCTTAAATACTTTAAAAGGATGGTTAATATGTCCTTGCCTTATAAGTTGTATGACGAGGGACTAGATCTCCTTAAGGTGACCAGTAGTGCACTAGTTCTGCTGAAAAAAGGAACCTGTCAACTGAGAATAACGCTATTAACCTGCAAATATGGGGTTAATCTGCAAGTTAATATCGTTCAGAACCTGCCCACACATGGAGGCTCACAGCGAGGAGGAAATTAACTTTATTCTCAACATCAATCTCGCTCTTTCAGTAATAGGGGTGGCACCGTTACGGTTTGTCACCGCTCAGTGTATAGAGAGTCGTGGCTGTAACTGTGCCCCCAGCACTGACTGACAGTTGACATAATAATGAGTGAGCTGTCAGTCAATGCTGGGGGCATGATTACAGTCTCTGCTCCTATACACAGAGCAGTGTCTGAAACCGTGCCGGTGCCGCCCCTATGACTGAACGCCGAACTCTGCCAAGAGGAATAAAGTTCATTTTCTTCTGGTAGCCGGGCTCTAAATGCAGGCGCGGGCAGGTTCAAAACACTATTCACCTGCATATTAACTCCATATGTGCAGGTTAATAGTGTCTTTTCCTGTGACAGGTTCCCTTTAAGGCGACCAGTAGTAGACTAGCTCTTCTTAACGTGACCAGTAGTGGACTAGCTCTCCTTAAGGTGACCGGCTGTTTATGGAGCCTAACTTGGAAAAAAGTAAGTAAATTATCTCTCTCCTAGAAGAAAAGACAACGATATTGCTAGTGCAGCTATTGAAGATAACCAGCCTGTAAAATCAATGTCCTACATTTTAAGGAGTCCTGCAAAATGACTAGCGATAAAAGCCAAATCAGACATCCATCTGCAAGCAACTGTTTAGGGATATTTGTCCTTTATCAGTGCAGAACAGGGTTTGACGGACTGAATGGGATGCCTTGGATGCAACAGCTTGCTGATATCCCTAGCCATATTTGCAAGACTTGTTAAAGGGACAAATGTTGACTTGCATAGTTGGTACATGCTGTAGATGGCACAAGCAAAATAACTTTTTTTTTACTTCAAGGAGAGAGTTATTTTTATGTCCTATTAGTTAATAGTGAGGGGAGCATATATTTCAATTTAACATTGATATCGTGTTGTGGCTACTCCTCTGCCAAACTTAACTGCCACGTATTTGGATTGTGAAAATATTTGCTTATAAAAAATGTATTCAGTTAATTAATCTCATTGAGGTTTTTTTTCCACATTTACTAGGTTTTCAAATTTAATAATAAATAATTTGATAAGTCATTTTTCCAAAACCTTTATTAATTAGCTCAACATATGGACAATAATATAACAGAAAAATCAGAATTTCACAAATAAAATAAAGCAAAATCTATACTTGTACATGAAAATTTCATAGAGCTGTTTCTATTGAACCCGCATGTGGGGTGCTGCATGGAAAAAACCTCAAATGTGGATTTCAATAATTGCATTGTATGTAAACGGGGAAGAAAATAATAGTCACCACATTTACTGCATGCTGCAATTTAAGACTAAATAACAGCATGCGTTAAAATCACAGCTGAAACACTCAGGTCATAAATCCCCTTTTATCTGTAAGGCTAGTTTCACACTAGCGTTTCACTGACCTGCGTTGGTCTGCGCATGGCCACCTCTAAGCTCCGCCCCTGGCCGTGCCTCCTCCTGGCCGCTCTGCCTATGGGCGCAAGACGCTGCATGCGACCTGCATACCCTCCTATATTTAGCATTGGGTACGCAGGCTGTGCACAGGTATGCATTTGCCGGCACATGCGTCCTTTGATGGTGCGCCGACCTGCGCCAAATGCACCGTGTTGCATTTTGGTGCGCTCGGCGCACCGTCAAAAGGATGCATGCGCCGGCAAACGCATACCTGCGCACGGCCTGCATACCCAATGCTAAATATAGGGTACGCAGGTCGCATGCAACATCATGCACTCATAGACGGAGCGGCCGGGGGCAGAGCTTAGCGGCAGCCGTGCCCAGACCGACACAGATCAGTGAAACTCTAGTGTGAAACTAGCCTAACATTGCACATCTGATCACTACAAAGAAATACTGTAACAGCAAAAACTAAAATACTACGTTTTGAGTGAAACTGGCCTCCAGTTGCATTTTAGCTTCAGTATTGCAGAGGTAGCCACCTTTTCCCATTTTCTATGGTGATCTAACTTTGGTTTCAATGGAATGTTGGCCGTCAGGAGTAGGAGCCATTGTATGGATCCACAAATGTGGTCGTATTATGGTCATGTGAAACCAGCCTGAAGGTTTTTCAGATCTTTACAATCATTTTAACTTTTTTTCCTAGCATATGTCTATTTTTCTCCATAGTATACACATATTTAGAGTAAACTATTCCTTTAATATCCACAGGTGATTGTAATTGCCCTGATATCATTGCTATTGCTCTCTAATGATGCTATAAAACCTAATTTTTGCACCACTTTCTGCACGGCTCCTCGGTAATAGACTAAGCCTCTTGTATGACAGCTGTCTTCTTTCATTGAACATTGTTTAGGTGCATGTTTGGACGATCCAATCTATTTGTATTTCCAACTTCTGTTTTTTCTTTACTATGCAACGTTATGAATTGCACAAATATCTGAAAACATTTTAGAAAATACTTGAATTGGTTTTTAATGGGAGATAATTGTATTTTCAATTTTTTTTTCATTTAAATTGTCATGGTTTTCAGTGTTATTTTGGATTGGGGGTAATTCTGTATCTTTCTTTTAGTGCATAGATTCTTAAACTTTTAATTTTGCTGAAAATTAATGCTCATTTGCAAGTGTGATCAACTACTATGGAGCTTCAATGAAAAACTGGTTATGATTTAACTACTTACTGGTTTCTTGTATGTTTTTAATTCAGTGTACAAAATGCAAATAGTTCATCATGGTCAATTTTTTTAGATAGTAACTTGCATTCCAGAATAAAAGGGTCTTTTCAAGCAATGATTCTTCACATGGTGCAATTTCACATTTCTTCCATGTGAGTATACACTGCAGAAATAGCAGGAGTACTCATGATAAGATAAGGCAATGCAAATGTGATATATGCAGACTAGCCACACAATTCATCAAAACTCCCTAAAGCCACGTTCAGTATTTGGTGAGTTTTTTACCTCAGTATTTGTATGTCAATACCAGGAGTGGGTGATAAATACAGAAGTGGTGACGTGTTTCTATTATACTTTTCCTCTGATTGTTCCACTCCTGGTTTTGGCTTACTAATACTGAGGTAAAATACTTACCAAATACTGAATGTGTGATCGTGACCATTTAATATTGTGTATGTCCCCTTCCAGCCTAGACATGAACTCCATAAGAAGTTTATTAAAAACACCTACTTGACAGTGTCTAAGTCTTCTTCATTTAATAAAATAGATTTTACTCATACACAAATGTTGTCCCCCAGTTTTACATTGACAGATTCCACACTGCATGTGGGGGGGTGGCTGGTAGATGCTGAGAGACTCCAGGCTACACATGAAGGACAAGTAGAGAATGACTGACCCTACACTACACATAGAGGGCAGGTAGAGAATGACTGACTCTACACTACACATGGAAGGCAGAAGCAAAGTGAAAGACCTGCACTGCATACGGAGAGAGAGAAGATAATGATAGACCCTGCAATACACATGCAGTGCAGGTAGAGAGTGACCACCCCCATACTTCAGTTGGAGGACAAGTAGACAATGACAAAGCATGCACTATACACTATGCACTGAAAGACACAGACCTCACACTACACATTGAGCAGATGAAGATTGTGACAGACCTTGCACTGCATATGAGGGAAGGTTGATGTTGGCAGAGCCTGCACTGCACATGGGCAGGTAGAGAGTGATCCACCCTTTATTACAGATAGAGGGTAAGAAGATGATGACAGGCTTTGCACTGCATATGGGGAGGGCAGTTAGAGAGTGACTGAGCCTGAACTTCACATGGAGGGAAGATAGAGAGTGACTGAGCCTGCACTACACATGGAGGGCAGGAAGAGAGTGACTGAGCCTGAACTACACATGGAGGGCAGATAGAGAGTGACTGAGCCTGCACTACACATGGAGGGCAGGTAGAGAGTGCCTGAGCCTGCAGTACGCATGGAGGGCAGGTAGAGAGTGACTGAGCCTGCAGTATGCGTGGGGGGCAGGTAGAGAGTGACTGAGCCTGCAGTATGCATAGAGAGCAGGTGGAAAGTGACTGACCCTGCAGTACACATGGAGGGCAGGTAGAGTGCCTGAGCCTGCACTACACAAGGAGGGCAGGTAGTAAGTGAATGAGCCTGCAGTACACATGGAGGGCAGGTATACCGCGACTGATCAAACCCTATATACAAAGAGCAGAGAGAGTGTGACTGATCCTGCACTTAACATGGAGGTTAGGAATGGAATAACAATCCCTGTTCTACACATGAAGGGCAGATAGGGAGTGAATGACCCCACATTACACAAGGTGTGCAGGTAGATAGTGACAGACCCTGCACTGCATTACGAGTAAGGCACGTAGATACTGTGAATCTCTGTACTACACATGGAGGGCAAGAAGATATGCCCCACATATGTAAGAGGGAAGGTATATACTGATAGACCCTGCACTACACATGAAGGGCAAGAAGATCATGACAGACCCCACACTGCATATGGGGTAGGGCAGGTAGATACTGAACCTACCCACACTTGGACAGCAGTTTCAAGAGTGGCAGGTCCCAAAGTACACATGGAAGGCCTATAATATATTAAGACACCCAGCACTGCATATGAAGGATGACTGGCAGATAGTGACAGACCCTCCACTACTCATGGAGGGCAAGTGGACAGTGACAGACTAAACAGTATACATGGAGAGCAAGTAGAGAATGATTGATTCCCCCACATCACATGGAAAGCAAGTAGAGAGTGACAAATGCCACCCTACAGATGGAGGGCAAGTATAGAGTGACAGACTCAGCGCTTTTGATGGAGGGCAGGTAGAGAATGACAGACACGGCACTACACAAAGAGGATGAGATCGTGATAGATCTCATACTTCAAATGGAGGAGGGTAAGTACGAGTATACGGACAGATAGGGCCTGTGATCCCATGCACTGTGTATTTCTTATAACTAAGCAGATGATAAAAAAAGCACTAGACACCTTAGCTGGCATGAAATGGCCAAGAGGCTTTAATAGGGTTACTTTTTTAACATAAATGAATAAACATAAAATTAATACTAAAATTACCAAAGTTGTAAAAGTCCATATAAGAACCAATGAACTCAGAACCATTTTAGAATTAAAACTTTCCCCTCAAAAAAGCCTCACGACGACTTTCATTCGATGAATGTAGCAAACTCCAGGGGTTGGGTGGGCGGGTGACAGATAATTCGTCTCTTCAGAGACACTGAGGAGAAAACCTGAGGGCGGGGTACAGATACCTTATCTTCGTGCACTTTTTCCACCAATCAGAGTGACATCTGACAGACGAACAGGCCAGCCAATCAGGACTATCGCCCGTCTCCATTACTTGACAACAGGGACTATTAACCCTTTACCATTTTGCTCATGAGGATCCTTATGAGAACTTAAGGCATCTATAAAAACTAAAACTGGAAAACAGCATAACAATACTAACCCTCGTTTAACATCCTTTAAAACTTTAAGTGCCACGAACCCATGTAGCCCCCGCTCTAATTGCTGTGGGAGCTGTCCATGGGATCGCAGGCTCTATCTATTTCTTATAACTAAGCACTATTGATTGACCGCCTAGTCAAATCCGTGCGCAGGATTTGGATTCTACCAGCAAGGCAGTACGGTGAGCTGGATTATTTTCTCTCTTTTTTCTACAATTTACCTTGGCTCTGAATCCCGTGCTCCCGACTGAGGATATTGTTATATTGGAATTGCATATTTTTACCATCTAAATGTCGGAACCTGGTGTAGATTCTTTCACAGATCAAGATGAATATACTAATAGACTTTCCAAATTGGCATCGATTTTTAACTTAACGGAAAACGTATTGCCACCATCTGAAATGGACTCATTACAGGAACACATGCTGGATCTTGAATGGAACATGGTCAAAGAACTCAAGATATGGTGGGATTTTACCTCTCTGAAGACATACATTGATAAAGGTATGATACCTAGAGGCTTACGTTTAAAAAAATTTCCCACTACCAAATACAACACTGAGTTCATTACAAACTGGAATAATATATTAAGTGACTGTTCCATTAAATTGATGCATTTAATTGTTAAACAGGAGGACTTGGAGTTGGTGCAGACAAAATCTAATATACTTAAGATAAAGGACTCTCTCAAGAAATTTAATAATTTGGATTCATATAAAACCTCCTATGACAAAATACAAACAAAATTGTCAAAATTGGAGAGTAATATTATGGACATTAAAAAGAAGAAATTTATGAGAGACTCCATAGACTATACCAAAAATGAGATTTACACCTGGAATTATAAACCGAGATCGATTATCAGAAGGAGACGTCACTCCAGTTTTAATCGAGTCAATTTTGACAACTCTGACTCTACAGGTGATACACCTCTGCTCTCCACTCCAGATGGAATAACTGATCTTTCCAACTCCTCATTAAATATATCTGGCATCACTACAAGATCTAAACAATATAAAAACAAGAATCCAGCACAAGTTTTCCAAAAAAAGTCAAAAAACATACCAGAAGAGCTGTACATCATCAACATCAGAGACATTAAGTCTTCCTGTGTGGAATTTGTCCAGTTACGTGCTATCTGAAGAGCAGATTTCCTTGCTGAGTAAGGGTTTGGGATTTGCCCCTAATACAAATTTTAACATTTTTCAGACTATCTTGGACTTGAATAAATTTGCACGTAACATCACATTAAAACGTCATTTTTTTGATAATAACAATGGGATCCCCTCACAGGATGTTCTAGATAATGCTGATATGGTTATTTCTAATTCTAGTAACACTCCTTTTTTTTCTTTTCGTGAACAGAAGGCTATAATGGATCTTAGACTCCTTTCTGCTAATGGTGATACTGCTTTGATTAAACCTACTACGTTTACACAACCTGTACTCTCTAATCCGGAATATTATCCAGTACAATCACGACCTCCAATACTGGATCTGTTCCAGGAGCTTGTTGTCACTGAACTCATAGAGTTGAATGATACAATGGTCCCCCCTAAGGATAATCTAACACATAGGGAAAGATTAGCCCTGAAGGAGTTAAAACTTAACTCTGATCTTATAATCAGGGAGACTGACAAAGGGGGGGGCATTGTAATATTGAATTCGGGTTTATATAAAAAATTGATACTTCGGAACCTACAGGATTTAGACAACTATATAGAGTTAGATCAGGACCCCACTAGACACTATAATAATTTATTATTGAAATGTCTGGAGGAGGGGGTCTGTGTGGGTGCTATTAATGAGAAAACTAAGGATTTTTTATTTAATAAAAACCCTGTGGTTCCGATATACCATTGTCTCCCAAAAGTTCATAAAAATGTATTTCCTCCCCCACTGAGACCAATAGTTTCAGGCATTGGCTCATTGGGGGAGAATTTGGGAGGTTGGATAGATAATTTTCTTCAACCTTTGATTCTTGATATACCAGGTTATATCAGGGATACTAAAGAGGTTGTTAAGGCTTTGGATAATTTTTGTTGGAAATCTTATTACTCTTGGCTTTCTTGCGATGTAATCTCTTTATATCCATCTATACCTCATAACGTTGCATTACGCTGTCTATCTCAACATCTAGACAGATTTAGTGACTATGACACCTGTTTAAAAGATTTTATAGTCTCATCTATTGGTTTTCTCCTAAAGCATAATTATTTTTCTTTTGATAAAATTTTTTATTTGCAGTGCAGAGGAGTTAGTATGGGAGCTCGCTTCTCCCCCTCCCTTGCAAATATTGTTATGGCGAGGTGGGAGGAGGATTTCCTATACTCTGATGAGAACCCATTTTCCAAGTGCCTGCTATGGTATGGCAGATACTTGGACGATCTGCTGATGATTTGGTGTGGCCCAGAGGATAGTATACAAGAGTTTGTTTTATATTTGAATACCAATGAATTCAATTTAACCCCTTAAAGACCGCCGATACGCCTTTTAACGGCGGTAATTAAGGGTACTAAAACCACAGCGCCGTTAATTCACGGCGCTGTGATTTAAGTGAATAGCGCGCCCCAGTGTCGGATTTTCTCCAGGGTCTTGGTTGCCAGGGGTAGCCGAGACCCCAGAGAACATGAATCGGTCGGTTTTTACCGACCCCCGCTTTTGCGATCACCGTTATTAACCCTATAACGGCGACCGCAAAAAAAAAAAAGCCGCGATTTTACATTTAATTTCTCTCTCCTCTGATGTGATTGCACATCAGAGGAGAGAGAAATAGGGTCCCCGATCCCCCCCGGTACCTCTCCGTGGCCCTCCGTCCCCTCCCGGTGGTCGCACGTCCCGCCGGCATCCTCCGATGGGCGCTGCCATCTTGAAAATGGCGGGCGCATGCGCAGTGCGCCTGCCGGGAATCTGCCGGCTCCGGCTGGCAGATTCCATTCATTATTTTGATCACTATGATAAACGATCATAGTGATCAAAATAAAAAAAATAGTACATACCCCCCCCGTTTATCACTCCCTTATATAGGCCAATATAATGAAATAAAGAAAATATTTTTTTTTTCAGTTTTCCATTAGGGTTAGGGTTAGGGCTAGGGTTAGGGTTGGGCTAGGGTTAGGGCTATGGTTAGGGTTGGGCTAGGGTTAGGGTTAGGGTTGGGCTAGGGTTAGGGCTAGGGTTAGGCTAGGGTTAGGGTTAGGGTTGTGCTAGGGCTAGGGTTAGGGCTTGGGTCACGACTAGGGTTAGAATTAGGGTTAGGGCGAACTAGAATTAGGGATTAGGGTTGGGATTAGGGTTAGGGTTGGGATTAGGGTTAGGGGTGTGTTGGGGTTAGGGTTGGAGCAAGAATTGAGGGGTTTCCACTATTTGCCAACTTTGGGGGTCTAAAAATTGGGGTCTAAAAAAATCACTTTTGTGGAAATAAAAAAAGACTTTTTATTTTCACGGCTCTGCGTTTATAAACTTTTGTGAAGCGCTTGGGGGTTCAAAGTGCTCACCACACATCTAGTTAAGTTCATTAGGAGGTCTAATTTCCAAAATGGGGTCACTTGTGGGGGGTTTCCACTGTTTCAGGGGCTCTGCAAGTGCAACATGATGTCCGCAGACCATTCCATCAAAGTCTGCATTCCAAAATGGCACTCCTTCCCTTCCGAGCTCTCCCATGCGCCCAAACAGTGGTTCCCCCCCACATATGGGGTATCGGCATACTCAGGACAAATCGCATAACAACTGTGCGGGTATGATTTCTCCTGTTACCCTTGTAAAAAATAAAAATTTGGGGGCGAAAACATCATCTTTGTGGAAAAAAATAGATTTGTTATTTTCACGGCTCTACGTTATAAACTTCTGTGAAGCCCTTGGGGGTTCAAAGTGCTCACCACACATCTAGATAAGTTCCTTAATGGGTCTAGTTTCCAAAATGGGGTCACTTGTTGGAGGTTTTCACTGTTTAGGCACATTAAGGGCTCTCCGAACGCAACATGGCATCCGATCTCAATTCCAGCCAATTCTGCGTTGAAAAAGTCAAACGGCGCTCCATCCCTTGCGAGCTCTGCCGTGTGCTGAAATAGTGGTTTACCCCCACATATAGGGTATCAGCGTATTCAGGAGAAATTGTACAACAAATTTTGTGGTTGATTTTCTCTTTTAGCACTTGTGAAAATAAAAAAAATTGGTTCTGAAGTAAATTTTTTGCAAAAAAAAGTTAAATATTAATTTTTTCCTTCCACATTGCTTTAGTTCCTGTGAAGCACGTAAAGGGTTAATAAACTTCTTGAATGTGGTTTTGAGCACCTTGAGGGGTCTAGTGTTTAGAATGGTGCCACTCTTGGGTATTTTCTGTCATGTACAGCCCTCAAAATGACTTTAAATATGATGTGGTCCCTAAAAAAAATGGTTTTGTAAATTTTGTTGTAAAAATGAGAAATCGCTGGTCAACTTTTAACCCTTATAACTTCCTAACAAAAAAAAATTTTGCTTCCAAAATTGTGCTGATGTAAAGTAGACATGTGGGAAATGTTATTTATTAAGAAATTTGTGTGACACATCTCTCTGATTTGAGGGCATAAAAATTTAAAGTTTTAAAATTGCAAAATTTTCAAAATTTTCGCCATATTTCCATTTTTTTCATAAATAAACACAAGACTTATCAAAGAAATTTTACTACTAATATGAAGTACAATATGTCACGAAAAAACAGTCTTAGAATCAGCGGGATCCATTAAAGCGTTCCAGAGTTATAACCTCATAAAGGGACAGTGGTCAGAATTGTAAAAATTGGCCTGGTCATTAAGCTGCAAACTGGCTCTGTCGCTAAGGGGTTAAAAGGTAAATCCTTTTACCATCATTTGAATACAATGAATTTTCTGGACGTCACCTTATCTATCAGTGATTTGGATGTTGTCATAGTCACCCCCTATCACAAACCTACTGCCACTAATTCCGTTTTAACGGCGGATTCCTGCCATGCGGCACAGACCAAGAATAATATTCCGGTAGGAGAATTGATTCGAACAAAACGAATCTGCTCCCAATCCAGTGATTACAATAGGGAAGAAAGTCAGGTTTGCGACAGGCTTTCCAAGAGGGGGTATCGTCCCTGGATTCTCAATAGAGCTAAATCAATCGTAAGTGAAATCAATAGGGAAGACTTATTATTTAAACATAAACCATCTTATATGAAAAATAAATCTAATAATATTGTCTTTTCAACTAATTATAGTAATCAGTTTAACACCATTTCTGGCATCGTGAAAAAATACTTACCAATTCTCAAAGAGGATCCTATTTTAAAACAGGTGATTCAGAGTAATATTAGGTGTGTTGCTAAACGGGCACCTACACTTAGCACTATTCTTTCCCCTAGCCTTTTTATAAGTGATAGTGGCCAGACGGAGGGATCCTCCTGGATCACATTAAAGGGTTTTTACAAATGCGGTGCAGCTAGATGTAAAACTTGTAATTTTGTACAAAAAGGAAAAACATTTCTTTCTATGGTAAACAAAAAAACATTTACCATTAAAAACTTAATAAACTGTAATTCTTCTTATATTGTATATTTAATAACATGCAATATTTGCAAGATTCAATACACAGGTTGCACCACGGGACCCCTGAAGGTTAGAATTAGGAGGCATCTCTCAGATGTATCTAATCATAATGCTGTTGCGGTCTCTGCAGTATGAAAGCATTTTGCCACAGTTCACAAAGGGGATGTTAGCGGCTTTCATTTCATGGGAATAGAACAGGTGCATAGACCGGTTCAGGGTGGAGATCACAGAAGGAAACTATTGAACAGGGAGTCCTTCTGGATTTTCACCCTGGGCACTAGATATCCAGATGGTATGAATAGTCGACAAGATCCTATATTACATTATTGAATATGTTCATCCCATATTTTTATCCAGAGGTTCTAATGTAACTTATTGATCTAATTTTAGTATATTATATATGGGATATGAATATGTGATATGTACTTTGAAATATGTTATTGTAATTGAATAAATGTTTTTTTTTTTATTATTATATATTCATCTTTTTCATCTTACATTAGGAGTATATATATCTCCCTTTTTAAATTATATATGTCATTTATGTTGTGTTGTCTACATTGACTGATTTTGTTTTTGTTTTTTTTCCTTGTTTGACTCTCCCACCATTACCATATTGGGAGCTGCTTTGGAGCAGCCCACACATGTGTTTCTGATTTTTGCAGGTGGAAGAATCCTATAAAAGGAAGTTGGTTGCATTCAATGTCAGAACATAATTAAGACCTGAGGCGTCGAAATGCGTTGTTCTGCAGTCATCCGACTGATATGCTGTACCTGCTGGAATTTTAATATGCATTGGCACAATAAAATGGATTTTTAATTTTCAATTTCTGGTGCTGGAATTTCTCTTTTTTCTTTTCCATTTTAGAATTAAAAGTTTCCCCACATGGACAAGCTCGTAACCGGGTGGCCACCATCCCCAAACCCCTCGGCCATTTCTCGACTGCAGACTGCAAACTCATATTGAAATATCTAAACCAATGTGGTCTAAATGCACACCATCCCGGCGATAAGCCCCGGCAAGAAACCCTCCAAATCGAAGTGTCGATGTGAAAAACCACACACCTTGGGAATAAAGTGCTCCAAAGACTTATTAAACCATTTACGAATGCCCTCCAAAAATTTTAAATTATGTGAAGACCATAGCAAGCATGGGACGATCTCGGAAAAAAATTATCACAATTTCAGAAAACATAGTATGCGCCAATAACAAATCTTGGCGGACCTGAAAATGCAATTCATGCGTGCGTATTTTTCCGAGATAGTTACGAACCAGATGCAGAATAATTAAGTTGGGTTGAGGAAATCGGTGAGTCAAAGCAACCAACATGTCAAAGTGAAGCCCACCTCATGCCCCTGCGCCCATAGCAACAAATATGCATGGCATTGTGCCAGAAACCAAGATTATCAGAATAAGGTCATCCTAGGACCCTCTTCTTTGCCCAATATATATATGAATGGCCTACAATCCATATAGTCTTCTTGCCTGTGAAGGAAAAAAAAACGGAAAGATTAACCCCTTCCTGATATCAGACGTACTATCCCGTCCATGGGACCCGGGCCCCTATGCCCATGGACGGGATAGTACGCCTAGCGCGATCAGCGGCGCCCACGTGGTGAGTGCCTCTGATCGCGGCCGGGTGTCAGCTAATTATCACAGCTGACACCCGGCACAATGTGTCAGGGGTGGTCACGGACCTCCCCCGACACGTTAACCCCCGGTACACCGCGATCAATCGCGGTGTACCGGGGGTTAAAGGGAAGCATCGGCAGGGAGAGGGCTCCCTCCGTGCTTCCCTGAGCCCCCCACAGCAGCGCAATGTGCAGCGCTGCTGCGAGGGACTCCTTTCCTGCAGGCCCCCGAATCCAAAATGGCGACAGGGGCCTTTGGGGGCCTGCAGGGAGCCATCTTCCTCAGTGCCTGCAAAGCGCAGGCATGAGGAAGTCTGCAGCAGTGCCTGTGACAGATCGCTGATCTGTCACAATGATCTGTGATGTGACAGATCAGCGATCTGTCACAGGACAGTTATGTCCCACCTGGGACTATGTAATAAAGTTAAAAAAAGTGTTAAAATAATTTTTAAAAAATCGGCAAATAAATTAGAAAAAAAAATAAAATTCCCCCAATAAATCCATTTTTTGGAAATAAAAAAAAAAATAAAAGTACACATATTAGGTATTGCCGCAACTGTAATGACTTGCCCTATAAAACTGTCCCATTAATTAACCCCTTTAGCAAACCCCTTAAAAAATAAAAATAAAAAACAAAGCAAAAAATAATGATTTATTATCATACCGCCAAACAAAAAGTGCAATAACGCGTGATTAAAAAGACGCGTATAAATATCCATGGTACTACTGAAAACGTCATCTTGTCCCGCAAAAAACGAGCCACCACTCAGCATCTTCAGCAAAAAATTAAAAAAGTTATAGCTTGCAGAATAAAGCGATGCAAAAATAATTATTTTTTATATAAAATAGTTTTCATTGCATAAAACCGACAAAACATAAAAAAACGACCTAAATGAGGTATCGCTGTAACCGTACTGACCCAAAGAATAAAACCGCTTTATCAATTTTACCGCACGCGGAATGGTGTAAACGCACCCCCCAAAAAGAAATTCATGGAACGCTGGTTTTTGTTCATTCTGCGTCCCAAAAATCGGAATAAAAAGCGATAAAAAAAAGTCACGTGCCCGAAAATGGTACCAATAAAAACGTCAACTTGTCCCGCAAAAAATAAGACCTCACATGAATCGGTGGGTCAAAATACGGAAAAATTGGAGCTCTCAATATGTGGTGATGCAAAAACTATTTTTACAATAAAAAGCGTCTTTTAGCGTATGACAGCTGCCAAATATAAAAACCCGCCATAAATAGTAAATCAAACCCCCCGCTATCACCCCCTTAGTTAGGGAAAAATAATAAAATTAAAAGAAAATGTATTTATTTCCTTTTTCCCATTAGGGTTAGGGCCAGGGTTAGGGTTAGGGCTAGGGTTAGGGCTAGGGTTAGAGTTAGGGCTAGGGTTAGGGCTGAGATTAGGGTTAGGGGTGTGTTGGGGTTAGGGTTGGAGTTATAATTGGGGGGTTTCCACTGTTTGGGCACATCAGGTGCTCTCCAAATGCAACATGGTGTCTGATCTCAATTCCAGCCAATTCTGAGTTGAAAAAGTCAAACGGTGCTCCTTCCCTTCCAAGCTCTGCCATGCGCCCAAACAGTGTTTTACCCCCACATGTAGGGTATCAACCTACTCAGGACAAATTGCAAAACAAATTTTGGCATCCAATTTCTCCTGTTACCCTTAGGAAAATTAAAAATTGGGGGCAAAAATATCATTTTTGTGGAAAAAAATGATTTTTTTATTTTCACGCCCGGGCGTTATAAACTTCTGTGAAGCACTTGGGGGTTCAAAGTGCTCACCACACATCTAGATAAGTTCTGTGGGGGGTCTAGTGTCCAAAATGGGGTCACTTGTGGGGCGTTTCAATAGTTTAGGTAGATCAGGGGCTCTCCAAACGCACATGACACCTGCAGACCATTCCATCAAAGTCTGCATTCCAAAACGTCACTACTTCCCTTCCGAGCCCCGACGTGTGCCCATACAGTAGTTTTCTCCCACATATGGGGTATCAGCGTACGCAGTACAAATTGGACAACAACTTTTGGCGTTCAATTTCTCCTGTTACCCTTAGGAAAATAAAAAAATTGGGGACTAATTGATCATGTTTGTGGAAAAAATATGATTTTTTTATTTTCATGCCCGGGCATTATAAACTTCTGTGAAGCCCTTGGGGGTTCAAAGTTCTCACCACACATCTAAATAAGTTCCTTGGGGCGTCTAGTTTCCAAAATGGTGTCATTTGTGGGGGGTTTCCACTGTTTTGGTACATCAGGGGCTTTCCAAACGCGACATGGTGTCAGATCTCAAGTCCAGCCAAAAACGTCAAATGGCGCTGCTTCCCTTCTGAGCTCTGCCATGCGCCCAAATAGTGGTGTACTCCCACATTTGGGGTATCAGCGTACTCAGGACAAATTGCACAATAACTTTTAGGGTCCTGTAACCCTTGGAAAAATAAGAATTGAGGGTGAAAAGATCTTTTTTGTGGAAAAAATATGATTTTTTAATTGTACGGCTGTATGCTATAAACTTCTATGAAGCCCTTGGAGGTTCAAAGTTGTCACCACACATCTAGATAAGTTCCTTTGGGGGTCTAGTTTCCAAAATGGGGTCATTTGTGGGGGGTTTCCACTGTTTTGGTACATCAGGGGTTTTCCAATCGCGACATGGTGTCCGATCTCAATTCCAACCAAAAACTTCAAATGGCGCTGCTTCCCTTCTGAGCTCTGCCTTGCACCCAAATAGTGGTTTACCCCCACATGTGGGGTATCAGCGTACTCAGGACAAATTGCACAATAACTTTTAGGGTCCTGTTACCCTTGGGAAAATAAAAATTGGGGGTGAAAAGATCATTTTTGTGGAAAAAATATGATTTTTTAATTGTACCGCTGTACGTTATAAACTTCTGTGAAGCCCTTGTGGATTCAAAGTTCTCACCACATATCCAGATAAGTTCCTTGGGGGATCTAGTTTCCAAAATGGGGTCACTTGTGGGGGGTTTCCACTGTTTATGTACATCAGGGGCTCTCCAAACGTGACATGGCGTCCGATCTGAATTCCAGCCTATTTTGCATTGGAAAAGTCAAACGGCGCTCCTTCCCTTCTGAGCTCTGCCATACGCCTAAACAGTGATTCCCCCCCCACATATTAGGTACCATCGTACTCAGTAGAAATTGCACAATAACTTTGCAGTCCAATTTCTCCTGTTTTTCCCTTGGTAAAATAAAAAAAATTGAACCTGAAGTATTTTTTTTGTGAAAAAAAGTTAGATGTTCATTTTTTTTTAAATATTCAAAAAATTCCTGTGACACACCTAAAGGGTTAATAAACTTCTTGAATGTGGTTTTGAGCACCTTAAGGGGTGCAGTTTTTAGAATGGTGTCACTTTTGGGTTCTTTCTATCATATAGACCCCTCAAAGTGGCTTCAAATGTGATGTGGTCCGTAAAAATAAAATGGTGTTGCAAAAATGAGAAATCGCTGGTCAATTTTTAACCCTTATAACTTCCTAACAAAAAAATTTTGGTTCCAAAATTGTGCTGATGTAAAGTAAACATGTGGGAAATGTTACTTATCAAGTGTTTTGTGTGCCGTATCTCTGTGATTTAAGGGCATAAAAATTCAAAGTTGGAAAATTGCGAAATTTTCGCCAAATTTCCATTTTTTTCACAAATAAACGCAAGTTATTTGAATGAAATTTTACCACTAACATGAAGTACAATATGTCACGAGAAAACAGTGTCAGAATCACATGGATCCATGGAAGCGTTTCAGAGTTATTACCTCATAAAGGGACAGTGGTCAGAATTGTAAAAATTGGCCGGGTCATGAACGTGCAAACCACCCTTGGGGGTGAAGGGGTTAAACAATACTATCAGGCCGAATGTACAATCTAAAACTCTTCCCGACGCCTATCTCCCAATCTTCCTAATCTTGCTCTCTGGTAGACCTATCATGGCGACCTCAGTTGCTGCACCAATACAAAAAGAGTGGGAGGAGAACTGAAAATTCTCCAACCTCAATTTAGACATACAACTTCGCAATACTGACGAGAACTGAAACCGAGTCAGAGGAAGACCGTTTACGTGAATAAACAGAGGACTGTCAACCTTTGGGTGAACCGATAACTAATTACTCAAAATCGAGTGCGGGCAGAGTGCAGAACCTGGAATCGCCTGGAGGTGAACTGACACCCTCTTACCCACTTGATCCATCTTAGATTTACGAACCCGTAAGACTACTCTATTTACCATAAGAGCCACATTCCGTACATCCAAACCAGAGTATCGAGCTTTACTGAAGCAGATCAATTCGCCAATGCGGAACGCTCCAAAAAAAGCAAGAGAAAAACAAGACTTAAACATCAAAACTTCAACTTGATTAAAACACACCAAATGTAACACATCCCATAAGCGAGTCATTAAATCAATGGTGATAGCTCTCCTCCCATCCAAGCGGGAGTGCTGCTTCCTCAACCCTTTGAGGAATTGCTTAACAGGGAACCATAACAACAAAGAAGAAGCACCGTTTAACTTAAGAAAAAAATTATATGCCCGATACCATTTTGTAAATGCTGGAATGGCCGTAACCCTTGGCCATCCATCCTTACAAAAATCGTAAAACCGCCAAAACCTTGGTGAACAGCGGAGGTATCTGTTCCAATGTACAAAGCTGCAACCATTCGCGCAATGCTCTGGGTACACAGCCCATGTTACAGGAGCCACAGAACTACAAATGTAGTCACCGACTAACTTGGGTATAAACACCAAAGATGTGCCAGGCAAGGGATCTCTTCCCGTTTGTTGCCCGGACAGGCTCTGCTGGACTCCTTCGAATCCTGAGGAGAGAAAAAATCTTTTGCCAAAACAGGTAACTCATCCCGCAAGGAGGGCTTCAGCCATCTGTTATAGGTTAAACATAACAGATCTAAATGTCTTAGAGTAACTCCGCCACATCCGAACTTAGATGACATCATATTGATGGCTCCGACAAAACAAGGGCTACTTGACAGGAACGTGATCCACTTATTAGACAAGTCAGACCCCCATAAAGTCATCGCCACTATGACTACAAAAATTCAGTTTAAGGCTAGTTTCACACTAGCAGCCTTGGGCGCAGCGCAGGGCCGCCGCTAAGCCTCGCCCCTGGCAGCGCCCCCTCCAGTCAGTTCCTCCTCTGATCGCATGAGGCTGCATGCGATCAGCGTACCCTATATTTAGCGTTGGATATGTTGATCATGCGCTGACCATGCGCTGGTATGATTTTGCTGGCGCTGTGCCCTTTTGACGCTGCGCCCAGAGCACAAAAATGAAACACAGCGCATCACCACACGATCAGCGTATCCAATGCTAAATATAGGATTCTCTGATCGCATGCAGCATCATGCGATCAGAGAAGGAACTGACCGGAGGGGGCGCGGCCAGGGATGGGGCTTAGCAGTGGCCCTGCGTTGCGCCCAAGAACGCTAGTGTGAAACTAGTCTAAAACCAAGCAATGTCTTACTGGTATACTGGATGAATGAGCTGGGAACCGCTCAGTGACCCAATACTGATGAAACCGAATATGAAAACTCGCATCCGACACAAAATCCAAGAGCAAACCCACATTGGTCGAATAAACAAATAGGTCTTGTAAGCAGCAGACGCCATTAAACTGACTCAAAAAACTAAGTCAAATCGACAAATCCGCGCATATCACCACAGTCACACGTATATGCGCGAACGGGGATGAAACACCTTTCATACTGTCATATAACCGCCTACAAAACACCCAACCGATCGACATAATACACAAAGCAAAACTGAGGCTGCCTAAAAGTGATTGCAACACTTTAAGAGTGACCTTTGTGGCTGTAAGCACTCACTGGATTCCAACAATAAGTTTCTCCACTTTCTCAGCGGAAGACGAAATTCCATGCGCTCGGAATCAATGACTATGCCCAAAAATTCAATGACAAGACAAGGTCCCACCGATTTCTCAGCAGCCAAGGGAACACCAAAAGTATTGGCAATATCCCGAAAACCCAACACTAAGCGATGTCAATCAATAGAGTTACTGCGCAGTTACTCACTGTAAGAATGTGGCAAACGCCTCAAAATAGTAACAGGAAAAGGAAAAGCCCATCAATAAGCACCTTGGAATGGAAAACCTAGTGAGTTGAAACCGGACGGGGAAACTGGAAAAATCCGAAAGGCAGATTTCACCCCTGCCTGGGCCATCAAGAAATTTTGACCATGCGCACGTAACAGGTCGACGTCGACGTCAAAAGAAGAGTATGAAACCTACACGTGAAACAAGCATACTTCATCATTCAACGAACGCCCAGACAGGTACGATAAATGTTGAATAATCCAGAAGGCTCCAGCCTTTTTCTTCAGTACCATACCCAATGGGGAAACTCTACAATCCAAATACGGAGGACAACAAAAAGGGCCCTCAATGCGACCCAGAGACAACTCTTTCTGAATGTAGTCCAAAACAACAAAATAGTGACTGCGGACCGACACCAAGTTGTCAAATGAACAACAACCCGGTCCTTGGAAACTCTGCACGAAAAAAATATTTGTAAAACCATTATTCAGCAGGCGCGCCCTCTCCCAATCTGAGTAGCTGTGGAGCCAAGGACGCATATTGTCCAGCCTCACCGGCATCTGTCTCTTTTGAAACAACCTCCCGGGAACTGGGGAGTTGTGCATTGGCAGTCTGTTTCTTGAAACATTTAGACGCTGGGTGCATTCCGCCATAGTAGGAACATTCGTGGCGAAAACGACACGTGTTTGGCCATTTACACCCAGCGTCATTAAATGAGAAGCATACACCTTTTTTGAAGGGCTGCTGTGATGCAGGCCTCTGGGTTACGTGATGCTGGGGCAGCATCAAGTTGATCCACAGCCCAATGTCCTTAACACCCCAACTCACAGTAGGGTGAACAGCAAGTTTTTGCTTAAACGCTTCATCATAGGCCAGCCAAGCGTTACCGCCGAAATGGCGGTACGCTTCCAATATTATATCCTGGTGTTGAAACAAACCAGAACAAAAGTTCATGTTTTTCTCACCCAACACAGACGCATAAATAAAGAACGCCTGTATCCCATTGTGGAAAGACTTAAAAGTCTTTCTCTTGTCCGAATCTGATTCCATCTTATCATGTTTCTTATCAGAAGCAGGTTTATAATTTGGGAGCAAGGTAAATATATCCATATAGTCCTGCTGCCAAATCTTCTCTTTAACAGAAGTTGACAAGTGAAAACCTAAAGGTGACATCTTACAAATCATCGCTTCTTTCAGCAAAGATACAGCTATGCCATGTGACCCTGGTGTATTAGGAGGATGCAGCTAAGGCATCGGTAATATACCCGATGTAGCCAAAGCCTGGCTAACTACTTTCTGTTCAAACTCAACTACCCTCCCTTCATCCAATACAGCAGATCCCGACCTTCATAGGAAAACAGCTCACCAACTCCTGCAGGAGGGGACAAGCCATGTTCTCGTGCTTTCGTTTGGTCCTGGGAACGATGTCTCAGGGATTCCCTGTCTTTATCGCTGGAGGAGGGATCATGAGCAGCCCAAGCCTGTTGGCGCAGTCAGTGCTGACATCGGTGTTCAGCTGGCTCCCTGTGGCATGAGAAAGTAGGGAGTGGAGCAGCCGTCGGCGACACAGGCCGGTCTCCGCTGGCCCGCTCTGCAGGCCTCACCTCTGGAACGCTTGTTGGTGCTGAGGCCAGGTGCTATGTTCGGTCAAGAACTCGACAAGAAACCACAGATGGTAGGTCCTGTGACCGACGATAAACCCGCCTCCTCTCAGCCTGGTCCACCACGACAGGACATCTTCCTCCGCACTGTGCCAAAGCTGCAGGTCTCCTGACAGGGGATGATCCGGTAAATAGATAACTCTGGAGCGCTGTTTCCTCTTCTCCCTGCTCCTGGATGGCCCGTCTAGCAGCAAGGGGTCCTCAGTCATAGCTTCCCCAACAGCGGGTTCCACGGGCACAGACACAGTAGTAGGAACGGAAAGGACAGGGGAACCCATGGCTTCTAAACAGGAACGAAGCCTATCCATGCCACCCTCATCTGACACACGTCTCTGGACTTCAGCCATGAGCGTGTCCATGGTGACAGATAATTCATCTCTTTGGAGTCACTGAGGAGAAAACCTGAGGGCAGGGTATAAATAGCTCACCTTCCGCACTTTTTCCGCCAATCAGTGACATCTGACAGACAACCAGTCCAGCCAATCAGGTTGATCGCCCATCTCCGTTACTTGACAACATGGACTGTTAGGCTTGGTTCATACTGTGTTATGGCAGTCCGTTAGATGGACTGCGTTACACATAATGCGGTGTAATGCAGTCCGTTAACGCTGCCATTAACCCCTATTATCGGGTGCACCGCTAATGCATGCCATAATCGGCATGCGCTAGAGATATGCCGTCATTCTGTGACGGAGCCTCAGACGCGGGCTGCAGCATCTGAGGCTCCGTCACCGCTAGCACAGATGAATCATCTGCGCAAGCGGTATAGCATAATGCGATCGCGTTATGCTATAGCGTTAATGCAGCCCGTCAATGCTATGCGTTGAACGGGCTGCCTTTACGCAGTATGAACCTGGCCTTAACCTTTTACCGTTTTGCTCATGAGGATCCTCATGAGACCATAAGGCATCTATGAAAACAAAAACTGGAAAACAGCATAAGGCTGTGTGCCCACGATGCGATTTTTAAGCATTTTTGCTGCGATTTTCGGCGCGAAAACGCTGCAAAAATGTTTAAAAATTGTGTACAGAACGCATCCCATGCATTCCTATGGCATTCCGCACATGCTGTGCTAATGCTTCGATTTTTTCCGCGGCGGAATCGCATCGCGGAACAAATCGCAGCATGATCATTTTGTGCGGAATCGCAAAGAATTGCCGCGATTCCGCACCCATAGGAATGCATTAGAATCGCTTACTTCCCGCATGTGGCTATGCCCGCGTCTCATGTGCGGTTGGTCCCAATGGTGTGGAGGAGAGGAGACTGTCCTCCAGGCCCTGGGTACCATACCCCTGTAAAAAAAAGAATAAAAAATAAAAAATCGGGGTATATTTACCTTCCGCTGCCTTCCTGGGCCTCAGCGTTCCCAGTAATGCCTTGCGGCAAGGTCCTGTGATGACGTAGTCTCGCGTGACTCTAGCGGTCTTGCGAGATCGCTATAGTAACGCGAGACAACGTCATCACAGGTCTCGCAAGGCATCGCTGGGAACGCTGAGGCCCGGGAATGCAGCGCGGGACGTCGGAAGGTAAGTATACCCCGATTTTTTATTTTTTTTATCATTTTTAACATTTTATCTTTTACTATTGACGCTGCATAGGCAGGCTCAATAGTAAAAAGCTGGTCACACTTGTCAAACACTATGTTTGACGAGTGTGACCAACCTGTCAATCACTTTCCAAGCGATGCTTCAAATTGCTTGGAAAGTGCTTGACTATCGCACTCAAAAATCGCAGCAAAATCGCGAACATAATCGCGGTGAAATCGCGCGGAAAAAACATTTTTTCCAAATTTCGGTGGGCACATAGCCTAACAGTACTAACCCTCGTTTAATATCCTTTAAAACTTTAAGTGCCACCAACCCATGTAGCCCCCACTCTAATAGCTGTGGGGGCTGTCCAATATATATGGAGATCAGGTCAGATCACACAGAGAATGACTTTGATTAGTGAATGTGATAGGCCGCTCTGAACAGGTGTGTTTTGAGGGAGCGCCTAAAACTATGCAAATTGTGGATAGTCCTGATTTCTTGGGGTAGAGCATTCCAGAGGATAGGAGCAGCACGGGAGAAGTCTTGGAGTCGGGAGTGGGAGGTACGGATTAGTGCAGAGGTTAGTCGAAAGTCGTTTGCAGAGCGCAGCGATCGGCTAGGCCAATAGACAGAAATGAGAGAAGAGATGTAAGGGGGTGCCGCACTGTGGAGAGCTTTGTGGGTGAGAACAAGTACTTTGAATTGGATCCTATAATGAATGGGCAGCCAATGTAAGGACTGGCGAAGAGCGGACGCGTCCGAGTACCGATTACCCAGATGGACGATCCTGGCCGCTGCATTAAGTATGGACTGGAGAGGGGATAGTCGAGTGACGGGGAGGCCAATTAATAGAGCGTTGCAGTAATCCAGGCGAGAGTGGATCAATGCAACAGTGAGGGTTTTTGTTGTTTCCATAGTGAGAAAAGGGCGGATTCTATAGATGTTCTTTAGGTGTAAGCGGCAAGAGCGGGCAAGGGATTGTATATGGGATGTGAAGGAGAGATTGGTGTCAAACATAACACCCAGACAGCGCGCCTGCTGCCGGGGTGTTATTGTGGTACCACCCACGGAGAGGGAAATGTCAGATTTAGGGAGGTTAGTAGACGGCGGGAGCAGAAGAAGTTCAGTTTTGGGGAGGTTGAGTTTCAGATAGAGAGCGGACATGATATTGGAGACTGCGGACAGACAGTCACTGGCGTTCTGTAGTACAGCGGGGGTAAGGTCGGGGGAAGACGTGTATAGTTGTGTGTCATCAGCATAAAGATGGTACTGAAAGACAAATCTGCTGATGGTCTGTCCAATTGGGGCCGTGTAGAGAGAGAAAAGAAGGGGGCCAAGGACTGAGCCCTGAGGTACCCCGACAGCAAGAGGAAGAGGAGATGACGTGGAGCCAGAGAACAAAACACTGAAGGAGCGGTCAGAGAGATAGGAAGAGAACCAGGAGAGTGCAGTGTCCTTAATGCCTAGTGACTGGAGCCTAGAGAGTAGGAGATGGTGGTCAACAGTATCGAAAGCTGCAGATAGGTCAAGAAGAATGAGCAGAGAGTGGTCACCGTTACGTTTTGCTGTCAGAAGGTCATTGGTCACTTTGATGAGTGCAGTTTCAGTCGAATGTAGGGGGCGGAGCCGGACTGTGAAGGGTCTAGAAGGGAGTGAATGGAGAGGTAACGGGTAAAGCGGGAGTAAACTAGGCATTCCAAAAGTTTAGAGATGAAGGGGAGATTGGAGACTGGTCTATAGTTGTTTGTGCAGGATGGGTCGAGAGCAGGTTTCTTTAGTAATGGAGTAACGATGGCGTGTTTGAAGGAGGATGGGAAAATGCCCGTGGAGAGGGAGAGATTAAATATTGTAGTTAGGTGGGTTGTGACGACTGGAGAGAGAGACTGGAGGAGATGTGAGGGAATGGGGTCGGTAGTGCATGTAGTCGGACGAGAAGAAGAGAGGAGTCTGGAGACTTCTTCTTCTGTGATGGGACCAAATGTGGAGAGTGAGCCAGGGGAGATGCAGGAAGGGATGGGAGTCACAGCACTTGGTGGTTGGGAGCAGATTTCTTGACGGATATTATCTATTTTTTCTGTAAAGTGGGAGGCCAGGTCATCAGCACAAATGTCTGTGATAGGGGCTTGTGCTTTTGGCCTGAGGAGGGAGTGAAAAGTGTCAAAAAGTTTCTTGGGGTTGTTGGCTAATGAGGAGATCAGGGTGGTGAAGTAGGTCTGTTTGGCAAGGTGAAGGGCAGCGTTATAGGTTCTTAACATAAATTTGAAGTGTATGAAGTCTTCTGGTGTGCGGGTTTTTCTCCATAGGCGTTCAGCACTCCTGGAGCATCGCTGGAGAAGTTGAGTTTGCGATGTGAGCCAGGGCTGTTTTACTCTGTGTTTGGAGGTTCTGAGGGTGAGGGGAGCTACTTGGTCAATGACTAATAATGTGCGTTAGATGGAGGGCTGTTAGAGAATGACAGAGCCTGCACTACAAATGTGGGGTAGGTAGAGAGTGACTGTCGATGGACAAGACATTGAGGGTGCTTTGATATTGACAGACCACACATTATACAGGGAAGAAAGGAACATAGGGACAGAACCTGCACTTGACATGGATGGCAGATAGTTACCAACCCTATACTACAGATGGAAAACTGGTAAAGAGTGACAGACCCAGCACTAGACATGAAAGGCAGATAAAAATTGACGGACTCCGCACTGCACATGATGAGAAGGTAGCAAGTGATTGATCCATCACTGTAGCTGGCGAGCAGGTAGAGAATGAAAGAGCCTGCACTACACAGGAAGTGCAGATAGAGAGTTCTGGCCCTACACCTAGAGGAAAAAGAAAGAGTGACAGACTCTACATTACACAAGGGGGGGAAAGGTAGTGAGTGAGAAGCCCCGCATTACACATGGAAGACAATTGGGAATGATAGACCCAGCACTTTATATGGATGACAAGAAGAGAGTGAGAACCCCCCCCCTCTACACATGGAGAACAGATATCAGTGACAGATTCTCTACACTACACATGGATGACAGGGAGAGTGATAGACCTCCCACTACACATGAAGAGCAGGTATGGAGTGATGGACCACCCACTATTGATGGGGAGCAAAGAGTGACAGAGCCTGCAATACAAATAGAAGGCAGGTAGGGAGTGACTGCTCCCATAGTATAGATAGAGGCCGTCTGAGAGTAACAGAACCCACACTACACATGGAGGGAAGACAGGTCCTACACTACAGAGTTTTCTGAATTGGAACCTTGTTTACAAGTTGTTGGACCCAATGGAATCAAAGGCATGAATGGCTCAATAGTTGTTTCTCTCCTTTAGAAGATAATGCAGAGTTTCTGTGTCAGCAATGAGTACGGTACATGGGAGACATTCTGCTGACACAGCAAGGAGGAGGAAGTGTCCAAAGCGAGGACTGCAACTTTTCATTAAAACTTAGTGTGTGGCTCATAATTATATATTATATATATATATATATATATATATATATATATATATACATACATCTCTGGAAAAAATTAAGAGACCACCTCATCAAAACCCTGTCATGGACAGCCAATTCACCAGACCTGAACACCATTAAAAACCTCTGGAATGTAATCAAGAGGATGATGGATAGTCACAAGCCATCAAACAAAGGAGAACTGCTTAAATTTTTGCGCCAGAAGCAGTGTGAAAGACTGGTGGAAAGCATGAAAAGATGCATGAAAACTCTTTTAAAAAAATCATGGTTATTCCACAAAATATTGATTTCAGAACTCTTCCTGAGGTAAAACATTAGTATTGTTGTTTCTAAATGATTATGAACTTGTTTTCTTTGCAGTATTTGAGGTCTGAGGCACTAGGTTTTTGTTTTTTTTTATTTTGACCATTTTTCTTTGTCAGACAAAAAATACAAAATGTATTGCTTGGAAATTCGGACACGTGCTGTCAGAAGTTTACAGACTACAAGAACAATTTACATTTTACTCAAAAATATACCTATAAAGAGAAAAATCAGACAAACAACATTTGAAAGTGATCTCTTAAATTTTGCCAGAGCTGTATACAGTGGGGAAAAAAAGTATTTAGTCAGTCAGCAATAGTGCAAGTTCCACCACTTAAAAAGATGAGAGGCGTCTGTAATTTACATCATAGGTAGACCTCAACTATGGGAGACAAACTGAGAAAAAAAAATCCAGAAAATCACATTGTCTGTTTTTTTTTTCATTTTATTTGCATATTATGGTGGAAAATAAGTATTTGGTCAGAAACAAAATTTCATCTCAATACTTTGTGATATATCCTTTGTTGGCAATGACAGAGGTCATACGTTTTCTGTAAGTCTTCACAAGGTTGCCACACACTGTTGTTGGTATGTTGGCCCATTCCTCCATGCAGATCTCCTCTAGAGCAGTGATGTTTTTGGCTTTTCGCTTGGCAACACGGACTTTCAACTCCCTCCAAAGGTTTTCTATAGGGTTGAGATCTGGAGACTGGCTAGGCCACTCCAGGACCTTGAAATGCTTCTTACGAAGCCACTCCTTCGTTGCCCTGGCGGTGTGCTTTGGATCATTGTCATGTTGAAAGACCCAGCCACGTTTCATCTTCAATGCCCTTGCTGATGGAAGGAGGTTTGCACTCAAAATCTCACGATACATGGCCCCATTCATTCTTTCATGTACCCGGATCAGTCGTCCTGGCCCCTTTGCAGAGAAACAGCCCCAAAGCATGATGTTTCCACCACCATGCTTTACAGTAGGTATGGTGTTTGATGGATGCAACTCAGTATTCTTTTTCCTCCAAACACGACAAGTTGTGTTTCTACCAAACAGTTCCAGTTTGGTTTCATCAGACCATAGGACATTCTCCCAAAACTCCTCTGGATCATCCAAATGCTCTCTAGCAAACTTCAGACGGGCCCGGACATGTACAGGCTTAAGCAGTGGGACACGTCTGGCACTGCAGGATCTGAGTCCATGGTGGCGTAGTGTGTTACTTATGGTAGGCCTTGTTACATTGGTCCCAGCTCTCTGCAGTTCATTCACTAGGTCCCCCCGCGTGGTTCTGGGATTTTTGCTCACCGTTCTTGTGATCATTCTGACCCCACGGGGTGGGATTTTGCGTGGAGCACCAGATCGAGGGAGATTATCAGTGGTCTTGTATGTCTTCCATTTTCTAATTATTGCTCCCACAGTTGATTTCTTCACTCCAAGCTGGTTGGCTATTGCAGATTCAGTCTTCCCAGCCTGGTGCAGGGCTACAATTTTGTTTCTGGTGTCCTTTGACAGCTCTTTGGTCTTCACCATAGTGGAGTTTGGAGTCAGACTGTTTGAGGGTGTGCACAGGTGTCTTTTTATACTGATAACAAGTTTAAACAGGTGCCATTGCTACAGGTAATGAGTGGAGGAAAGAGGAGACTCTTAAAGAAGAAGTTACAGGTCTGTGAGAGCCAGAAATCTTGATTGCTTGTTTCTGACCAAATACTTATTTTCCACCATAATATGCAAATAAAATGAAAAAAAAACAGACAATGTGATTTTCTGGTTTTTTTTTTCTCAGTTTGTCTCCCATAGTTGAGGTCTACCTATGATGTAAATTACAGACGCCTCTCATCTTTTTAAGTGGTGGAACTTGCACTATTGCTGACTGACTAAATACTTTTTTTCCCCACTGTATATACCACAATGCATTGCCTGTCACTTGTAGTTCCAGAACAGACCCAGATTATTAGCTATATTGTCCCGCCATTGTTAGACCTAAATTAATGGATCTGACTTCACTCATCTCGTGTCATACCTGAATAGAAAAGAGTTGTGAAGGCATTTGACATACAGTATATCAGTGTGATTATATGATTACTATTTCAACTGTGAAGGGATGGCTATGGATGTGATGGATGAATTAAGTTAGACTTTTATATAGCCACACCCTTCAAAAAGCCTTTTTTGCTGTGACCTGCTACTCACGTAACATCCAATGAAGAGTCCTTACCAGTTGTTCCACAGTAGACCTCTGGAAGTATCTGGCATCAAGACTGCTTAAATAAAGAAAACATTTATGTTACACATTTTTTAAAGAATTTTTGGGATACATACCATTCTCCTGCCAATATTTTAAAACACTTCTGAAATATTGCAGATTTACTTTCAGGTCATTAAGCCCAATTATAGACCGACACTTCCTGTTCTGTAGAAATTATTTTAGAGTAATCATCTCTTTATTATCACAGTCACTATTACATTATGATTGCACAGGATCACACCATTCAGAATAAGTCAATGGTCACAGCTCATCTCTTCGCTTTCCTTGCATATTGACCTCTAAACAGGTCACAAATGCTTAATTATTTTTTTTCTGTACAAATGAATGAACTTCATTCTGTTGTCACTGAATCCTGTTAAAAGTAAATTTTTTATGAGTTTATCGGTTTAATTAATAAAAGCAAATATAACTGACATATTTGTTTTAAAGTGGAACTGTACTTTCAAGTAGCTTTTCAGAATAAGCAGTCATCATTAGGGTTGGTGCAAATACATTTGCAGGTCCCAGTCCATCAGACACATCAGTAAACTGTGGTCCGCTTCTACCTCCACACAGCTCTTTTTTGATTGCTTGGCATGTCACAATGTGTTGGTTGTGGCATGATGCAAATGTAATGACACATCAGGCCGGCGAATCATATGAAGAGCCGCAAATGCTATCTGGTAGGAGGAGCTACTGTCCAGTGATTGGAGATGAACAGGTCAATTTGCATCAAATGTAGCCATCATGTGAACTGTACATATTGTAATGAGTAATACTATACTGTGTGCACAGTTATTAGGCAAATTAGTATTTTGACCATATCATTTTTATGCAGATTTTCCAAATCCAAGCTATATAAACTTCAGAGCTTACTGGATGAAGCAGATCAGGCGATATGTATTTGTGTAATGAGGGTGGTGCGACTTATGGATGTCAGTACTCTTTATCAAGGTGTGCAAAATTATTAGGCAGTGTGTTTTCCTCAGGCAAAATGGGCTAAAAAAGAGATTTAACAGACTCCAAAAAGTAAAAAATGGTTATAAATTCTCCAGATTGCAGCGCTCTTGAAATTGCTAAGATTAGGTTATGTTGCAAATGGTAAACATTGTCGCAAAAATGTGTTGAGAAATAAAGACACATATTAACTACAAAAGATTTGAGAAGAAACAAACGTGAAGTGACCAGAAACCCATTATCCTCCAGTACTGTCATATTCCAGAACTGCATCCTCCCTGGAATGCCCAGATGTACAAGGTGTTCAGTGCTCAGAGACATGGCCGAGGTAAGGAGGGCTGAAACTCTACTAATACTGAACAAAAAACAGTAAAGGAAATGCCAAGACATATCTGAAGACAGATTTTTCAAAGGTTTTATAGACAGATTAGAATGTTTCTTGACGGACTAGATGGATGGGCCTGTGTCTGGATCAGGAATGGGCACAGAACTCCACTTCATCTCAGACACCAGCAAGGTGGAGGTGGTGTTCTGCTTTGGGCTGGTTTTATTAAAGGGAACCTGTCACCAGTTTTTCCATGTCTGAACTAAGACTAACACCTTACCTGATTCTCCCTGCATACCTCTCCAAAACCTCTTTAAACTTTCCTGTGCTCTTTGTAAGTCCTGCCGGTCCAGTGCAGTAGGCATTCTTGCTGAGACATCTATATCTCCTCCCGGCTTCTGATCGCCTTCCCTTATTGATATGGATGATGCTGGTGATAGGTTCCTGTAGGGGTTTTACTTAGGGCGACAGGAGGAAAACAGGAGGCTTGATCCTTTAAAAATTCATGGGGTTTATTGCTTCATAAATCCCAGAAGCAAAACAGAAAATAAGCAGCCTTTAGATCAGGCAAGTACAACACAAAATGTCCATTACAGGGCTCTCCATGTACCAGGCCTGTGGGTACACAGGCTGGGTTAGTGTCCAGTACTCAGGCTTGGTCTGAAGCCAAACAAACAGGAGGCCTTCTCCCTTCCAACACACATACCATGTCCCAAAAAACAGCCTCCATTATATAGGCTGTAACCACACACAGATGTGAGGTATGTGGGTAGCCAGATCCACCCATCTCTCATAGCTACCCACAACCCAGTAACAGGTGCACCAATCGAACCTCTCAGTGCTTACGTGTGTGGCGCCCCTGAGGATCCAGTTGTCACAGAGGTACTGCATCTCAACCAGAGGTGTAGTATCCCACCTTTCAGGTAAGATGGAGACACCTGACCTGGCTCTGACTCAACACTGCATCCACCAAACACTATAGCAGCAGGTGATGTGCTTCACCATCCCTGCTGGCTAGGAAAGGGTGTAGAAGGTGTGTGGAGTTGGAGGGTTAGAGCAAGAGAATAGAAGGGAAGTTAGGATCAGTCTTCCCGTAGGGGAAGAAGAGGAAAGATGTGCATAGGCAACCTTCCCATAGGGGAAGGAGGGAAGAGACAGAATTGTGCAGCAGAGTCTTAGGCTGGAGGAGCTGCTGGTATGGACTGAAGGACTGAAGGAAATCTCCCTGAAGGGGAAAGGGATTCCCAGAGGCAAGGGTGGAGAGAGTACTCCCCGTGGGGCTCGTTCCATGCTGACGGACATCAGGTGGGGGAATCCAGGTCGCAGAAGGGACTTAGCCCCTTAGCCTTGTGGAGTGAACAACAGGACTCAGCTAGAAAGCCAACAGCTGTGGCAACTTTAGGGGCCACAGCCAACTACCACAGTTATCTTCCCTGGAAAGGCAGCCAGAAAAGATCAAGGAAACGCTTGGGGCATGTTATCTGACAAGGTTCGTGGCAATTGGCCTGGGACACTGACTATGAGGTGCTGCTAAGGGAAGGAAAGTGGAAATCAGCACTGTGAGATGGCCAGGGAAGGCACATACTGACAGGGAGTTCTGGATAGGTGTTCTCTATCTGCCTGGAAGTTGGCTGGATCCCTCACCTGGAGGACGTGGCACCAAGCGGTCATCTGTACTTTAGACAGAACTGTGAGTAAAGCTTTGGAACTGCACCCAGCTGTGTCTTTTGCCGTCTTCCTGCGTTACCTACTCAGCACTGCTACATTCTTTTTTAAACACTACATCACCATCTTCCTCAACATCTTTCATCTGCCCTGGGACAACAGCTCTGCCTGTGGAGAGCTATTCCAACTCTGCTTCATCCCACCATCTGTCCCAGAGGATCTGCACTGCAGCGCTGGTCGCCTTTGACCAGATACCACAGGTGGCGTCACAAACACTTATTACAGAAAAACTCTTTATTGTCAATCCCTTGTAAATATACCCCTTTTATTGGATGCCCAGGGCCATGGACCGGGTCACCGCCGCTGTGACACTTCCCCTTTAAGAAGTGACCCATTACCGAGTACCCCACGACCCTGGCAGGTGCTCCACGTGCACTAAAGAGAATACTTTGGGTTACATCACAGAGAGCAGCCATCTCTGTAACACATACCTCCCATCGCCTACGTGGCCATTAGCCTCCTTAAAGTTCCTTTTAAAGATTATCTATTTGTACCTTTTGGGGTTGAGCATGGACTCAAAATGAACTTCCACATTTACTGTAAGTTTTTTGAAGACACTTTCTTTGAGTAGTGGTAAAGGAAAAGTCTGCATCTTACAAGAAAATCATGATTTTAATGCAGGGCAATGCTCCATTGCATGCATCGAAGTCTCCACTTCAACTGCCAGTAAAGAGATTAAAGATAAAAGAATAATGAAATGGCCCCTTCATCACCTGACTTAAACCCTATTGACCTATTGATAACACTGTGTTACCAAGGTTTTGTCCCTCGGACAATTTTTAGTGTTCCTGATAGATTTTTTCATGCTAATTTCAGAAATGACTTCAGATTTTTCCTATCACGTAAGGTTTTTGAGAAATGATACGGAACATCATGATATTCTGTTATAATTCTAAAAACTCATATACAAACTTTTTCTGAAACAGTATATTCTGAATTTTCTACTGAAATAACATAAATCGCTAATCTACACATATGCAAGCACTTATTATGCGAATTCCGCGCAGGTGCAGTGAATCGTTCAGCTGACCGTGTACGGAGCATACCACATCTCCTGTTCAAGGGAGGAATCAAAAGACAATACTGACATACTTAGAGCATGGCTGAATGGATCACGAACTTCAATGCCGTTCGCTGTCCCAATGATATGGAGAGAGCAGAGAGATCATGTAACAGATTGCTACTTCTGCCTTACAAATGTAACAGGATAATAAGCAAAGAACAAGAAATCAATAGAATATCATAATCTTCCTTCAGCCATAAGACCACTGCCACACGATGAAAGTCTTCGTGTTCCAAAGCCACCCAAAGTATGGACAATGGAAGACGACGAAGATGAACTAACAATGTCAGTGGAAAATGAAACTACTGCAGACCCAGACTTTGAGCCTTCTATATCTAATCCACATCTGTTCAGTCAAGCTGATCTGAGTGACTTCATCAGAGATTTGAAATTGTCAAAGAGGCAGGCAGAATTATTGGGATCAAAGCTACAAGAACGTAATCTCTTATTACCAGGAACAAGAGTTTCTGTTTTTTGCAGTCGTCAAGAAGACCTTAATCAATTTTTCAACCATGTCGACAGTTTAATCTTTTGCACCGACATCTTGGGGTTGTTTGGTACTCTTGGATGTGACACGACCTGAAAGAATGGCGACTGTTCATTGACTCATCAGTTTTAAGTCTGAAGGCTATTTTACTACACAATGGAAATATCCATCCTATACCTATTGGACATGCCATACACATGAAAGAAACTTAGGATAATAAGGAGTTACTGTTGACCCACAGTAATAGAAATTATAACTGGAACATATGTGGTGATCTAAAAGTTGTTGCACTTGTTCTTTGACTGCAGCTTGGATGTACCAAGTATTGTTTTATTTGTGAGTGGGACAGTCGTACACGAGAAACGCACTATTTCAGAAAGGACTAGCCACTCTGCGAAAACCTGGTTGCTGGACAGAAGAATGTTAAACATAATCCTCTCGTTGATTCAGCAAAGATATTTCTCCCTCCTTTGCATATTAAACTTGGGCTTATGAAGAATTTTGTCAAAGCAATGAACATAGAATCTGAAGCCTTTTCTTAATTGTGACAGAAATTTCCAAGAATAAGTGATGTAAAGATTAAAGAAGGTATTTTTATTAGCCCACAGATCAGAGATATAATGAATGACAGTAGCTTTGATGGTCTTTTGCAAGGTGCTGAACAAGAGGCATGGAGAGCCGTTAAAGATGTGACCTTCAATTTCCTTGGCAACAGCAGGGCACCGAACTTTGAACAACTCATGTACAACATGCTCACAGCATATCATTTGATGAAATGCAATATGTCACTAAAAAAGCATTTTCAACATTCTCACTTGGACTTTTTGCCAGCCAATCTTGGGGCCGTTAGCGATGAACACGGTGAAAGATTTCACCAAGACATTGCGCTGATGGAGAAAAGGTACAAGGGAAAGTGGAGTACGTCAATGCTGGCTAACTATTGCTGGAATCTTATTCGAGAAACATCTGACATGGATTATAAACGAAAGTTGTCTTCAAAACACTTTTGAACAATTGCTTTTGCTACTGACATCGATGCGCATGTATGTAGTGTCTCGAACATCTTAATGTAGAATATAAACTGTTGTTTCTTAAAAACCTTATGTGATATAGACTTTTGTAGCACATTTTCGTGTTCAGCATATCAAAATCTATAAGATACAATAAAATTTTATCAGGGGACAAGAACTTCCCTGAAACCTGTTGCGCAGTGTACCTTATGGGCCCGTGTTAATTGGGACAATTATGGTGAAGGAAAACAGTCATCTTTCTGAACAGTGACTGGAAGGCTGTGGTTGATGCTGCCCAAAAAATTGATCCTCAGCAGATTAAGAAACTGACAGACTCCATAAATGGAAAGCTTATAATTTATTGAATAGTAGGGTGGCTATATTTTACCCTGACATTTTTTTAAATGCTTGGTTATTCTCGCTTTATCAGATAAAAATAAACAACTGAGATGGGAAATGTATATTTTTCATTTAGCAGCATAATAATTCTGCACACTAATAGTTGACCAATAATTATGCACACATAGATATTGTAATCTCCTAAGAAAGGCAAAACCTAAACTTTACTTTATTAAATATTCAGGTGTCACTTAGTGACAAGGAACTGTGGGCACCTACCCGATCCCACAAACTGGGGGCACCCTAGGGTATTTATCGGTCTCCCAGATTACACTGGATGGTGGGGATGCCTGAGGTCTTGTATCTTAACCCTTTTCTGTTGCCTCCCCCACTCAAGGAGGTGTAAGGCAAAATGTATTGGAAAACACTAACCAGACAGGGGTAAACAGACAAGGATAAAAGAAAACTACAATCATACAATACACTAACAAAACAACAAAGTGGTAAACGGGAGGAATAGGAGACACAAACCAAATGGGAGAGGATAAGGATAAACATGCAAACCAACTCCATGAAGAAATTGTCACGGACATGTTGGGACTTTGGGTGCGAAGCAGGTAACTAGAACTAGGGGTGCCCTGTTCTATCCCTGTCTCTCGGATTACTCCTGGAGGTGGAGATGCTGGGTTTTTGTGCCTTACTATGCTCCTATATCTCCTCTGTTCTGTCCCCTCCCCCACCTAAGGTAGTGGGAAGCTAAAGTGTATGGGAATACACTAACCAGACAAATAAGGGGATACGGACAGGGATAAATGAAAATGCCAATCATACAAAATATTCACACCCAACAGTGGGACATGGGAATTAAAGGAAGGAGAAACTAAATAGGAGAGGATGAGGATGGGTTTTTTTGTCCCGAAGAAGGGGTCCTGTGTGACCTTGAAACACGTGGACTGCTAAATCTATTAAGAACAAACAATTTTACAGAATTAAGCTGACATCCTTTATCTTTCAGTAGCAAAGGTTTGACACATTTGCCTCCACTTGTTGAATCTCTGCGTCGGTCTACGGACCCGTGTTCTGCTGCAGCTGATTTAACCATTTCACGACCTTTGACGACACATAGGTGTCATGAAAAGTCGTGCCAAAACAACCCATGACGCCTATGTAGCGTCATGACTTTACAGCCCCCCTGCGGGTCGGGTGACCGGGGTCACTGAAAGGTCGCCTGACCCGCAGATACAGGGGGCTTTGTTCTTCACCACAAGGGGCGTGGCTTCGCCTCCACGTGGCTACGATCACTCTGATTGGCTGTTAAAAGTGAAACAGCCAATCAGAGCGATAGTAATATTTCATCAATGAAAATTGATGAAATATTACAATCCAGTCATGGCCGATGCTGCAGTAGCTTCAGACATGGCTGGAGACCGTGATCCGACCCCCCCATGACTCACGGGGCCGATTGGCCCCCGATACCGACTGACGGCGGCAAAGTGCTGCCGCCATTATTATTTTATTAGAGTTTATCACAGTGATCAAAATAGAATGAAAAGTAAATACCCCCCCATTTATCACCCCCATAGGCAGGAACAACTAATAAAATAAAGAAATTATTTTTATTTTTATTTTTCCATTAGGGTTAGGGTTAGGGTTGGAAAGAGGGCTAGGGTTAGGGCTAGGGTTAGGGTTGGAAATAGGGTTAGGGTTGGAATTAGGGTTAGGGTTGGAATTAGGGTTAGAGTGGAATTAGGGTTAGGGTTGGAGTTAGGGTTAGAACTAGGTTTAGGTTGGAATTAGGGTTAGGGTTGGAATTAGGGTTAGGGATAGGGTTAGGAGTGTGCTGGGGTTAGGGTAATGGTTAGGTTTGGGATTAGGGTTAGGGATGTGTTGGGGTTAGGGCTGTGGTTAGGCGTGTGTTGGGGTTAGGGTTGGCATTAGAATTGAGGGGTTTCCACTGTTTAGGCACATCAGGGGGTCTCCAAATGCGACATGGTGCAACCATTGATTCCAGCCAATTTTGCGTTCAAAAAGTCAAACGGTGCTCCCTCCCTTCCAAGCCCCGACGTGTGCCCAAACAGTGTTTTACCCCAACATATGGGGTATCAGCGTACTCAGGAAAAATTGCACAACAACTTTTGTGGTCTAATATCTCCTGTTACCCTTGGGAAAATAAAAAATTGGGGGCTAAAAAATTATTTTTGTGGAAAAAAAATGATTTTTTTATTTTCACGTCTCTGCGTTATAAACTTCTGTGAAACACTTGGGGGTTCAAAGTGCTCACCAGACATCTAGATAAGTTCCTTGGAAGGTCTAGTTTCCAAAATGGGGTCACATGTGGGGGGTTTCTACTGTTTAGACACATCAGCGGCTCTGCAAACGTACCGACGACCGCAGATCTTTCCATCAAAGTCTGCATTTCAAAACGTCACTACTTCCATTCTCAGCCCTTACATGCGCCCAAACAATACTTCCCCCCACATATGGGGTATCAGTGTACTCAGGACAAACTGGACAACTTTTGGGGTCCAATTTCCCCTGTTATCCTTGTGAAAATAAAATTTGCGAGCTAAAAAATCATTTTTTGAGTAAAAAAAATTATTTTTTATTTTCACAGCTTTGCGTTATAAACTTCTGTGAAGCAATTGGGGGTTCAAAATGCTCACCACACATCTAGACAAGTTCCTTGGGGGGTCTATTTTCCAAAATGGGGTCACTTGTGGGGGGTTCCACAGTTTAGGTACATCAGGGGCTCTACAAATGTAACATGACGCCCGCAGACCATTCCATCAAAGTCAGCATTTCATAATGTCACTACTTCCCTTCCGAGCCCCGACGTGTGCCCAAACAGTTGTCCCCACCCACATATGGGGTATCAGCGTACTCAGGACAAACTGGACAACAACTTTTGGGGTCCAATTTATCCTGTTACCTTTGTGGAAAAAAAATTGCTGGCTAAAAATCATTTTTTTTGGAGGAAAAAAAATGATTTTTTGTTTTCACGGCTCTGCATTATAAACTTCTGTGAAGCACTTGGGGGTTCAAGGTGCTCAACACACATCTAGATAAGTTGCTTAGGGGGTCTAGTTTCCAAAATGTGGTCACTTGTGGGGGGTTCCACAGTTTAGGTACATCAGGGGCTCTGCAAATGTAACATGATGCCCGCAGACCATTCCATCAAAGTCAGCATTTCAAAATGTCACTACTTCTCTTCCAAGCCCCGACTTGTGCCCCAACAGTGGTCCCCCCCACATATGGGCTACCAGCGTACTCAGGACAAACTGGACAACAACTTTTGTGGTCCAATTTCTCCTGGTACCCTTGTGAAAAAAAAAATTGCGCACTAAAAAATACGTTTTTTGAGGAAAAAAAACTTTTTTATTTTCATGGCACTGCGTTATTATCTTTTGTGAAGCACTTGGGGGCTCAAAGTGCTCACTATGCATCTAGATAAGTTCCTAAGGGGGTCTAGTTTCCAAAATGGGGTCATTTGTGGGGGTGCTCCAATATTTAGGCACACAGGGGCTCTCCAAACATGACATGGTGTCCGCTAACGATTAGAGGTAATTTTCATTTAAAAAAATCAAATGGTGCTCCTTCCCTTCTGAGCCCTGCCGTGCGCCCAAACATTGGTTCCCCCCCACATATGGGGTATCGGTGTACTCAGAACAAATTGCACAACAACTTTTGTGGTCCAATTTCTCCTGTTACCCTTGTGAAAATAAAAAATAGAGTGCTAAAAAATCATTTTTGAGGAAAAAAAAGAACAGTGGTTTATGACCACATATGAGGTATCGGTGTACTCAGGAGAAATTGCCCAACAAATTTTAGGATCCATATTATCCTGTTGCCCATGTGAAAATGAAAAAAATGATGCTAAAAGAAAATTTTTGTTGTGAAAATTAAAATGTCCATTTTTTCTTTCCACGTTGCTTTAGTTCCTGTGAAACACCTGAAGGGTTAATAATCTTCTTGAATGTAGTTTTGAGTAGCTTGAGGGGTGCAGTTTTTAGAATGGTGTCAATTTTGGTATTTTCTGCCATATAGACCCCTCAAAGTGACTTCAAATGTGAGGTGGTCCCTTAAAAAAATGGTTTTGTAAATTTTGTTGTAAAAATGAGAAATCGCTGGTCAACTTTTAACCCTTATAACTTCCAAACAAAAAGAATTTGTTTCCAAAATTGTGCTGATGTAAAGTAGACATGTGGGAAATGTTATTTAGTAACCACTTTGTGTCACATAACTCTCTGGTTTAACAGAATAAAAATTCAAAATCTGAAAATTGCGAAATTTTCTAAGTTTTTGCCAAATTTCTGATTTTTTCACAAATAAACGCAAAAGATATCGACCTAAATTTACCACTAACATGAAGCACAATATGTCATGAAAAAACATTCTCAGAATCGCTAGGATCCGTTGAAGCGTTCCTGAGTTATTACCTCATAAAGGGACACTGGTCAGAATTGCAAAAAATGGCCAGGTCAAAATAGGCTGGGTCATGAAGGGGTTAAGGTGTTGCCCATGTTGCTATTTTGCAACCCCATCAGGTGAATTAGCACCCCATTGGTTTCTCACCGTTTTTACCAGTTAAAACCCTATTGCGCTTCTGTTTGCTCCCCTGTTTTCTACGCTACTAGAATGAGGATGCGCACACAGACAAACTCCAAGCAATCTCCTTAACTATCTCCACACACTAACTCCAACCATGAACTATACCTCCAACTCCAGAATCAGGCAGTAAAAACTAACCGTGGCAATCCCTAAGTGCCAGAGGTAAGCAGATATAGCAGAAGATAGTGGTCAACACAGAACAGCTGAGACAATCCAAGTAGAAAAGCTTCAGGAGCTTCAATTGAACTTCTTGCATGGAAAAAACCTGCCCTGTTTAATATTATAGTGAAGTACTTCTAACTAATACAGGAGTGCGTGAAACCAGGCGTGAAACTGTGTCTCCAGGAAAAACTTTCAAACTGCCTAATCCAAACACTGAAATTCACCATCAACTCCTAACCAAGAAATGGAAAAACTATCACTGGCAAATCCCAAGTTCCAGTGGCAAACATATATAAGTGGCCAACACAGAACAGCTGAGATAATTCATGATGGAGAGCTCCTGGAGATCAACTGAACTGATTATCCCTTGCAATGACAGAGCAAAGAAAACATGCACTGTTTAATAGGATGGTGAAGCAGTTCTGATCAGTGCAGGTGCTCATAAAACCAGACAACGCAATATTCTGGCCCCTCTCTGTAACAGTATCCTCGTAACAGTACCCTCCTGTAATGACAGCATTTAATCTTAATTATGCAAGATGTTTACTTTCAGTAGGCCAGGAGACATATGCTACTGTCTGAATGTTGACTACTGAATTTATGTGTATTTCTTCAGTTGGTCAAGAAACATAGACTTTGTCATATGAGACATAGGCTACTGTTTGAACGTTGACTATTGAAGTTGAAGTTTGTGAATTTTTGAATGGCTGCTGTTTGCCTTTTATATAGCCCCTACATGCTATTGTCAGCTATCTTTTGAAGACAGTGACTTAGGGTCAATGAACAATTGATGTATGCTAATATGTTGTTTACCAATTGTACCAGACAATGCAGTTTGTTGGCTTGCAAACATTGATGGATAAACTATGAACCGTCGAACAATGAGAGATGAGCTCCTGTCACCTTCCCCCAATCCTGTGGAAAAATGCCTGAATAAGAGCTGTGAACTATAAAGGGGCGTCTGTTTCCAAAAAAAACTTTACATGATATCATCTATGGCATCATGGCTGCAACTGAAGGAATAGAGAGCTGCTCTATTGACCATCACTGAACCCTCAAAGACATTTGGAGAATACAGGTTGGGACAATCAGGACACCTTGCCACATATCTCAATGGACTGTCAGCTTCCTAAACTTGTCTGTACTTTCTCTCTGTGAGTGCCTGCCAAAGGTGAGGCGTCATTTGTGGGGGTAGTCACCCCTGGAAGACCCAAAGTTGCAACTGCTCTAATCCCGGCGAGTCAGCAGATGGGCGAGACTCTGTAATTTGCACCATCTTTGGTATTTTGCTTGAACTATTTTATAGATTATTGTCTGTTGGTGATTCAATACAGTATTGCCACGCTAAATTACCCTTACCCTGTGTTGTATAAGTAGTGTTCTGCCCATGGGAAAGAAGAGTGGGCATTCAGTGGGATGAGCCCTGGTCCATGCAGTCTGGGGCCAGCAAACAAGAGCAACCTCTGACCTCCATTTCTCCCCACCACTCCCCTCCTAAGAGCAAAACAACACACTAAAAAGTGTACTAGTCCAAAGAGATTTTTTCAAAGTAATACAAATATTTTATTTTATTGTTAAAATTTCATACAAAACATTATTATACTCAAAAGAGACACAGGAGGAAAAACGTGAGGGAATGATGGATAAAGAATGTGCAAAATATGCAGCTGTTAATTTAAAGGAGGCACCACCCCCTTGGAAAGAACAACCGTAAGAGCTATAATGTGTATATCACAAAGAGAGAAAATATCTCAGTGCTATGGATAAAGCCAAATTATATGGGTAACAGTAAATAGTAGATAGAGTCCACCCCACATCTATAAATGATTGCTAATATGCTAGTATAGTATGTGGGCATATGAACAGTATTACCTGTACATCAAACCAGGCTCAGCTACCAAGGATGATCCAGGGGGGTGGGCGCACATTGCACTTTCCTGGGTTGTATTGTTTCCAACGGATCACCAACGTCCTGCCTGGCCAGCCTTACTGCATACTGGTGTTCCCTCAGCCATTTTGCCCCGGTTCTGAGGGCATCAGCCCAAGCAATGACCTGCCACATGGTGAGCGACTTACCCTGTGGTGCTGCGGTGACGTCTGCATCAAAAGTTCCTGTAGACTCTGTCACTGCTATTTCTGAGTCTATGCTGTCTCACTGACTCTGGATGGCTTGGCACCTCCTTTAAACATTGCCGCATGCTGAGTAGCTTGGGCATTTAGCCCACCCGAGCATTTCAGGCTACCTAGCCCTGACTGAATCTACCCAGGAACTATTCCTGCCTTACACCCAACTGACTCCTCCTACAGTTAACCATTTACATGAATACACTCTTATCCTACACTAAGCACACCTATAATACCCCCATCTAGTGACCAAACTTGTGCACAAGACTTTCCCTAATCATATACATATTTACATAGCAGATTTTACACATATCATTATGAACCAAAAATATATGCACAATTATACAAATTTACACACTAAACCAGGACAAGTTTGAAGGTTCAGGACAGTTTATGTAACCCCCTTACACCAAAGTCTTGGCATTTGGTAAAGCAGGTAGTGCAATTAAATGAGCCATCTTTCTGTATCTAGCTACCACTACAATATTACAGAGTTACCTGCTGATGCAGATAGATCAGCGATGAAATCTACCAACTAATGAGTCCATGGTCTAGAGGGAATCGCCAAAGGTTGAAGAGCCCCGGATGGATGAGTATGTGGGGTCTTTACACGCGCACAAGTACAGCAGGCTGCTACATATTCTTGAACATCCTGGTACATCCTAGTCCACCAAAAATTTCAAGTAAGAAGATATGGGGTGACTTTATTTTAAGCCGGAGATTCACAGTGACAGGTTAACCAAAGGACAGGCAGAAGGAGCGTCCCCCTGAACCTGTACAACCTCCAGATTAAAATATATAGTAGCAATAACTACCCCTTTCTCTAATATAGGAACCAGCTTGCAATTACTTCCTCCCTGCGGAAAACAGCAAGATAAAGCATCAACCTTAATGTTATTAACTCTCGGTCTATAAGTCACAAAAAAGTTGAGTCTGGTGAAAAAACAATGACCATCTTGCCAGTCTTTGTGTCAGATTTGGCAAATTCAAAATACAAAAGATTTTTTATAATGGGTGATTACTAGAGATGAGCGACTTTGTCTTTTTTAGGGTCGAGTCAGGTTTCATGGAACCCGACTTTCTCAAAAGTCGGGTCGAACAAAATCGGCCGACTATAGGGAAAAATCGGAGGCCGACTGAAACACGAAACCCAATGCAAGTCAATGGGAAAGCAAAGTCGGCAAGCAGTGCAGGACAGTAAACACAGCTACAGTGCCCATTTCAATGTCAAAAACATCAATTCTTATTACTGAAGCTTGTCAACCTTAATTTACTTCATAATAATAGTTATGCATTGAAAACAGGGTGTTATTTGACTACAGTTGTGGGGGGTAGGGCTCGCTCCAGGTTTTCGTATGCCCTTGGCCAAAGAGTGCCAGTGCGCCCCTTTAACACATACCACAACTCTTGATGCTCAGATACGGCACAGAAATATAGGTATAGTACAATGACAAATACTTCACTGCTTACATGATATGACTGATCTATTTTAAATTGTACAATAGTTCAAAAAAAGGACAGTATATTACTCCATAAGGTATTATGGCCACCACATTGTGCGCCATAAAGAATAATGAGCCCCATATATTTCTCCATACAGAATAATTGGTCACATATAATGTTCCATACAGTATATGATGAGCTCCACATAATGCTACAGTATATGATGGTCCCCATGGGCCCAAATAATGCTCCACATATAATGGGCTCCATTTCTAATGCTCCAGTGTATAATGGGCCCCATAAATGCTGCTCCAGTGTCAGATGTCCCCAATCTGGAATGCTCCAGTATATAATGGGCCTCATGGATGATGCTCCAGTGTATGATGGGCCCTAATAATGCTCCTTATATAATGGGCTCCATTTGTAATGCTCCAGTGTATAAAGGGCCCTGTAAATGCTGCTCCAGTGTCTGATGTCCCCCATTTGGAATTCTCCAGTATATGATGGGCCTCATGGATGATGCTCCAGTGTCTTATGGGCCCTAATAATGCTCCATATATAATGGGCCCCATTTCTAATGCTCCAGTGTATCATGTGCCCCATAGATGCTGCTCCAGTGTCTGATCTGCCCCATTTGGAATGCTCCAGTATATGATGGGCCTCATGGATGATGCTCCAGTGTCAGATGTCCCCCATTTGGAATGCTCCAGTATATGATGGGCCTCATAGATGCTGCTCCAGTGTCTGATCTGCCCCATTTAGAATGCTCCAGTATATGATGGGCCTCATGGATGATGCACCAGTGTCAGATGTCCCCCATTTTGAAAGCTCCAGTATATTATGGGTCCCATTTTTAATTAACCCAGGCATGGTATGTGAAAAGAGCTCCATGGAGTAATCTGAAGTGTGTGCTGCTGCATTCTTCACTTTTGGTGTGAGTGAAGGACACAAGGAAAGTGGTTGCACCTGACCCGAAGCCTGCACTTACGACTCAGTGCTTGCATTTTTTTAAACTTCAGAAGAGGAGGCTGTTTCAGCAATGTAAGCCAAAAACAGTTCCTGATGCTCTGGCTTTAAAAGCAGTCTACCTACTCTCAGAAAACAGAGCCTTACAGGCCTTCCAGAGCTACACCATGACGCAGGCTCAACACCTCCTGCCTTAGCTGCTATTGTGTTTTTGGCACTACCAGCAGATGCACCACCACCACCATCAGTACCAGGTGGCCCCCCACGCCCATGTCTGTGTCCTCTTCTACCATACTTCCTCATGTTTTAGAAAATTGACCCAAAATACCAGAAGATATATGGTACTGTATCAGAAGCATACAGCTCTATACAGTCTAGGGATAACAGTAAATCTCCGTATATATTTTATGAGTCATACACAGACGCTCACAGGCTCATTATGGATTACCCAATTAAATAAAAAGGTGAAAAAGGGTACAGTATCACCAGATACAAGGTATATATAGTATAGTGTAAACATTCTGAATCTCCGTATACATTTCAGGAGGCAGATACAAACGCTCTCAGGCCCAGTATGGATTACACAAGAATATGAAAAGCTGTAAATGGTTAATGTAACACAAGCATACAGCTGTATACAGTGTTGGGCAAATTTGAAATCTCGGTATATATTTCCGGAGTCACCCTCAGACGCTCACTCAGTCTGGGTTTGACCATAATAAAAAATGTTGTAAAAAAGGTACTGGATAACAAGATAGCAAGTATATATATTATAGGGTACAATTGAAATCTACGTATACATAGTCCCGTAGTCAGTCTCAGATGCTTACTCAGTATGAATTTGACCGTAATACTAAATGTCGAGCAAAGGTACTGTATAAAAAGATACAAGCTGTATCGAGTATAGGGTAAAAATTGGTATCTCTGATTCACCGTATATATAGAAGGCGTAAACCACACACGCTCACACCCGCTCACTCACTATGGATGATACCGTAATAAAAAATTCAGAACAAAGGTACTGTATCAGCACATACCAGGTGTATCCAGTCTAGGGGTAATTGTAAATTTCTGTCTATACTTCCGGAGTCAGACACAGACACTCAAAGGCTCAGTATGTATTACTCCAGAATTTAACAAGTAGAAAAAGGGAAAGGTATTCAAAGCATACAACAGTATACTGTGTTGTAGTACTTTTAAATCTTCGTATATATTTCAATCTCAGTAAGCCAGTCCAGACTCTCCGCTACTGGAAAATACATGGATGCAAGTACAGATGGAAAGTCAAGTGTTAGCAGAAATTTGGGAATTACTCATGGCGGGAAAACCTCCTGGTAGATGTTGCAGAGGCGATGCAGACCCTCAATTACTGTGTCTGTAGAGACAGCAAAAATGGTTCTTTGTGAAGAAAGGATTGCTTTATCGCAGTAGCGTGGGTCACATCACCGTTACTCGTCTCCATCAAACTGTGATCAGAGGGAGAGATGTAGACATGGTCCTCACTGCCTATCATGATGTGTCTGGTCATTTTGGAGGGCCAAAGACAGAAGCCACAGACCGTAGGAGATTCTATTGGATTGGCATGAGAGGAGACATTGAAAAATGGTGGCAGGAATGTCACACGCCTCTATCACAACTGTGAAAGGTGATCATAAAGCACCACTGCATCCGCTTGTAAGTTGATGTCCATTACAAATGGTAGCCATTGATCATCTGAAGGTAGAGGCCAGCAGGACAGGGCATAGCTACATCTTAACCATCATCGATCAATACACCAAATTTCTAGTGGCCGTCCCTGTGAAGGATTTAACTGCCCAGACTACACAGCGGTCGAGCAGGGAGAGGTAAGTATTGCAACTTGCAAGTGCTGTGGCCATGACCACGCAGAGGGGGCACACTCGTGGTTGACGGTACTGGCACAGGGCCCCTCATAGTACGCTGGTGTGTCTGATGGCGAGTGGGCCCCCCACTGTGAGAGACACTGTATTGTACTATGAGGGGCCCTGTGCCAGTGCCGTTGGCCATCTGTGGGCCCATCCACCTGTTCAGAGCAACGGCACTCGCCCGGGTGCGCCAGGTATTGACCCCAGTCATTGGGGGGGTTGGCAGCCCACTTAGGGAAGTTTAAAAATGGCATATGTTGATGTGTTGGATGGACATTCAGCTGCTGCAAATGGCTGAATTGGGCAAGTCCGAGGAAGAGGAGGACAAAAGCGAGGAAGTTTTCTGGCAAACTATGTGTCATCAGGGGAAGGTGGGACAAAATCCTTTGCAACCCATGCACGGTTCATTTTAATGAAGGTTAGATCATCAACATTTTGGGTAGACAGACGGGTCCTTTTTTCTTTGAGGATTGATCCAGCAGCACTGAAGACTCTTTCAGATAACACACTAACAGCAGGGCAAGCGAGCTCCTGTAAGGCATATTGTGCCAATTCAGGCCAGGTGTCCAGTTTAAAGGCCCAATAGTCAAAGGGGAATGACTTGGGAGGGAGAACATAGATATGGAAGGAGAAGTAGTTTGTAACCATAGTTGACAACTGCTGTCTCCTGTCACTTTTAATCGATGCCGTATTAGCAGTCATGTGAGCGGTACTTGAGAAATCATTCCACAACATGGTCATTAAACCCTTGTCTCCAACGCCACTTCAGCTGTGTGCACCACGAACTCCTCTTCCATTGTGCCCACTACGGCTCGTGGGAGAAACAGCACCGCTGCTGTGTGCTGGGAAAGCCTCAAACAACCTGTTTACCAGAGTTGCTTGTTTGTTAGCCAATATTATCTCTAGGTTCTCCTGTGGCATGATGTTGTGAAATTTGCCTTTGTTGCTTGGATCGAGGATGCTGGCCAGCCAGTAGTCTTCTTCTCTCATCATTTTGGCAATGTGGGGGTCCCTTTTTAGGATCCGCAAGGCATAATCACACATGTCTGCCAATGTTCCAGGTGTCAATGATGCACTGCCAATGGTGGGTGGAGGAGCACTTTCTGGCAAATCTACATCCCTACAATCATGCACAAACACTGTACCTGACCTTGGAACGCCAACATTTTCTCCTGCCCCCTCATCCTCCTCCTCTTCCTGTTCTTCCTCTTCTTTCTCCACCTCATCCAGGACAGTTCCCTGACCAGACAATGGCTGACTGTCATCAAGGCTTCCCTCCTCCTCCTCTGCTGCAGACGCCTGATCCTTAATGTGTGTCAAACTTTGCATGAGCAGACACATAAGAGAGATACTCATGCTTATGATGGCATCATCTGCGCTTACCAGCCGTGTGCATTCCTCAAAACACTGAAGGACTTTGCAGAGGTATTTCAGCTTTGATCACTGCACACCCGACAATTCCATGTCTTCCCTCAAACTGCCTGCCCGTGTATCCTCACACAAATGCATTACAGCCTGCCTCTGTTCTCACAGCCTCTTAACCATGTGCAGGGTGGCGTTCCACCATGTTGCAACTTCTATGATTAGGTGGTGCTTGGGGAGGTGGAGCAATCGATGCAGCTTCTGCATACGACTGGAGTGTACGGCCGAGCGACGGATGTGCGAGCACAGTCTTCGCACCTTATGGAGCAGGGATGCTAACTCCGGATAATTATTAAGGAAGCACTGAACCACCAGGTTCAAAGTGTGAGCCAGGCAAGGTATGTGTGTGAGTTTTGCACGGGCTATGGTTGCCACAAAATTACGGCCATTATCACTGACTATCTTGCCTGCCTAGAGATGTAGACTGCCCAGCCATGACTTTGTTTGTCGCTGCAAGTAGTCGGCCAGTACCTCCGCGGGGTGTCTGTTGTCGCCCAAAGACATCATCTTTAACATAAACACAGAGAGCACAGAATGACAATTGTGTAGAAATATCCTGCAGTAACACATATACCAGTAGTCAGCAAGTGCTGATAAAAAGATGTTAACAAATACAGGGTATTTAGTCGATATGTTTTTTGCAAAAAAATTTAAACCAAGCTGCTCCACCGCGTCAAGGTAACCCCTATTGAAGCAGTCCCTATCTAATGTATTTAAAACCTGAATATGTGAACAGTGTCTAAATGAACAGGATGAAGACATGCGCTTCCTGGTATAGGCACGTGGTGTAAGTCAGCTCTTTATGTGCATGTCACACAAGAGAGGGGTGGGGTCTCTCAAATCATGCATAGGCACGAAAAAAACTGGATTAAAAACACATGTGACATGCATACATATGAACAAGTCGGTAGGACACTGTTCATACCACCCACTTACTCAAACACAAACAGAGAGTACAGAAAGACAATTGTGCAGAATTATCCTGCAGTAAAACAAATACCAGTAGTCAGCATAAAAAGATGATAACAAATACAGGGTATTTAGTCAATACGCTTTTTTGCAAAAAATATACCAAGCTGCTCCACCGCGTCAAGGTAACCCCTATTGAAGCAGACCCTATCTAATGTATTTAAAACCTGAACAAGAGAACAGTGTCTAAATGAACAGGATGAAGACAGGCGCTTCCTGGTATTGGCACATGGTGTAAGCCAGCTCTTTATGTGCATGTCACTCAAGAGAGGGGTGGGGTCTCTCAAATCATGCATAGGCACAGAAAAAACTGGATTAAAAACACATGTGACATGCACACATATGAACAAGTTGGTAGGACACTGTTCATACCACCCACTGACTCAAACACAAACAGAGAGCACAGGATGACAATTGTGCAGAAATATCCTGCAGTAAAACATAAACCAGTAGTCAGCAAGTGCTGATAAAAAGATGATAACAAATACAGGGTATTTAGTCGATACGCTTTTTTGCAAAAAAAAGTATAACAAGCTGCTCCACCGCATCAAGGTAACCCTTATTGAAGCAGTCCCTATCTAATGTATTTAAAATCTGAACATGTGAACAGTGTCTAAATGAACAGGATGAAGACAGACGCTTCCTGGTATGGGCACGTGGTGTAAGCCAGCTCTTTATGTGCATGTCACACAAGAGAGGGGTGGGGTCTCTCAAATCATGCATAGGCATGGAAAAAACTGGATTAAAAACACATGTGACATGCACACATATAAACAAGTCGGTAGGACACTGTTCATACCACCCACTGACTCAAGCACAAACAGAGCGGACAGAATGACAATTGTGCAGAAATATCCTGCAGTAAAACTTATACCAGTAGTCAGCTAGTGCTGATAAAAAGACGATAACAAATACAGGGAATTTAGTTGATACACTTTTTTGCAAAAAAATGTATACCAAGCTGCTGCACCGCATCAAGGTAACCCCTATTGAAGCAGTCCCTATCTAGTGTATCTAATGAATATGTGAACAGTGTCTAAATGAACAGGATGAAGACATGCGCTTCCTGGTATGGGCACGTGGTGTAAGCCAGCTCTTTATGTGCATGTCACACAAGAGAGGGGTGGGGTCTCTCAAATCATGCATAGGACGGAAAAAGCTCAATTAAAAACACATGTGACATGCACACATATGAACAAGTCAGTAGGACACTGTTCATACCACCCACTGACTCAAACACAAACAGAGAGCACAGAATGACAATTGTGCAGAATTATCCTGCAGTACCAGTAGTCAGCAAGTGCTGATAAAAAGATGATAACAAACACAGGGTATTTAGTTGATACGCTTTTTTGCAAAAAAATGTATGCCAAGCTGCTCCACCGTGTCAAGGTAACCCCTATTGAAGCTGTCCCTATCTAAAGTATTTAAAACCTGAGCATATGAACAGTGTCTAAATGAACAGGATGAAGACAGGCGCTTCCTGGTATTGGCACATGGTGTAAGCCAGCTCTTTATGTGCATGTCACACAAGAGAGGGGTGGGGTCTCTCAAATCATGCATAGGCATGGAAAAATCTGGATTAAAAACACATGTGACATGCACACATATGAACAAGTTGGTAGGACACTGTTCATACCACCCACTGACTCAAATACAGAGAGCACAGAATGACAATTGTGCAGAAATATCCTGGAGTAAAGCATATACAGTACCAGTAGTCAGCAAGTGCTGACAAAAAGATGATAACAAATACAGGGTATTTAGTCGATACGCCTTTTTGCAAAAAAAATGTATACCAAGCTGCTCCACCGCATCAAGGTAACCCTTATTGAAGCAGTCCCTATCTAATGGATTTAAAATCTGAACATATGAACAGTGTCTAAATGAACAGGATGAAGACAGGCACTTCCTGGTATGGGCATGTGGTGTAAGCCAGCTCTTTATGTGCATGTCACACAAGAGAGGGGTGGGGACTCTCAAATCATGCATAGGCATGGAAAAAACTGGATTAAAAACACATGTGACATGCACACATATGAACAAGTCGGTAGGACACTGTTCATACCACCCACTGACTCAAACACAAAGAGAAAGCACAGAATGACAATTGTGCAGAAATATCCTGCAGTAAAACATATACCAGTAGTCAGCAAGTGAAGATAAAAAGAAGATAACAAATACAGGGTATTTAGTTGATACGCTTTTTTGCAAAAAAATGTATGCCAAGCTGCTCCACCGCCTCAAGGTAACCCCTATTGAAGCAGTCCCTATCTAATGTATTTAAAACCTGAACATGTGAACATTGTCTAAATGAACAGGATGAAGACCGGTGCTTCCTGGTTTGGGCACGTGGTGTAACCCAGCTCTTTATGTGCATGTCACACAAGAGAGGGGTGGAGTTTCTCAAATCATGCATAGGCACGGAAAAACTGGATTAAAAACACATGTGACATGGACACATATGAACAAGTCGGTAGGACACTGTTCATACCACCCACTGACTCAAACACAAACAGAGAGCACAGAATGACAATTGTGCAGAAATATCCTGCAGTAAAACATATATCAGTAGTCAGCAAGTGCTGATAAAAAGATGATAACAAATACAGGGTATTTAGTCGATACGCTTTTTTGCAAAAAAATGTATACCAAGCTGCTCCACTGCGTCAAGGTAACTCCCATTGAAGCAGTCCCTATATAATCTATTTAAAACCGGAACATGTGAACAGTGTCTAAATGAACAGGATGAAGACAGGCACTTCCTGGTATGGGCATGTGGTGTAAGCCAGCTCTTTATGTGCATGTCACACAAGAGAGGGGTGGGGTCTCTCAAATCATGCATAGGCACGGAAAAACTGGATTAAAAACACATGTGACATGCACACATATGAACAAGTCGGTAGGACACTGTTCATACCACCCACTGACTCAAACACAAACAAAGAGCACAGAATGACAATTAAGCAGAAATATCCTGCAGTAAAACATATACCAGTAGTCAGCAAGTGCTGACAAAAAGATGATAACAAATACAGGGTATTCAGTCGATACCATTTTTTGGAAAAAAAAAAGTATACCAAGCTGCTCTACCGCGTCAAGGTAACCCCTATTGAAGCAGTCCCTATCTAATGTATTTAAAACCTGAACATGTGAACAGTGTCTAAATGAACAGGATGAAGACAGGCTCTTCCTGGTTTGGGCACGTGGTGCAAGCCAGCTCTTTATGTGCATGTCACACAAGAGAGGGGTGGGGTCTCTCAAATCATGAATAGGCATGGAAAAAACTGGATTAAAAACACATGTGACATGCACACATATGAACAAGTTGGTAGGACACTGTTCATACCACCCACTGACTCAAATACAGAGAGCACAGAATGACAATTGTGCAGAAATATCCTGGAGTAAAGCATATACAGTACCAGTAGTCAGCAAGTGCTGATAAAAAGATGATAACAAATACAGGGTTGTTATGAGCTCATTTTCTCGTTCACCTTTGATGTCCGATGAACTCCCTCTGCTGGTGAAAGGAGGTGGTAAAACTGATTTGGATGGGAGAGACCTGTCACCTGAACAGGTGGATTACGATTGGACATCCGGAATCTCTGAGTGGATATAAGGCAGCTGACGCCCTGTAGGGTTGCTGGTGATTTCTCTGCTCTGAGCTCTTGCCTCCAGATCAGTTCCTGTCTTCTAAAGCTAAGTTTTTGCTCTGTTATTGTTCCATGAGATTTTGTCTGATTTGCTTAGTTTTGTGCTCAGCCAGCCCTGGCTGGGGCTTTGCTGAATTTCCATTTTTGTCCCTGATCGGTTAATTCTCTTTTGCTCTGTCTTCAGAATATATCGGAGTGCTGATATAGGGATTTTGAAGTCTAGTGACTTCAGGGCCGTTTTTCCTATCAGACGTGTTGGGACATTTTTGGTAGGGCTTTTGCGGATTGCAGCCATCATCTTTTCTGTCCTTTCCTATCTAGTTAGTTGGGCCCCATCGTTTACTCTGCCTGTCTTTCTGTCTATGTTTGTGTTTTCATCTGTTTTCACCGTCAATACATGTTGGGGGCTGTCTATTGCTTTGGGGTCTGCTCTGGGGCAGTTTAGATTTCCCCTTTCTTTCTTTAGTCTTATTTAGTTCTCCGGCTGTGACAAGGTGTCTAGGACCACCGTAGGAACACTCCACGTCTACTGTTAGTTGTTGTGAATAGGATCAGGGGTCTGCAATCCGCTAGCTACCAACCTCTCCGGTTTTCTGGACTTAGCTTGTATTTTTGCTTTTTCCTCCTCCGGTTACTCATTCATAACAGAATCATCAGCCATACCACAGATTTTAGGGTACTCAAAAGCAGGAAAGAATTGTAAAAAAAAGTGTCAGAATTTTTTTTTATGTATATTTTTTCCTCTTTTTCTCTGGGGCCGTAGGAGGAATTTTTTTTTCTTAATGGAGATTAAGCAATTGTGTGATCGTGTGGAGCAGCTGGCTGCTGAAGTGCGGGGAATTTCCGCCTATCTTGCTCATTCACATGCTGCTGAACCAAAGATTCCTACTCCTGATGTGTTTTTTGGAGATCGGTCTAAATTTTTGACATTTAAGAATAATTTTAAATTATTTCTTGCCTTGAAGCCTAACTCATCGGGGAGCTCTGCGCAGCAGGTTAAAATTGTCATCTCTTTGCTGCGCTGCGATCCCCAGGATTGGGCTTTTTCTTTGACACCTGGTAATCCTACTCTAACTAATGTAGACGCATTTTTTCAAGCCTTGGGGTTGTTGTATGATGACCCTAATGCTATTGATGAAGCTGAGAAAGCCCTGTTGGCATTGAGTCAGGGTCAGGATTCTGCAGAGTCATACTGTCAAAAATTCCGAAAGTGGGCGGTCCTTACAACCTGGAATGATGGTGCCTTGGCAGCTCTCTTTCGGAAGGGTTTGTCAGAAACTGTAAAAGATACTATGGTGGGATTTCCTGTTCCCTCTGGTCTTGATGATTCTATGTCATTAGCCATTCAGGTTGATCGGCGTTTACGTGAATATAAAATTACACAAGAAATGTTGCCACCTGTTGAACAAATGTCTGAACCTATGCAATGTGATAGAGTTTTGTCTAGGGCACAACGTCAGGAGTTCAGAAGGTGTAATAAGCTGTGTTTTTTCTGTGGAGATGCCTCTCATAGTATTTCTGTCCGCCCTAAATGAGAGAAACGTTTTGCACACACATTTGCTGTGGGTAGTGTTCAACCTAAGTTTCTTCTGGCAATTACTCTGATCTGCTCCCTGTCCACATTTTCCACTAAGGCTTTTGTGGATTCAGGAGTGGCTCTGAACCTGATGGACTTGGATTTTGCTAAACATTGTGAGTTTCCTATGACACCTCTGCGGACTCCTATCTCTTTGAGGGGTATTGATGCTACTCCTTTGGCGAAGAATAAACCTCAGTTTTGGACCCAGGTGGTAATGCGGGTCGCCCCAGACCATCAAGAAAATTGCTGATTTTTGGTGTTGCATGATTTGCATGATACCATTGCTCTGGGATTTCCCTGGTTGCAAATCCATAATCAAGTTTTGGATTGGAAATCCGTGTCTGTAGAGAGTTGGGGTTGTCAGTGTGCTCTTAGTGACGCTCCTGTTTTCTCCACCTCTCCCCAGTCGCATGATGTTCCTGACTATTTGGCTGATTTTTATTATGTATTTAGTGAGAATAAGTCTGCGTCTTTGCCTCCTCATAGGAGTTATGACTGTGCAATTGAGTTGAGCCCTGGGTGTAAATTTCCCAAGGGTCAACTTTTCAATTTATCTGTACCCGAGCATGAGGCTATGCGATCTTATATTAAGGAGTCATTGGAGAAGGGTCATATTAGACCATCCTCTTCACCCTTGGGTGCTGGGTTTTTTTCGTGGCCAAGAAAGATGGTTCATTAAGGCCTTGTATTGACTATCGTTCCAACAAAATTACTGTTAAATATCAGTATCCGTTACCCCTGATTTCTGATCTATTCTCCAGAGTTAAAGGTGCTTGCTGGTTTACCAAGCTTGACCTCAGGGGGGTGTATAATCTTATTCGCATTAAGCATGGGGATGAATGAAAGACAGCGTTTAATACTCCGGAGGGAGGGTGATGCCTTTTGGGCTCACTAATGCCCCTTCTGTCTTCCAGTGCTTCATGAATGATATTTTACGGGACTTTGTGGATAGATTTTTGATCATCTATCTGGATGATATTTTGATCTTTTCCAGGGATTGGGACTCTCATGTGGAACATGTTCGGACTGTGTTCCGGATTTTGAGGGAGAATTCCCTGTATGTTAAGGGATCGAAATGCCTTTTTGGTGTACAGAGGATTTCATTTTTGGGATTTATTTTGTCTCCGTCAACTATTGAAATGGACCCAGCCAAGGTACAGGCCATTTATGATTGGGTTCAGCCCACTTCTTTGAAGGCCCTCCAGAAGTTTTGGAGTTTTGCTAATTTTTATCGTAAATTTATAGCTAATTTTTCTGGTATTGCCAAACCATTGACTGATTTGACTAAGAAGGGTGCTGATGTGCTGAATTGGTCTCCAGAGGCTGTTTCTTCCTTTCAGGAGCTGAAGCAGAGGTTCACTTCTGCTCCGGTTTTGTGGCAACCTGATGTCTCACTCCCGTTTCAGGTAGTGGTGGACGCTTCTGAGATTGGTGCAGGAGCTGTTTGTCCCAAAAAGATCCGGTAACATCTAAAATGAATCCCTGTGCTTTCTTTTCCCGAAAGTTCTCCCCATCCGAATGCAACTATGATGTGGGGAATCTGGAACTGTTAGCCATGAAATGGGCATTTGAGGAGTGGAGACATTGGATGGAGGGAGCTAAACATCAAGTCGTGGTCCTTACTGACCACAAGAATTTGATTTACCTTGAGTCGGCCAAACGCTTGAATCCTAGACAGGCTAGGTGGGCCTTGTTTTTTACGCGTTTTGATTTTGTGGTCTCCTTTCTTCCAGGCTCTAAGAATGTTAAGGCAGATTGCCTTTCTAGGAGTTTCTTTGCTGATTCTCCTACTGTGACCAAGCCTACTACCATCTTAGGTGAGGGGGTAGTTCTTTCTGCCATCTCGCCCGATTTGAGACGTGCTCTGGAAGAGTTTCAGGAGGACAAACCTGAGCGTTGTCCCATTGGAAAATTGTATGTTCCTGACCAGTGGAGGAAGAGAGTGATGTCTGAAGTTCATTGCTCCGCATTGGCTGGTCATCCAGGTATTTTTGGTACTAGAGATTTGGTGAGTCTGTCTTTTTGGTGGCCCGCCTTATCTCGTGATGTCAGGAATTTTGTGCAGTCCTGTGGGACTTGCTCCCGCTCTAAACCTTGTTCTCGCTCTAGTGGGTTGTTGATGCCTTTGCCGGTGCCCAAGAGGCCATGGACCCATATTTGAATGGATTTTATTTCTGATATGCCTGTCTCTCAGAGAATGACTGTTATCTGGGTGATTTGTGATAGATTCTCTAAGATGGTCCATCTTGTACCACTCCCTAAGTTGCCCTCTTCCTCAGAGTTGGTGACCTTGTTTTTGCAACAGGTTGTTCGCTTGCATGGGTTTCCTGAGAACATTGTATCTGACAGAGGAATTCAGTTTGTTCTAGATTTTGGAGGACTTTTTGTTCCAAGCTGGGAATTCAGTAGTCCTTCTCCTCTGCGTTTCACCCTCAGACCAATGGGCAGACGGAGAGAACAAACCAGACTTTGGAGTCTTATTTGAGATGTTTTATCTCTGCTGATCAGGATGATTGGGTCTCATTTTTGCCCTTGGCCGAATTTGCTTTAAATAATAGAGCTAGTTCTGCCACTTTGATGTCACCTTTTTTTTGTAACTTTGGGTTTCATCCTCGATTCTCTTCAGTGCAGGTGGAGTCTTCTGCCTGCTCAGGTGTTGACACTGTGGAGGAGAGAATGCACCAGATTTGGGACCAAGTGGTGGATAAGTTGTCTCTCTCCCAGGAAAAGGCCCAGCGGTTTTCCAACCAGCATAGGACCATTGGTCCCCGGTTTAAGGTGGGTGATATGGTTTGGTTGTCATCAAAGAATATCTCTATGAAGGTGGCTTCTCCAAAGTTTAAACCTAGATTTATTGGACCTTACAAGATTTTGGAGATTCTTAATCCGGTCTCTTTTCGATTGGCTCTTCCTGTTACATTTAAGATCCATAATGTGTTTCATAAGTCTCTGTTGAAGAGGTTTGCTGAGCCAGTAGTTCCTGTGGTGGCACCTCCTGACCCTGTATTGGTTGAAGGTAATGTGGAATATGAGGTTGAGAAGATACTGGATTCTCGTCTGGCTAGACGGAGACTCCAGTATTTGGTTAAGTAGAAGGGTTATGGCCAGGAGGATAATTCTTGGGTCTCTGCATCCGATATTTATGCTGAAAGATTGGTTTGTGCTTTTCATCGGGCTCATCCTGATCGGCCTGGTGGCGTGGATGAGGGTTCGGTGACCCCTCCTCAAGGGGGAGGTACTGTTATGAGCTCATTTTCTCATTCACCTTTGATGTCCGATGAACTCCCTCTGCTGGTGAAAAGAGGTGGTAAAATTTATTTGGATGGGAGAGACCTGTCACCTGAACAGGTGGATTGCGATTGGACATCCGGAATCTCTGAGTGGATATAAGGCAGCCGACACCCTGTAGGGTTGCTGGTGATTTCTCTGCTGTGAGCTCTGGCCTCGAGTTCAGTTCCTGTCTTCTAAAGCTATGTTTTTGCTCTGTTATTGTACCATGAGATTTTGTCTGATTTGCTTAGTTTTGTGTTCAGCCAGCCCCGGCTGGGGCTTTGCTGAATTTCCATTTTTGTCCCTGATCGGTTAATTCTCTTTTGCTCTGTCTTCAGAATATATCGGAGTGCTGATATAGGGATTTTGAAGTCTAGTGACTTCAGGGCCGTTTTTCCTATCAGACGTGTTGGGACATTTTTGGTAGGGTTTTTGCGGATAACAGCCATCATCTTTTCTGTCCTTTCCTATCTAGTTAGTTGGGCCCCATCATTTGCTCTGCCTGTCTTTCTGTCTGTGTTTGTGTTTTCATCTGTTTTCACCGTCAATACATGTTGGGGGCTGTCTATTGCTTTGGGGTCTGCTCTGGGGCAGTTTAGATTTCCCCTTTCTTTCTTTAGGCTTATTTATTTCTCCGGCTGTGACGAGGTGTCTAGGACCACCGTAGGAACACTCCACGTCTACTGTTAGTTGTTGTGAATAGGATCAGGGGTCTGCAATCTGCTAGCTACCAACCTCTCCGGTTTTCTGAACTTAGCTTGTATTTTTGTTTTTTCCTCCTCCGGTGACTCATTCGTAACAGCATAGTATGTGAAAAGAGCTACACAGAGTATTCTGAAGTGTGGGCTGCTGCATCCTTAACTTTTGGTGAGGGTGAAGGACACAAGGAAAGGTGTTTTTCCTGACAAGGACCCTGCACTGACGACTCCGTGCTTGCAGGTTTCGAACGTTCAGAAGAGTAGGCAATAGAGCTGGTGGCTGTTTCAGCACTGTACGCCAAAACCTGTTCCTGATGCTCCGGCTTTAAAAGCGGTTTTCCTACTCCAAGAAAAGGCAATCTTACAGGCCTTCTTGGGCCAGATGATGACGCAAGCTCAACACCTCCTGCCTTAGCTGCTATTGTGCTTTTGCCAGAACCAGCCAATGCACCACCACCATCAGTACCAGCTGCGCCCCCTGCCCACGTCCGCAGACTCTTCCACCATACTTCCTCATGTTTGGGAAAATGTACCAAAAATACCAGCAGAGAGATGGTACTGTAAGAGGAGCGTCCAGCTGTGTAAGGTGTATGAAAAAATTAAATCTACGTATATAGTTTGTTAGTGACAGACGCTCTCACAGTATGTATCGGACCGTAATCCAAAAAGCAGATATACGGAACTGTATCAGAAGAGTACAGCTGTATATGTTTTTTGTGTAACTAACAATCTCCGTATATTTATTTACGGAGTGTCACACACACACACGCTGACTCTGTATAGATGTGACTGTAATGCGAACGGCAGATATACAATACTGTTTGAGAATCAGACAGCTCTATACGGTATCTGTATGGAAAATTGTCAATCTCAGTTTATTTATATAGGGAGTGACACACGCTGTCTCTGTCTAGTTTTGACTGTGATCAAACAGCAGATATATGAAACTGTTTGAAAAGCGGACAGCACTCTAAGGTGTAGGTCTGGAAAAACGGAAAAGCTCCTCGGCTCCATTTTCAGAGTCACACACAGATAGCTTCTATTTGTCCGTGATGCAAGGCGGTACATGGTAGTGTGTGAGGAGCGTACACCGCTATACGGTGTCTGTATGGAAAATTGTCAATCTACATCTATTTGTATAGGGACTGACACACATTGTCTCTCTATAGTTTTGACCATGATCAAACAGCAGATATACAAAACTGTTTGAAAAGCGGACAGCACTCTAAGATGTAGGTCTGGAAAAATGGAAAAACTCCTCAGCTTTTTTTTCCAGAGTCACACACAAATAGCTTCTATTTGTCCATGATACAAGGCAGTACATGGTAGTGTGTGAGGAGCGTACACCGCTATATGGTGTCTGTATGGAAAATTGTCAATCTCCGCCTATTTGTATAGGGAGTGACACACGCTGTCTCTGTCTAGTTTTGACCGTGATCAAACAGCAGATATACTAAACTGTCTGAAAAGCGGACAGCACTCTAAAGTGTAGGTCTGGAAAAACAGACAAACTCCTCAGCTTTTTCTTCTAGAGTCACACCCAGATAGCTTCTATTTGTCCGTGACACCAGCCGGTACACGGTAGTGTGTGAGGAGCGTACACCGCTATACGGTGTGTGAAAAAATGAAAGCTCAGTAACTCACCAGGACAAAATAATAAAAGTTGGAGTGCTTTGAAAAAAGCAGTTTGAACAGCAGTGTGCACACAGCAATGCAGCTAGCAGGTAGCCTTAAAAGGCAGCCTAATCACCACCAGCGCTGCTGCACAAAGGCAAAAATCCTCCCCTTTCACTGCACACTAACTGTACAGTGAAAAGCGCTATCAGCAAAAGCAGTTTTTTTTCTTCTTCCCTACCTAACGCTCTCCCTTTTTCAGAATCAGCAGCAGCACCTCTCCCTATACTACGATCGGCAGAAGTAAGAAGGCGGTCGGCGGTCACAGCCTTTTATACCCACTGTGATGCCACACAAAGCCAGCCAATCACTTCAATGGCCTTCTCTAAGATGGTCTTGGCTGCTGCCCATGTCATCGCGTTGCCCACAGTGTGCGTCCTCCATCATTGGCTGACAAAACGTGCTGGAAGCATTATTTGAAACGTGACTTTGGCGCTCTGATCGGTGACCTCATGGCCGACCTCACGCTATGGTCGGGTTTCGATCGGCGAAAGTCGGTTATTTTTTAATTTGACTGACCCGTTTCGCTCAACTCTAGTGATTACCATGACCGGATGAACTGCCCCCTTCAAAAAATTATGCCACTCCTCAAAGGACCACTTTATTGCCAACAGCTGTTTGTTACCAATGTCATAGTTTCTCTCAAGGAAAGAAACTGGGAAAGAAAAAAGCACAATAGGGACTTATCAGATGAAAATGTGGTGTCAGGAAAGGGGGAGATACACTCACCTTGTTAGGTTGGTGAATGGCAACACATAACAGGCATATACAGTGGGGAAAAAAAGTATTTAGTCAGTCAGCAATAGTGCAAGTTCCACCACTTAAAAAGATGAGAGGCGTCTGTAATTTACATCATAGGTAGACCTCAACTATGGGAGACAAACTGAGAAAAAAAAATCCAGAAAATCACATTGTCTGTTTTTTTTTCATTTTATTTGCATATTATGGTGGAAAATAAGTATTTGGTCAGAAACAAGCAATCAAGATTTCTGGCTCTCACAGACCTGTAACTTCTTCTTTAAGAGTCTCCTCTTTCCTCCACTCATTACCTGTAATAATGGCACCTGTTTAAACTTGTTATCAGTATAAAAAGACACCTGTGCACACCCTCAAACAGTCTGACTCCAAACTCCACTATGGTGAAGACCAAAGAGCTGTCAAAGGACACCAGAAACAAAATTGTAGCCCTGCACCAGGTTGGGAAGACTGAATCTGCAATAGCCAACCAGCTTGGAGTGAAGAAATCAACTGTGGGAGCAATAATTAGAAAATGGAAGACATACAAGACCACTGATAATCTCCCTCGATCTGGTGCTCCACGCAAAATCCCACCCCGTGGGGTCAGAATGATCACAAGAACAGTGAGCAAAAATCCCAGAACCACGCGGGGGGACCTAGTGAATGAACTGCAGAGAGCTGGGACCAATGTAACAAGGCCTACCATAAGTAACACACTACGCCACCATGGACTCAGATCCTGCAGTGCCAGACGTGTCCCACTGCTTAAGCCTGTACATGTCCGGGCCCGTCTGAAGTTTGCTAGAGAGCATTTGGATGATCCAGAGGAGTTTTGGGAGAATGTCCTATGGTCTGATGAAACCAAACTGGAACTGTTTGGTTTCATCAGACCATAGGACATTCTCCTACAACTTGTCGTGTTTGGAGGAAAAAGAATACTGAGTTGCATCCATCAAACACCATACCTACTGTAAAGCATGGTGGTGGAAACATCATGCTTTGGGGCTGTTTCTCTGCAAAGGGGCCAGGACGACTGATCCAGGTACATGAAAGAATGAATGGGGCCATGTATCGTGAGATTTTGAGTGCAAACCTCCTTCCATCAGCAAGGGCATTGAAGATGAAACGTGGCTGGGTCTTTCAACATGACAATGATCCAAAGCACACTGCCAGGGCAACGAAGGAGTGGCTTCGTAAGAAGCATTTCAAGGTCCTGGAGTGGCCTAGCCAGTCTCCAGATCTCAACCCTATAGAAAACCTTTGGAGGGAGTTGAAAGTCCGTGTTGCCAAGCGAAAAGCCAAAAACATCACTGCTCTAGAGGAGATCTGCATGGAGGAATGGGCCAACATACCAACAACAGTGTGTGGCAACCTTGTGAAGACTTATAGAAAACGTTTGACCTCTGTCATTGCCAACAAAGGATATATCACAAAGTATTGAGATTAAATTTTGTTTCTGACCAAATACTTATTTTCCACCATAATATGCAAATAAAATGAAAAAAAAACAGACAATGTGATTTTCTGGATTTTTTTTTCTCAGTTTGTCTCGCATAGTTGAGGTCTACCTATGATGTAAATTACAGACGCCTCTCATCTTTTTAAGTGGTGGAACTTGCAATATTGCTGACTGACTAAATACTTTTTTTCCCCACTGTAACAGCTGTTATAAACATGTGCCTGCTGCACAGATACCTGTCAGGAGGAAGATCAAAGATACAGAGAGGAAGACAGATGTATGACTCATGCGCTGCTGATAGCCGAATATCGATAAAATGAAAACATTTATTTAAACAGGTATTAACGCCTTCCTCACATTTGACATACTATCCAGTCAATGTGCCCTGGGCCTTGCCCATGCATGGGGTAGTACGTCATCGCGATCAGCTGCGCTCACGGGGGGAGCAGAGCTGATTGTGGCCGGGTGTCAGCTGATTATCACAGCTGACAACAGGCACTATGTGCCAAGAGCGGTCATGGACCGCTTCCGGCACACTGACCCCCGGCACACTGCTATCAAACATGATCGTAGTGTTCCGGGGGCATAGGGAAGAATCGCACAGGGAGGGGGCTCCCTGCGTGCTTCCCTGAGACCCTCGGAACAACGCGATGTGCTTGCGTTTTTCCGAGGGCATCCTCCCTGCAGACCCCTGAATCTAAGATGGCCGGGGGTCCTGCAAGGACGTGGCTTCTCAGTGCCTGCTTAGAGCAGGTGCTGAGAAGCCACCTGCATTACGTGTCAGATCTGACACTATATAGTAATGTCCCCCCTGGGACAATGTAATAAAGTAAAAATAAAAAAAAGTGTAAAAATAATTCCTAAATAAAAAAAATATCCCCTAATAAATTCTTTTTTGTAAATAAGAAAAACAATAAAAATACACATATTTAGTATCACCGCATCCGTAACGACCCGCTCGATAAAACTGTCCTAGTTAACCCATTTAGTGAACCCCTTCCAAAAAAAAACAAGGCAAAAAACAATGCTTTATCATCATACCGCCTAACAAAAAGTACAATAACACGCGATCAAAAAGATGGATATAAATAAACATGGTACTGCTGAAAATGTAATCTTGTCCTGCAAAAAACGAGCCGCCATAGAGCGTCATCAGTGAAAAAATAAAAAAGTTATAGCTAGCAGAATAAAGCGATGCAAAAAATATATTTTTATATAAAATTGTTTTTATTGTATAAAAGCGCCAAAACATAAAAAAATTATATAAATGAGGTATCGCTGTAATCGTACCAAACCGAAGAATAAAACTGCTTTATCAATTTTACCACACGTGGAATAGTGTAAATGACCCCCCAAAGAAATTCATGAATTGCTGATTTTTGTTCATTCTGCATCCTAAAAATCGGAATAAAAAGCGATAAAAAAATGTCACATGCCCGATAATGGTACCAATAAAAACGTCAACTTGTCCTGCAATAAATAAGAGATCCCAAATCATAAGAAACAATTTTATTAATACAAAATAAAAAACACATAAAAAAGCAAAAATGCCATAGGGGACACCACAAATTACATAACCAGGCAATATGACAAATGAGACACCAGGGTATATTAGGCAAATTATTAATACATAATCCACATTTATAAGACATATAGTATGTTAATTTAAATGGTATCATAACCATATCTTCCAATAAAATCCATAATAAATAGTGTCCACAGACATCTCTAATTCAAAACCCCAGCAGTCTCAAAACAATATTAATCCCCCTATGTATAAAGTGAAATACAACAGAATTGTAACAGCCTAAATGAAATGTCCTCCACCTCCCTCTGAAGTCCTAATAACAACCACCAGAGCTAGTGGGGTCAATGCACAAGACGCTCCACAATAGGAGACGGCATATAACAAAACCGCAGTACGTCACATAAGGAAAGATCAGAAGGAGGATATAATTACCCCAATAATGGTGGTGATACATGTGGTACTTCACATAAGGAAAAATCAAAATGAGGATATAATTAGCCAAATAACGGTGGTGATACGTGTGTTGTCCCCTCACCCCGACGCGCGTTTCGCTCCTGCTTCTTCCGTTGGCGTGTCAAGGAGAGGGGCGGCCGTGTTCTTATAGGCGTGCTCTAATGGTGTCCTTGTATCAGCTGGTATTAACAGCACATAGTGCGTAACCTCGTCTCCCCTATATGACACGCTTCCTACCGACGCTCCCTGGCGCGCAAGCTCACACTCCTGCGTGTCAGAATTGGAGCATCATAGAAAGCGACAGAGGACCGGGTGCAAATGAACCAGTCTCCTTTAGAAACAAAGTGGGAATAACACTATAATCATATATAAATATAAGTGCACAATAATAATACCGCATTGATAAAGTGCCAATTAATCCTGTACTACTAAAGAGTAGTGTTGAGCGATACCACCAGATACTGAAAAATATCGTATCGGCCGATCTAAAAAAAGTATCGGGTATCGCCGACTCCGATCCCGGAAGTCCCATTCAAGTCAATGGGACAGAAATATCGGAATTGAAAAAACCCTCTCTTGCCTTGTACAGCCTGTTCAGGAGGGGGGAAGAGTGTGGGCGGTGCGTGGGCAGACACTGTGCGTGTCTGTGTGTGCGGGCGAGGTCTGTACGGGCCTCTCGGTGGTCTGTACGGGCCTCTCGGGGGCCTGTGCCAGCCTGTCGGGGACCTGTGCGGCTGTCGGTGGTCTGTATGGGCCTCTCGGGGGCCTGTGCCCCCCTGCCGGGGGCCTGTGCCGGCTGCCGGTGGACTGTATGGGCCTCTTGGGGGCCTGTGCCGGCCTGCCGGGGGCCTGTGCCGGCTGCCGGTGGTCTGTATGGGCCTCTCAGGGGCCTGTGCCAGCCTGCCGGGGGCCTGTTCCGGCTGCCAGTGGTCTGTATGGGCCTCTCGGGGGCCTGTGCCGGCTGTCGGTGGTCTGTAGGGGCCTGCCGGGGGTCTTGTGTGTGTGCAGGCATCGTCCGATGGGACTACAAGTCCCATCGGGCGATGCCTGCTACACTGACAGTGATTGACACATTATCCAATGATGGGACAGTAGTAGTCCCATCATCCGGCCAATGTGTTGAATGTAAAAAAAAAACAAAACATGCTACATACATACTACATATATACATACTACATACATACTACATACATACTACATATATACATACTACATACATACTACATATATACATACTACATACATACTACATACATACTACATATATGCTACATTCATACAACATACATATATACTACATATATACAACATACATACTACATATATACATACTACTTACATGCTACATACATACTACATATATACAACATTCATACAACATACATACATACATGCTACATATATACAACATACATATATAATACATACTACATACATGCTACATATATACTACATTCATACAACATACATATATACTACATACTACATATATACTACATACAACATACATACATACATACTACACACTACATACATGCTTCATATATACTACATTCATACAACATATATATATACTACATACTATATACATGCTACATATATACTACATTGATACAACATACATACTACATACAACATACATACATAGTACATACTACATACATGATACATATATACTACATTCATACAGCATACATATATACCACATATATACTACATACAACATACATACATACTACATTCATGCAACATACATACTACATACAACATACATACATAGTACATACATACTACATACATACTACATTCATACAACATGCATATATACTACATACATACATACATACAACATGCTACAGACATACAACATACATACTGCATACAATACATTCATACAATACATACATAGACATTCAGTACATATAACACAGAGAACATACTCACCAATACTTGTCACATTGTTCCCCGAAGCCAGTGTAATCTAAGGAAAAATATGAAAATAACAAACCACCAAATACTCCCTGATCCGCAGAAATCCACGAGTGAGTTTCCCACGCCGATCTCCCATGGAGAGCAGCAGCATCAGCTCTCTACGGGGCTCAGGAATCCAGTGTCGGGAGGTAGGTATCCTTCCGCACTGTATTCCTCCGCCACTGTAAAAAAATAGTCCCTGGTCTCACTTTATGGCAAATGCTGCGTGGGAACTTTTTCACACAGCAATGCCAAAAGTGAGACTAGGGACTATTTTTTTTACAGTGGCGGAGGAATACAGTGCGGAAGGATACCTACCTCCCGACACTGGATTCCTTGAGCCCCTAGAGAGTGGTCACATTAGCTGATGCTGCTGCTCTCCACGGGAGATCGGCGTGGGACACGCGTGGATTTCTGCAGATCAGGGAGTATATGGCTTGTTTGTTATTTTCATATTTTTCCTTAGATGACACTGGCTTCGGGGGAACAATGTGACAAGTATTGGTGAGTATGTACTCTGTGTTATATGTACTGTATGTCTATATGTATGTATTGTATGAAAGTATTGTATGTAGTATGTATGTATTGTATGAATGTATGTATGTTGTATGTATGCAGTATGTAGTATGTATGTATGTTGTATGTCTGTAGCATGTTGTATGTATGTAGTATGTATGCAGCATGTATGAAGTATATATGTATGTTGTATGAATGTAGTATATATGTAGCATGTATGTAGTATCTATGTATGTTGCATGAATGTAGTATATATGTAGCATGTATGTAGTATGTATATATGAATGTAGTATATATGTAGTATGTATGTAGTATGTATGTATGTTGCATGAATGCAGTATATATGAAGCATGTATGTAGTATGTATGTATGTTGTATGAATGTAGTATATATGTAGCATGTATGTAGTATGTAGTATATATGTATGTTGTATGAATGTAGAATATATGAAGCATGTATGTAGTATGTAGTATGTATGTATGTATGTTGCATGTAGTATATATGTAGTATGTAGTATATATGTATGTTGTATGAAGGTAGTATATATGTAGCATGTATGTAGTATGTTTGTACTATGTATGTATGTTGTATGCAGTATGTATGTTGAATGAATGTAGTATATATGAAGCATGTATGTAGTATGTAGTATGTATGTATGTTGTATGAATGTAGTATATATGTAGCATGTACTGTATGTAGTATGTAGTATATATGTATGTTGTATGAATGTAGTATATATGAAGCATGTATGTAGTATGTAGTATGTATGTATGTAGTATATATGTATGTTGTATGAATGTAGTATATATGTAGCATGTATGTAGTATGTAGTATATATGTATGTTGTATATATGTAGCATGTATGTATGTATGTTGTATGAATGTTGAATATACGTGATATGTATGTAGTATGTATGTAGTATGTATGTAGTATATATGTATGTTGTAAGAATGTAGTATATATGTATTATGTATGTAGTATGTATGTAGTATGTATATAGTATGTATGTAGTATGTATATATGTAGTATGTATGTAGTATGGTTTTTTTTTTTTTTTACATTCAACACATTAGCCGGATGATGGGACTACTACTGTCCCATCATTGGCTAATGTGTCAATCATTGTCAGTGTAGCAGGCATCGCCCGATGGGACTTGTAGTCCCATCGGACGATGCCTGCACACACACAAGACCCCCGGCAGGCCCACACAGACCACCGGCAGCCGGCACAAGCACCCCCGGCAGGCCCGTGCAGACCCCCGGCAGCCGGCACAGGCACCCGGCAGGCCCGCACAGACCACCGGCAGCCGGCACAGGCACCCGGCAGGCCCGTACAGACCACTGGCAGCTGGCACCGGCCCCCGAGAGGCCCGTACAGACCACCGGCAGACGGCACAGACCCCCCGCAGTCGGCACAGACCGCGCATCATGATGCGCACAGACCGCGCATCATGATGACGTCATTTCAGCAACCAATCACAGCCATGCCAATAGTTAACATGCCTAACAGGATGTGCCCACACTTCTGAGGATTCCCATTGGCTGAATCAAATCGAGCAGGCTGATAGCTTTATGGGAACTTCCCATTCTGGTATCCGATACGAAAAAAGTATCGGAATTCAGTATCGGAATTCCGATACAGCTAATATCGGCCGATACCCGATACTTGCGGTATCGGAAAGCTCAACACTACTAAAGAGATATATATTATAGAAATAATATAAGTGCGCAATTGTGCCGATCAAAAACCATATATAGACCCTAATAAAGGAATCAATATAAGAGGCGAATAATGCCTCATTTTAAATCCAATATATTATAATATCCAATTATATAAGTGCAAAATGTGTCAATCAAACCCTCAAAATATACTGACCCTAAAAAAATGGGGAAGGGAGTAGTCAATATAAAGTGCCAATAGTGCATCATTTTATTCAATATATCTAAATAACCCCCATTTTTATTTCACAAAATATATTATAAAAGTGCCATAGTGCTTAGAAAAATATATAAACAAACAAATTATGTAATAATACACTACCTATATATTTCCAAAATTATTGTGAAAAAACACTTTATCAAAAAGCCAAAATACACATATACATAAAAAAAAAAAAAAAATAATAAATAAATAAATAATAATAATAAATAATAATAAATAATTAATAAAAAAATAATAATTAATGATAAATAATAATAATAATAATAATAATAATAATAATAATAATAATAAATAAATAAATAATTATTAATAATAAATAATAATTTATTTATTTATAACAGGTTATTTATTTATAACAGGTAATATGATGTTAATTAAACCTGAAAAACACATATATAGCATACAAAACCCCACTCCAACCCATTAAAAAGATACCACTCACAGAAAAGCCGAAAAGCCCATATTTTCATTAAGTCCTGCCGGACTTAGGCTACTTTCACACATCAGGTTTTCGGCGTCAGGCGCGATCCGGCGTCGTGCCGGAACGCCGGATCCGGCAAATGTTTAGTAAAACCTGATGTGCCGGATCCGGTTTTCTGCCGGATCCGTCTTTTTCTTGACAGACAAAACCGGATCCGTCTCATCCGGTTCATACGTTTTTCTATCCGTTTTTCGACGGATTACGCCGGATCCGGTTTTTAAAATTGACCCTTGTGGCCTTCCGAACGGGATTGGCTACTGGAAAACTAGATATAGCATGTTCCTACAGCCCTTCTTTGACAGGTTGTAGAGAAGAAAGTGCAGGTTGGAGAGAAGAGCAAGTTACTGGCGAAGATGGATGTTGTCATTGGAAATATTACCACTAGAAGTTCTGTGACGGTTTCAGGGACAATTTTCCACTATACTTTATGTCACCTCAAGGCAGAGTACACTGGGATGACAGAGTGTGAAAGATTTGTGCCCTAAACTTGTGTACCTTCTGGACCAACAGTATATACCTTTGCCAACCAAAGTTGGCTATCTTGTCATGGTCTTACTATTTTTAGCTTTAGGCCACAGGTGTGTACCTGGTTGTGTTTTATGCAAAGTATTTCACCTTTTAACAAAAGTTGTGTACATTGTTAGGAAATCACCAGCAATAAACACAACTTTTTAGGTGAAATACTTTGCTTCAAACACAACCAGGAACACAACTGTGGCAAAAAGCTAAAATTTACCCACAGTTATATACCTGGTTTTGAATACCTTTTTACCTTTGAAATACCCTGTATTTAACCTTTTTTTAAAACATAGTTCGCCGCAGAAAGAAATGACAGACAACCATTGTGAAACGATAATTTAACTTTTATTTAATTTTTTTTTTTTTTTTATGTTTTTAAAGTGCAAAAAACTTTTTTAATAAAGGTTTTAAACCCAATGGGCATTTTTATAACAACAAAAAAAGATTACAAATCTGTGTACTGTGGGGTGGAAATACTGCTGGAGGGGCTGCGGGACACTTCGACACTGGGTGTGTGGAGAGAGGACTGGGATCGTGGTGGGGAAGGAACAGTTAGAGGTGAAGGTGTGGAAAAAGCTACAGAATGGGTGGACATGTGGGAGGCAGAAGAGGTGGTGGGCGGTGGAGTGGAGGGTTGGGCAGGGACTGTAGGAGCAGATGATGTTGATGGAAAGTTGTGTGGGGAAGGAGTTTGGTATGGGGAAGGAGTTTGGTACGGGGAAGGAGTTTGATACGGGGCAGGTTGCTGGAAGAGGGGAGATGACTGGTACTGGGGAGGTTGCTGGTACTGGTGAGGTTGCTGGTATGTAATAGGAGGGGGAGGATGGAAAGTGGCTGGAGGGGGTGCAGATGTAATAGGAGGGGGAGGATGGAAAGTGGCTGGAGGGGGTGCAGGTGGAGGAACTACAGTGGTGGGAGGTGGAGGTTGGGAGGTAACCTGCTGTAGAGCACCGTGGCACGAATGCATTACATGCATCTGCTGGGTAGGAGATAGTGTTGCCATGCGCTCCACAACAGACCTGAAAAAGGTGTGGTTTGGCGAAGATCTTGCTTCTGAATGCATGGTTTGCAGAAGTGTCTTCACCTCCAGAATGCTGGAGTTGATCTGCTGAAAGCCTGCGGAGATTTGCTCTGACAAGACTTTGAGACAGTTCTGGAAAGATGCATTCAGATGCAATAACTCTTGCGCATAACTCTTTTGCTGACCCCTCTCCCGCTGCCGCCCAGTACCCGCAGGTGTACTAGAGGCGGCAGGGGCAGAAGGGTGGGGTAAAGGGAAAGCGATCTCCTCACCAGCAGCTTCATGTAATGTAGACGGCCACGATGCTCCTGTGCTGGTGGATGGGACAGATGGGTCGAATGTGTGGGAAGGCTGGGAAGGTGCAGATGTACTGGGGCGGTCGAAGTGTCCCTCGGTGCCGGTCTCCTCAGGGATCGCCTCAGAAGGGTCCAATCGTGCAGGCTCCCGAGTGCTGCTCACCGTGCTGTGGAATAAAGAGAAAAAAAAACAATTAAAATAGTGACATGGTATGGCCCTGGCTGAAAAAAAAAGTTACATCTAACATTTTTTTCACATGTGGTGTGTAATATTTACCTTCTGGTGAGCATTGTTTCCCGGAGGAACGACAGTGCTTGTGCGTACTTGTACTTGCTCCTGCGTCCTCCAGATCCACTCGGGGCCCGCATCTCTTTATTGAACTCCTTCTTGAAACGATCCCTCACAGACCGCCACCGATTCACAATTCTGTTCCCTGAAACGAGAAAGGAGTGGTTAGTATACAACATCAGTGTTTCACAAACTCCAGTCCTCATGGTCCCCAGGGGTCATGTTTTCAGGATTTCCATAGTAAATAGAAATCCTGAACACATGATCCGTGGGGACCACGAGGACTGTAGTTCGGGAAACACTGGTTACATCAAGCAACCGTTACTGTATATACTTACGCTCTTTAATCTGGGCCCGAGCTTCGAGGTCCACCCAGCGGCCCACAAGGAGAGAACAGATTTCCTCCCAGAGTCGTCGGGTAATGATCAGGTCAGCGTGGCGGCGGTCAGCCATATTCCAGAGCGGCTCCCTTTCTCTGACGAGATCGATGAGGCGGTCCACATCAATCCCTCCATCCTCACCGTCAGAGTCGGGAGCACGCTGTGAAGGCTGTTAAAGAAAAAGACAAAAATAACATAATTAGCCTCCACAAAAGAAATGAAATAAAAAGTGCAAAAAAACAAAGCAAAAATATTTATACTTACACGCTGGTGACCGCCGCGTTGCTGTCGCCGACGACCCTGGGAGGCACTGCGAGGACCTCTTGGCCGAGCACCAGATTGGGAAGACTAGAGAAGAAAACAAAAAATGTTATGTCTTTGGATGTAGGCATTTGTTTGCTGTGTGTGGTCTGCAGAACATTGTTTTCTATGTGTTGTGTGTAGTGTGATGTTGTGTTTCTGCGTTTGATGCAAAAAACTTACCAATTGTGAGCCCACTCCAGGTGTCTGTCCACCCCTTCCTTCTTCTTCTGGGAGCTCCTCTTCATCTTGTGATTCCTGTTTTGAAATAAAAGGCAATGAATAGACATATATTACAGAGATGATGGATTTTGGAAATAAAAACTTACCGTCAAACGCTGACGATGCGAGGGAGGGCTCCCAGAAGAAGATGTGCTGTCCTGTTGATGGCCAGACTCCATGGCTGTGGGTATTGCTGCTGCCAGTGATGCCATTTCTGCTGCTGCTGCTGCATCTGTTTGGCGGCTGTTGAATAAAGAGAAACAAAGGGCCAATGAATATCTTGATATTCCATGGCCCTAGTTTGGAGGAATGGGGGATTTGATAATTACCGTCTCTCATCTGCTTCTGGACTCCCCTCCCGTTCAGCATGCTGCTCCATTTGGGGTGGTGCTGATGGTGCTGCTGCTGCAGATGTCTGCTGCCTTCTCCTGCGCCTGGTTGCTGTCTTGGGTGGCATGTTGGGTGTGGCTGTGGGTCCCACTGTCTTGCTTTTATATATGTCTTGTGGGCAGAGCTACTGAGCTTGCTCAGACCAAAAAAACCGGATCCGGCGCATTGCGGCGCTCATAGGCTTTCATTGTGTGGAAAAGCCGGACGCGCCGGATCCGGCGGGTACGGCTTTTTCGCCGGAGACAAAAAACGTTACAGTAGACGTTTTTTCCAGACGCCGGATCGCGACACATTGCGACACATTGCCGGATCCGGCGAAAACCGGATGAAACGCATGGCCATCCGGCGCGATCCGGCGCAAATACAAGTCAATGGGGTGGAAACCGGATCCGGCATTGCATTTCGCCGGATCCGGTTTCTGTCAAAAGCGCCGGATCGCGCCTGAAGGCGAAAACCTGATGTGTGAAAGAGGCCTAAGGGTACCAAGGCGGTATATCCACCGGCACTCCAATTGCGCCAAGCTTTTACCCATGTCCCCGCCCCTGAAACCCAAGTCCATCTGGTCGATAGCCTTAATACGTAGCCCACGTGGATTACGCTCATGAAACTTTTTGAAATGGCGTGGTATAGTTTTTAAGAGAACGTCATCCTCCATGGTAGAGGCCTTCTCAATATCCAGAAAATGTTCTCTGACCCTAAATTTAAGCTCTCTTGTAGTGAGCCCCACGTATAATTTTTCACATGGACACTCCGCCTGATATATCACACCTTTAGAGGTGCAAGAAAGATATTTACGAATCTCATACCAACGTGACCCATCAAAATTTCTACATTTCTTAGATCTATCCAAATTTAGACACGCCTTAGATAAGCCGCATGGAAAAAAATCCCAAGGACAAGGGCCTATTCAAATTGTCTTTGGGGACATAATGACTATGGACCAACAAGTCTTTTAAATTCACTGAACGCCTAGCTACACATTGTGGTGAACCCGGTAAGATCTGTTTTAAAACTGGATCACTGAGGAGGACATTCCAATGTTTGAAGATCAAATCACTGAGATTACGCCATTGACTATTATACTTAGAAATTAATCGTACCTGTTTATCATTTCCTTTATCTGCCACTTTATTATTGTATAATAATTTATTTCTTGAGGATCCTAATGCTCGTTTATAACCTCTCTTAATGGTACTTTAGCTGTAACCCCTGTCTTCAAATCTTCTGGTTAATTCCACACATTGTTTTTCAAAGGTATATGAATCTGAACAAATGCGTTTAGCTCGTAAAAACTGCCCAATTGGAATTCCCCGGATGGTACTTGCTGGATGGGCTGAATCTGCTCGCAAATAGGAATTCGTGGCTGTTGGTTTCCTAAAAATATCCGTATGGATAACTCCATCCTCAGAAACCTCAATCAAGATATCCAGGAATTCCAACTTCCTGCCAGATTTAAATGTTAATTTGACATTAATATCATTGTCATTTAGCTTTTTCATTAAACTCTCCAATTCAGATTCCATCCCTTCCCATACAAATAGCACATCATCAATATAGCGCATCCAGCTATGAACCTTCCCCATCTCTTCAATCTTATCGCTCAAAAAAATCTCCCTCTCCCAGGCCCCCAAAAATAAATTCGCATAAGAGGGGGCACAAGAGGCCCCCATAGCCGTACCTTGGAGTTGAAGAAAAATCTTGTTGTCAAAAGTGAAAGTGTTATGTTTCAACACAAACTCCAAAGGAATCAAAATCAAATCCGCCAAGGAGCCATCAATATTACTAGATCGTAGAAACCATGATGATGCTGCCAAACCATCCAAATGTTTAATTGAGGTGTACAAGGCCTCTACGTCTGCTGTAACTATCAACTGATGTTCCTCCAATTGTAACTGATCAAGGCGCTGCAAGGCCTGATTAGTATCCCTAATAAACGAAGCGAGAGTAGACACAATAGGTTTAAGAAAATGATCAACAATATCCAAAATGATTTCACACAACCCTCCATTCCCAGCCACAATTGGCCTCCCAGGTGGATCAAGGGCATTCTTATGTACCTTGGGAATGAGGTAAAACGTCGGTAATTTAGGTTGAAAACTACGAATCCTGTACAAAAGTTTCTTTGAAATTAGACCATCGTAAAATGCCTTTTCCAAGATGGCAATCAATTCCTGTTGAAACGAAGAGACAGGATTAAATGTTAATCTCCTATAACATCTATCATCATTCAAGAGTTTGTAGGCCTGTCTTACATACATTTCAATAGGCCATATAACTAAATTTCCCCCTTTATCTGCAGCCTTAATCAGAACATCGACCCAATCCATCAATTCCTTCAAGGCTCTACGTTCCTGCCCTGACAAATTATCCTTAAATTTCTTGGACTTAGCCACCACTCCTCAATTGAAAATCCCTGTTATACCCAGATTCCGTCGTGGATATACTGCTTTCACTTCCTGACATACTTGAAGTGTCAGACCTATCTTTGGAAGTTTGCTGTGTAGTATTATCTAATTTATTCTGGAATTGCCAACGATAAACTCTCTGTAGTTCATAATCCTTGTTGTCACGAAAAAAATTTTTTCGCTTACCCTGGCTGATATCATCTTCCCACTTATCAACCTCCTTTCCCAAATCCTTTAACCAAGCTTCCAGATGCTCCTTGGACATATTGGACTGTAAAGATTTATGTAACAGATCCAAATCATTGTCAATACCCTTTAGAGATGCCGTATTGTTCTCAATAATAATTTTAATAAAATCAAAAGAACAATTACTGGCCGTATCCATCCATTTATGCATCAATTCATTATTATGAAGCTCAAAAGTAGGAAAAAGCTGTACTCTTAAACCACGAGGGATGATCTTTTTTTCCAAATAATTTTCCAATAAGGCTCGGTTCCACCAAATTTTAATTTTCTTATGTAGAGCATTCTTGTATTTGGACATGTATTCTCTGCTATCTGTAGAGGTATCTTGCGAAACATGACCGGCATTTTGCTTAAAAATATCATCAGCTTTTGAACGCCAAGTTTGTTCCTTGGCTCTTAAATCCATAGCGGACAATCTGTTATGCAAACAGAAAATATACAATTCAACCAATGTCCTATATATAGGGGCACTTCAAGACAATGACACAACTAATCTCACAAACAAATTGTGGGAAGAAGAAGAGATCCCAAATCATAAGAAACAATTTTATTAATACAAAATAAAAAACACATAAAAAAGCAAAAATCCCGTAGGGGACACCACAAATTACATAAACAGGCAATATGACAAATGAGACACCAGGGTATATTAGGCAAATTATTAATACATAATCCACATTTATAAGACAAATAGTTTGTTAATATAAATGGTATCATAACCATATCTTCCAATAAAATCCATAATAAATAGTGTCCACAGACATCTCTAATTCAAAACCCCAGCAGTCTCAAACAATATTAATCCCCCTATGTATAAAGTGAAATACAACAGAATTGTAACAGCCTAAATGAAATGTCCTCCACCTCCCTCTGAAGTCCTAATAATAACCACCAGGGCTAGTGGGGTCAATGCACAAGACGCTCCACAATAGGAGACGGCATATAACAAAACCGCAGTACTTCACATAAGGAAAGATCAGAAGGAGGATATAATTACCCCAATAATGGTGGTGATACATGTGGTACTTCACATAAGGAAAAATCAAAATGAGGATATAATTACCCAAATAACGGTGGTGATACGTGTGTTGTCCCCTCACCCCGACGCGCGTTTCGCTCCTGCTTCTTCCGTTGGCGTGTCAAGGAGAGGGGCGGCCGTGCTCTTATAGGCGTGCTCTAATGGTGTCCTTGTATCAGCTGGTATTAACGGCACATAGTGCGTCACCTCGTCTCCCCTATATGACATGCTTCCTACCGACGCTCCCTGGCACGCAAGCTCACACTCCTGCGTGTCAGAATTGGAGCATCATAGAAAGCGACAGAGGACCGGGTGCAAATGAACCAGTCTCCATTACAAAGTGGGAATAACACAATAATCATATATAAATATAAGTGCACAATAATATTACCGCATTGATAAAGTGCCAATTAATCCTGTACTACTAAAGAGTAGTGTTGAGCGATACCACCAGATACTGAAAAATATCGTATCGGCCGATCTAAAAAAGTATCGGGTATCGCCGACTCCGATCCCGGAAGTCCCATTCAAGTCAATGGGACAGAAATATCGGAATTGAAAAAAACCCTCTCTTGCCTTGTACAGCCTGTTCAGGAGGGGGGAAGAGTGTGGGCGGTGCGTGGGCAGACACTGTGCGTGTCTGTGTGTGCGGGTGAGGTCTGTACGGGCCTCTCGGTGGTCTGTACGGGCATCTCGGTGGTCTGTACGGGCCTCTCGGGGGCCTGTGCCAGCCTGTCGGGGGCCTGTGCGGCTGTCGGTGGTCTGTATGGGCCTCTTGGGGGCCTGTGCCCCCCTGCCGGGGGCCTGTGCCGGCTGCCGGTGGACTGTATGGGCCTCTTGGGGGCCTGTGCCGGCCTGCCGGGGGCCTGTGCCGGCTGCCGGTGGTCTGTATGGGCCTCTCAGGGGCCTGTGCCAGCCTGCCGGGGGTCTGTTCCGGCTGCCAGTGGTCTGTATGGGCCTCTCGGGGGCCTGTGCCGGCTGTCGGTGGTCTGTAGGGGCCTGCCGGGGGTCTTGTGTGTGTGCAGGCATCGTCCGATGGGACTACAAGTCCCATCGGGCGATGCCTGCTACACTGACAGTGATTGACACATTAGCCAATGATGGGACAGTAGTAGTCCCATCATCCGGCTAATGTGTTGAATGTAAAAAAAAAACAAAACATACTACATACATACTACATATATACATACTACATACATACTACATACATACTACATATATACATACTACATACATACTACATATATATATACTACATACATACTACATACATACTACATATATGCTACATTCATACAACATGCATATATACTACATATATACAACATACATACTACATATATACATACTACATACATGCTACATACATACTACATATATACAACATTCATACAACATACATACATACATGCTACATATATACAACATACATATATAATACATACTACATACATGCTACATATATACTACATTCATACAACATACATATATACTACATACTACATATATACTACATACAACATACATACTACATACTACATACATGCTTCATATATACTACATTCATACAACATATATATATACTACATACTATATACATGCTACATATATACTACATTGATACAACATACATACTACATACAACATACATACATAGTACATACTACATACATGATACATATATACTACATTCATACAGCATACATATATACCACATATATACTACATACAACATACATACATACTACATTCATACAACATACATACTACATACAACATACATACATAGTACATACATACTACATACATACTACATATATACTACATTCATACAACATGCATATATACTACATACATACATACATACAACATGCTACAGACATACAACATACATACTGCATACAATACATTCATACAATACATACATAGACATTCAGTACATATAACACAGAGTACATACTCACCAATACTTGTCACATTGTTCCCTGAAGCCAGTGTAATCTAAGGAAAAATATGAAAATAACAAACCACCAAATACTCCCTGATCCGCAGAAATCCACGAGTGAGTTTCCCACGCCGATCTCCCATGGAGAGCAGCAGCATCAGCTCTCTACGGGGCTCAGGAATCCAGTGTCGGGAGGGAGGTATCCTTCCGCACTGTATTCCTCCGCCACTGTAAAAAAATAGTCCCTGGTCTCACTTTATGGCAAATGCTGCGTGGGAACTTTTTCACACAGCAATGCCAAAAGTGAGACTAGGGACTATTTTTTTTACAGTGGCGGAGGAATACAGTGCGGAAGGATACCTACCTCCCGACACTGGATTCCTTGAGCCCCTAGAGAGTGGTCACATTAGCTGATGCTGCTGCTCTCCACGGGAGATCGGCGTGGGACACGCGTGGATTTCTGCAGATCAGGGAGTATATGGCTTGTTTGTTATTTTCATATTTTTCCTTAGATGACACTGGCTTCGGGGGAACAATGTGACAAGTATTGGTGAGTATGTACTCTGTGTTATATGTACTGTATGTCTATATGTATGTATTGTATGAAAGTATTGTATGTAGTATGTATGTATTGTATGAATGTATGTATGTAGTATGTATGTATTGTATGAATGTATGTATGTTGTATGTATGCAGTATGTAGTATGTATGTATGTTGTATGTCTGTAGCATGTTGTATGTATGTAGTATGTATGCAGCATGTATGAAGTATATACACTCACTGGCCACTTTATTAGGTACACCTGTCCAACTGTGTGTTAAGACTTAATTTCTAATCAGCCAATCACATGGCAGCAACTCAGTGCATTTAGGCATGTAGACATGGTCAAGACAATCTCCTGCAGTTCAAACCGAGCATCAGTATGGGGAAGAAAGGTGATTTGAGTGCCTTTGAACGTGGCATGATTGTTGGTGCCAGAAGGGCTGGTCTGAGTATTTCAGAAACTGCTGATCTACTGGGATTTTCACGCACAACCATCTCTAGGGTTTACAGAGAATGGTCCGAAAAAGAAAAAAAATCCAGTGAGCGGCAGTTCTGTGGCCGGAAATGCCTTGTTGATGCCAGAGGTCAGAGGAGAATGGGCAGACTGGTTTGAGCTGATAGAAAGGCAACAGTGACTCAAATTGCCACCCGTTACAACCAAGGTAGGCAGAAGAGCATCTCTGAACGCACAGTGCGTCAAACTTTGAGGCAGATGGGCTACAGCAGCAGAAGACCACACCGGGTACCACTCCTCTCAGCTAAGAACAGGAAACTGAGGCTACAATTTGCACAAGCTCATCGAAATTGGACAGTAGAAGATTGGAAAAACGTTGCCTGGTCTGATGAGTCTCGATTTCTGCTGCGACATTCGGATGGTAGGGTCAGAATTTGGCGTAAACAACATGAAAGCATGGATCCATCCTGCCTTGTATCAACGGTTCAGGCTGGTGGTGGTGGTGTCATGGTGTGGGGAATTTTTTCTTGGCACTCTTTGGGCCCCTTGGTACCAATTGAGCATCGTTGCAACGCCACAGCCTACCTGAGTATTGTTGCTGACCATGTCCATCCCTTTATGACCACAATGTACCCAACATCTGATGGCTACTTTCAGCAGGATAATGCGCCATGTCATAAAGCTCGAATCATCTCAGATTGGTTTCTTGAACATGACAATGAGTTCACTGTACTCAAATGGCCTCCTCAGTCACCAGATCTCAATCCAATAGAGCATCTTTGGGATGTGGTGGAACGGGAGATTCGCATCAGGGATGTGCAGCCGACAAATCTGCGCCAACTGTGTGATGCCATCATGTCAATATGGTCCAAAATCTCTGAGGAATGCTTCCAGCACCTTGTTGAATCTCTGCCACGAAGAATTGAGGCAGTTCTGAAGGCAAAAGGGGGTCCAACCCGTTACTAGCATGGTGTACCTAATAAAGTGGCCAGTGAGTGTATGTATGCTGTATGAATGTAGTATATATGTAGCATGTATGTAGTATCTATGTATGTTGCATGAATGTAGTATATATGTAGCATGTATGTAGTATCTATGTATGTTGCATGAATGTAGTATATATGTAGCATGTATGTAGTATGTATATATGAATGTAGTATATATGTAGTATGTATGTAGTATGTATGTATGTTGCATGAATGCAGTATATATGAAGCATGTATGTAGTATGTATGTATGCTGTATGAATGTAGTATATATGTAGCATGTATGTAGTATGTAGTATATATGTATGTTGTATGAATGTAGAATATATGAAGCATGTATGTAGTATGTAGTATGTATGTATGTATGTTGCATGTAGTATATATGTAGTATGTAGTATATATGTATGTTGTATGAAGGTAGTATATATGTAGCATGTATGTAGTATGTATGTACTATGTATGTATGTTGTATGCAGTATGTATGTTGAATGAATGTAGTATATATGAAGCATGTATGTAGTATGTAGTATGTATGTATGTTGTATGAATGTAGTATATATGTAGCATGTATGTAGTATGTAGTATATATGTATGTTGTATGAATGTAGTATATATGAAGCATGTATGTAGTATGTAGTATGTATGTATGTTGTATGTAGTATATATGTATGTTGTATTAATGTAGTATATATGTAGCATGTATGTAGTATGTAGTATATATGTATGTTGTATATATGTAGCATGTATGTATGTATGTTGTATGAATGTTGTATATACGTGATATGTATGTAGTATGTATGTAGCATGTATGTAGTATATATGTATGTTGTAAGAATGTAGTATATATGTATTATGTATGTAGTATGTATATAGTATGTATGTAGTATGTATATATGTAGTATGTATGTAGTATGTATATATGTAGTATGTATGTAGTATGTTTTTTTTTTTTTTTTTACATTCAACACATTAGCCGGATGATGGGACTACTACTGTCCCATCATTGGCTAATGTGTCAATCATTGTCAGTGTAGCAGGCATCGCCCGATGGGACTTGTAGTCCCATCGGACGATGCCTGCACACACACAAGACCCCCGGCAGGCCCACACAGACCACCGGCAGCCGGCACAAGCACCCCCGGCAGGCCCGTGCAGACCCCCGGCAGCCGGCACAGGCACCCGGCAGGCCCGCACAGACCACCGGCAGCCGGCACAGGCACCCGGCAGGCCCGTACAGACCACTGGCAGCTGGCACCGGCCCCCGAGAGGCCCGTACAGACCACCGGCAGACGGCACAGACCCCCCGCAGTCGGCACAGACCGCGCATCATGATGCGCACAGACCGCGCATCATGATGACGTCATTTCAGCAACCAATCACAGCCATGCCAATAGTTAACATGCCTAACAGGATGTGCCCACACTTCTGAGGATTCCCATTGGCTGAATCAAATCGAGCAGGCTGATAGCTTTATGGGAACTTCCGATTCTGGTATCCGATACGAAAAAAGTATCGGAATTCAGTATCGGAATTCCGATACAGCTAATATCGGCCGATACCCGATACTTGCGGTATCGGAAAGCTCAACACTACTAAAGAGATATATATTATAGAAATAATATAAGTGCGCAATTGTGCCGATCAAAAACCATATATAGACCCTAATAAAGGAATCAATATAAGAGGCGAATAATGCCTCATTTTAAATCCAATATATTATAATATCCATTTATATAAGTGCAAAATGTGTCAATCAAACCCTCAAAATATACTGACCCTAAAAAAATGGGGAAGGGAGTAGTCAATATAAAGTACCAATAGTGCATCATTTTATTCAATATATCTAAATAACCCCCATTTTTATTTCACAAAATATATTATAAAAGTGCCATAGTGCTTAGAAAAAAATATAAACAAACAAATTATGTAATAATACACTACCTATATATTTCCAAAATTATTGTGAAAAAACACTTTATCAAAAAGCCAAAATACACATATACATAAAAAAAAATAATAATAAAAAATAAATAATAATAATAAATAATAATAAATAATTAATAAAACAAATAATAATTAATGATAAATAATAATAATAATAATAAATAAATAACTATTAATAATAAATAATAATAATTTATTTATCCCACCACATAACATCATAAATATTACATGATATTAATCAATATATGTTCACTTCTTCTGGGCGAGCCCATCTAAATGGATTCAAAAGGTCACTTGATGAAATCACAAAATTTTTTTCACATGAAATCCAACATCCAACTTTCATGCTGCTAATAAAGACCCAAGGAACACTCAAGAACTAAAAAATTAAAAGAATTTAAAAATTAGTAACGGGTAATATGATGTTAATTAAACCTGAAAAACACATATATAGCATACAAAACCCCACTCCAACCCATTAAAAAGATACCACTCACAGAAAAGCCGAAAAGCCCATATTTTCATTAAGTCCTGCCGGACTAAGGGTACCAAGGCGGTATATCCACCGGCACTCCAATTGCGCCAAGCTTTTACCCATGTCCCCGCCCCTGAAACCCAAGTCCATCTGGTCGATAGCCTTAATACGTAGCCCACGTGGATTACACTCATGAAACTTTTTGAAATGGCGTGGTATAGTTTTTAAGAGAACGTCATCCTCCATGGTAGAGGCCTTCTCAATATCCAGAAAATGTTCTCTGACCCTAAATTTAAGCTCTCTTGTAGTGAGCCCCACGTATAATTTTCCACATGGACACTCCGCCTGATATATCACACCTTTAGAGGTGCAAGAAAGATATTTACGAATCTCATACCAACGTGACCCATCAAAATTTCTACATTTCTTAGATCTATCCAAATTTAAACACGCCTTAGATAAGCCGCATGGAAAAAAATCCCAAGGACAAGGGCCTATTCAAATTGCCTTTGGGGACATAATGACTATGGACCAACAAGTCTTTTAAATTCACTGAACGCCTAGCTACACATTGTGGTGAACCCGGTAAGATCTGTTTTAAAACTGGATCACTGAGGAGGACATTCCAATGTTTGAAGATCAAATCACTGAGATTACGCCATTGACTATTATACTTAGAAATTAATCGTACCTGTTTATCATTTCCTTTATCTGCCACTTTATTATTGTATAATAATTTATTTCTTGAGGATCCTAATGCTCGTTTATAACCTCTCTTAATGGTACTTTAGCTGTAACCCCTGTCTTCAAATCTTCTGGTTAATTCCACACATTGTTTTTCAAAGGTATATGAATCTGAACAAATGCGTTTAGCTCGTAAAAACTGCCCAATTGGAATTCCCCGGATGGTACTTGCTGGATGGGCTGAATCTGCTCGCAAATAGGAATTCGTGGCTGTTGGTTTCCTAAAAATATCCGTATGGATAACTCCATCCTCAGAAACCTCAATCAAGATATCCAGGAATTCCAACTTCCTGCCAGATTTAAATGTTAATTTGACATTAATATCATTGTCATTTAGCTTTTTCATTAAACTCTCCAATTCAGATTCCATCCCTTCCCATACAAATAGCACATCATCAATATAGCGCATCCAGCTATGAACCTTCCCCATCTCTTCAATCTTATCGCTCAAAAAAATCTCCCTCTCCCAGGCCCCCAAAAATAAATTCGCATAAGAGGGGGCACAAGAGGCCCCCATAGCCGTACCTTGGAGTTGAAGAAAAATCTTGTTGTCAAAAGTGAAAGTGTTATGTTTCAACACAAACTCCAAAGGAATCAAAATCAAATCCGCCAAGGAGCCATCAATATTACTAGATCATAGAAACCATGATGATGCTGCCAAACCATCCAAATGTTTAATTGAGGTGTACAAGGCCTCTACGTCTGCTGTAACTATCAACTGATGTTCCTCCAATTGTAACTGATCAAGGCGCTGCAAGGCCTGATTGGTATCCCTAATAAACGAAGCGAGAGTAGACACAATAGGTTTAAGAAAATGATCAACAATATCCAAAATGATTTCACACAACCCTCCATTCCCAGACACAATTGGCCTCCCAGGTGGATCAAGGGCATTCTTATGTGCCTTGGGAATGAGGTAAAACGTCGGTAATTTAGGTTGAAAACTACGAATCCTGTACAAAAGTTTCTTTGAAATTAGACCATCGTAAAATGCCTTTTCCAAGATGGCAATCAATTCCTGTTGAAACGAAGAGACAGGATTAAATGTTAATCTCCTATAACATCTCTCATCATTCAAGAGTTTGTAGGCCTGTCTTACATACATCTCAATAGGCCATATAACTAAATTTCCCCCTTTATCTGCAGCCTTAATCAGAACATCGACCCAATCCATCAATTCCTTCAAGGCTCTATGTTCCTGCCCTGACAAATTATCCTTAAATTTCTGGGACTTAGCCACCACTCCTCAATTGAAAATCCCTGTTATACCCAGATTCCGTCGTAAATATACTGCTTTCACTTCCTGACATACTTGAAGTGTCAGACCTATCTTTGGAAGTTTGCTTTGTAGTATTATCTAATTTATTCTGGAATTGCCAACGATAAACTCTCTGTAGTTCATAATCCTTGTTGTCACGAAAAAAAATTTTTCGTTTACCCTGGCTGATATCATCTTCCCACTTATCAACCTCCTTTCCCAAATCCTTTAACCAAGCTTCCAGATGCTCCTTGGACATATTGGACTGTAAAGATTTATGTAACAGATCCAAATCATTGTCAATACCCTTTAGAGATGCCGTATTGTTCTCAATAATAATTTTAATAAAATCAAAAGAACAATTACTGGCCGTATCCATCCATTTATGCATCAATTCATTATTATGAAGCTCAAAAGTAGGAAAAAGCTGTACTCTTAAACCACGAGGGATGATCTTTTTTTCCAAATAATTTTCCAATAAGGCTCGGTTCCACCAAATTTTAATTTTCTTATGTAGAGCATTCTTGTATTTGGACATGTATTCTCTGCTATCTGTAGAGGTATCTTGCGAAACATGACCGTCATTTTGCTTAAAAATATCATCAGCTTTTGAATGCCAAGTTTGTTCCTTGGCTCTTAAATCCATAGCGGACAATCTGTTATGCAAACAGAAAATATACAATTCAACCAATGTCCTATATATAGGGGCACTTCAAGACAATGACACAACTAATCTCACAAACAAATTGTGGGAAGAAGAAGAGATCCCAAATCATAAGAAACAATTTTATTAATACAAAATAAAAAACACATAAAAAAGCAAAAATGCCGTAGGGGACACCACAAATTACATAAACAGGCAATATGACAAATGAGACACCAGGGTATATTAGGCAAATTATTAATACATAATCCACATTTATAAGACATATAGTTTGTTAATATAAATGGTATCATAACCATATCTTCCAATAAAATCCATAATAAATAGTGTCCACAGACATCTCTAATTCAAAACCCCAGCAGTCTCAAACAATATTAATCCCCCTATGTATAAAGTGAAATACAACAGAATTGTAACAGCCTAAATGAAATGTCCTCCACCTCCCTCTGAAGTCCTAATAATAACCACCAGGGCTAGTGGGGTCAATGCACAAGCCGCTCCACAATAGGAGACGGCATATAACAAAACCGCGGTACTTCACATAAGGAAAGATCAGAAGGAGGATATAATTACCCCAATAACGGTGGTGATACATGTGGTACTTCACATAAGGAAAGATCAAAAGGAGGATATAATTACCCAAATAACGGTGGTGATACGTGTGTTGTCCCCTCATCCCAACGCGTGTTTCGCTCCTGCTTCTTCTGGGGGCGTGTCAAGGAGAGGGGCGGCTGTGCTCTTATGGGCGTGCTCTAATGGTGTCCTTGTATTTTTATGTATTTTTTTATGTGTTTTTTACGTGTTTTTTATTTTGTATTAATAAAATTGTTTCTTATGATTTGGGATCTCTTCTTCCCACAATTTGTTTGTGAGATTAGTTGTGTCATTGTCTTGAAGTGCCCCTATATATAGGACTTTGGTTGAACTGCAATAAATAAGACTTCACATGACTCTGTGGGTCAAAATATGGAAAAATTATAGCTCTCAAAATGTGGTGATGCAAATACTATTTTTTGCAATAAATAGCGTCTTTTAGCGTGTGACAGCTGTCAAACATAAAAATCCATAAGTAGTAAATCAAACCCCCTTTATCACCCCCCTTAGTTAGGGAAAAATAATAAAATAAAAAAAATATATTTATTTCCCTATTTCCATTAGGGCTAGGGTTGGGATTAGGGCTAGGGGTGTGTTGGGTTTAGGGTTGGAGTTAGAATTGGGGAGTTTCCATTGTTCAGGCACATCAGGAGCTCTCCAAACGCGACATGGTGTCTGATTTCAATTCCAGCCAATTCTGCGTTGAAAAAGTCAAACGTTGCTCCTTCCCTTCCAAGCGCCCAAACAGTGGTTTACCCCCACACATGGGGTATTGGCCTACTCAGGACAAATTGCACAACAACTTTTGGGGTCCAATTTCTTCTGTTACCCTTGGGAAAATAAAAAATTGGAGGCAAAAATATCATTTTTGTGGAAAAAAATATGATTTTTTTTTATGGCTCTACGTTATAAACTTCTGTGAAGTGCTTGGGTGTTCAAAGTGCTCACCACACATCTAGATAAGTTCCTTGGGGGTCTAGTTTCCAAAATGGGGTCACTTGTGGAGGGTTTCCACTTTTTAGGCACATCTGGGGCTCTCCAAACGCAACATGACACCCGCAGACCATTCCATCAAAGTCTGCATTCCAAAACGTCACTACTTCCCTTCCGAGCCCCAATGTGTGCCCATACAGTAGTTTACTCCCACATATTGGGTATCAGCGTACTCAGGACAAATTGCACAACTTTTGGGGTCCAATTTCTCCAGTTACCCTTTGGAAAATAAAAAAATTGGGGACTAAAAGATCATGTTTGTGGAAAAAAATGTTTTTTTTCTCACGGCCGGGCGTTATAAACTTCTGTGAAGCACTTGGGGGTTCAAAGTGCTCACCACACATCTAGATAAGTTCCTTGGGGGTCTAGTTTTCAAAATTGGGTCACTTGTGGGGGGTGTCCACTGTTCAGGCAAATCAGGGGCTCTCCAAATGTGACATGGCATCCGATCTCAATTCGAGCCAATTTTGCATTGAAAAAGTCAAACGGCATTCCTTCCCTTCCAAGCTCTGGCAAGTGCCCAAACAGTGCTTTACTCCCACATATGGGGTATCAGCGTACTCAAGACAAATTGCACAATAGCTTTTGGGGTCATGTTTCCCATGGGAAAATAAAAATTGGGGTGAAAAGATCATTTCTGTGGAAAAAATATGATTTTTTAATTTTATGGCTGTACGTTATAAACTTCTGTGAAGCCCTTGGGGGTTCAAAGTTCTCACCAAACATCTAGATAAGTTCCTTGGGGGGTCTAGTTTCCAAAATCGTGTCATTTGTGGGGGGTTTCCACTGTTTAGGCACATCAGGAGCTCTCCAAACGTGACATGGCGTCCAGTCAATTCTGCGTTGAAATAGTCAAACGGCGCTCATTCCCTCCAAGCTCTGCCATGCGCGCAAACAGTGGTTTACCCCCACATATGGGGTATCAACATACTCAGGAAAAATTGCACAATAACTATTGGGGTCCTGTTTCCCTTGGGAAAATAAAAATTGGGGGTGAAAAGATCATTTCTGTGGAAAAAATATGATTTTTTAATTTTACTGCTGTATGTTATAAACTTCTGTGAAGCCCTTGGGGGTTCAAAGTTCTCATCACACATCTAGATTAATTCCTTAGTTTCCAAAATGGGGTCACTTGTTGGGGGTTTCCACTGTTTAGACA
>NW_027361793.1:18352500-18542500 GCF_039654945.1 Dendrobates tinctorius
CGAGAAATTGCCAAGAAACTGAAGATTTCCTACAATGGTGTGTACTACACTCTCTTCAGAGGAGAGCACAAACAGGCTATCTAACCAGAGTAGAAAGAGAAGTGGGAGGCCCCGCTGCACAACTGAGCAACAAGTCATGTACATTAGAGTCTGTAGTTTGAGGAATCGATGCCTCACAGGTCCTCAACTGGCAGCTTCATTAAATAGTACACGCAAAACGCCAGTGTCAACGTCTACAGTGAAGAGGCGACTCCGGGATGCTGGCCTTCAGGGCAGAGTGGCAAAGAGAAAGCCATATCTGATACTGGATAATAAAAGGAAAAGATTAGTATGGGCAAAAGAACACAGACATTGGACATAGGAAGACTGGAAAAAAGTGTTATGGACAGTCAAATCCAAGTTTAAGGTGTTTGGATCACATAGAAGAACAATTGTGAGACGCAGAACAACTGAAAAGATGCTGGAGTGCCTGTCGCCATCTGTCAAACATGGTGGAGGTAATTTGATGGTCTGGGGTTGCTTTGGTGCTGGTAAAGTGGGAGATTTGTACAAGGTAATAGGGATTTTGAATAAGGAAGGCTATCACTACATTCTGAAATGCCATGCCATACCCTGTAGAAAGCTCTTGATTGGAGCCAATTTCATCCTACAACAGGACAATGACCCAAAACATACCTCCAAATTATGCAAGAACTATTTAGGGAATAAGCAGGCAGCTGGTATTTTATCTGTAATGGAGTGACCAGCACAGTCACCTGATCTAATTCCCATTGAGCTGTTGTGGGAGCAGCTTGACCGTATGGTACGCAAAAAGTGCCCATGAAGCCAAACCAACTTGTGGGAGGGGCTTCTGGAAGCATGGGGTGAAATTTCTCCAGATTACCTCAGCAAATTAACTGCTAGAATGCCAAAGGTCTGCAATGCTGTAATTGGTGCAAAGGGAGCATTCTTTGACAAAAGCAAAGTTTGAAGGAGAAAATTATTATTTCAAATAAAAATCTTTTTTTCGAACCTTGTCAATGTCTGGACTAGATTTTAAATTCATTTTGCAACTCCTGTGATTAATAAAAGTAATTTTTCATGGAAAACACAAAATTGTCTGGGTGACTCCAAACTTTTGAACGGTAGTATATATATTTTTTTGCCGGACGAGTTGACGTTTTTATTGGTTCCATTTTCGGGCCCATGACATTTTTTGATCACTTAGTATTCCGATTTTTGAAAGGCAGAATGAACAAATACCAGCAATTCAAGAATTTTTTTTTTTGAGAGGGGGAATTTTTTTGTGCTATTTCCTGTGTTGCAAAAAATGAGTTTAAGCGCTCTGCTGTGCAAGCGCTCAGTGCAAGGATGTGTACTGAGCCTTACTGCGATATTTGGGAGGCAGAATGAACAAATCTACAGCATGTGAAGGTTTTTATTTATTCATTTTTTTACGCTGTTCCTTGTGTGGTATAAATGATTAGGCCATTTTATTCTTTGGGTCGGTGCAATTACAGTGATACCAGATTTATATAGTTTTTTTTTTATGTGTGGCTGCTGTCACTCACTAAAAAACGCTTTTTAATGCACCATATTTTGAGAGCTATAATTTTTCCATATTACGGCCCACAGAGTCATGTGCAGGCTTGTTTTTTGCGGGACGAGTTGACATTTTTACTGGTTCCATTTTCAGGCACATGACAATTTTTGTTCGCTTTGCATTCCGATTTTTGGAAGGGGGAGTTTTTATATGCCATTTCCCATGTGGTGAAATTGATAAGACAGCTTTTTCCTTCAAGTCAGTACGATTACAGCGATACCACATTCATATCTTTCTTTTATGTTTTGTCGATTTTACACAATAAAAACTAAATTTGTAAAAAAAATAAATAATTGCTATTGCATTGCTATATTGTAAGAGCTATAAATAGTTTTACTTTTCCGCTGACAGCTGTATGCCAGCTTGTTTTTTGCGCTACCATTTTTATTTACATTTGACTTTTTGATCGTGTTTTATTCCCCTTTTTGTTTGCCGATATGAAAAAACATAGCTTTTAGCCTTGTTTTTTATTTGTTTTTTTATGGTGTTGACTAAGGGGGTTAACTAGTAGGACAGTTTCATATTCATGGTCCCTTTGCCTACATCATACTGCTCTCAGATGAGGTTGTCAGATTCTCTTTAATAAGCAGCTTGAGTAGGGGTTGGATACAATCCTAATAGACTTCAGGTTATTAAATATGTCTTTTCACGCTATTGCAGATTATGTTTTTTGTAGTAATTGAGATTCATGGCACGTTGATTCACTGAAAATAGAATATTTTTTAAAGAATTCATCAAAGAACAGTTCAGCTAAAATGAAGGACTGGAGCGGAACAGGGGCATGACAGTACAGCTTGTCTAATTCATGATGAACTGTGTCATTTCTTACACCCGAAATCTTACTACAATATCTGACTGGAGTAGGATTTATGACGAGGAACACGACACTTTTCAGATGCACAACCTTAATTTTTTATGATCTTACAAGCTTTTATTTTAAAGGTAATTGTTACGGTTGTGCTATGGAGAGGAGAGAGGTACAACCCGGAGTGGACCCTTTGGGTCACGGCTTCAGAGCCCCGGCGGGTGAGCTGGCCAGGTGGAGCCACCCCCTATACAGGGAGTGTTAGGGGCAGGCCTACAAGGGATGAAGCCGTGACAGCCGGAGCCAAAGGGACGACTGGGTAGGCACTAGGGAATCAGAAGTGGAGAATCCGAGAGGCTACAACGGAGGAGCTAACAGTGGCTGCAGATCCAGAGGCAGGGAGTAGCCAGTTCAGACGGGGGACGGAGGCTGCAAGAGAGGGAGGTATAAGGTAACAAAAGACACAGAGCTTAGGGGAAACAAAGCAAAGCACACATAGGCTAGGGAAGCCAAAAGAACCTAACGGAGATAGGAGCAGGGGAAGCGAGACACAGGAGCCAGGGAGACAGGGGCACAGGAGGAGTACTAGAGAAGGACACAGTGGCTGCTAGATGCATGACCGACAGGGTACACACAGAGGAAATAAAGGGCCTGAAGAATGGGCAAACGCTGGCCGAACGGACAGCGACACCGCAGGGTTAACAGGCGTCTTACCTGGGAAGACGTCGGGAAGATATGGCCGGTGGGCGCTGCCATGTTGGGGGCGAAGCCAGCGCGTCAGAGGACTCATCAGTCTGAGCACCGGGTGAAACGTCGGGCGCATGCGCGCAGGACCGACGTCTTTGAGGCCGGATATCGGGAGCGGGGGCGCGCCGTGGAGTGGGAGCGCGGTGAGAGGTGCGCCCGGGCCTGCGCAGGTAGGTGACGGCGCCGGTAGGGGACATGACAGTACCCCCTCCTCTACCCCCCTCCTTCCTAATGCTGTTGAGAAATCGTTTCATGATAAGAGGAGCATTAATATTTTCTCGCGGCTCCCAGGACCTCTCCTCAGGACTGAAACCCCTCCAGTCAACCAAAAATAAAGTTTTTCCCCTGACCGTTTTCCTGGCGAGTATATCTTTGACCTCAAATGTATTATCTGAACTGCTAGGTTGGGGATCTCGAGAAGAGGCCGAGTGGAAGCGGTTAAAGACTGCAGGTTTGAGGAGTGATGCATGAAAAACACTGGGAATTCTTAGTGAGGCAGGCAATTTCAACTTGTAGGCCACGTCATTGATGCGTTTTAAGACTTCAAAGGGACCAATGTAACTTGGGCCTAATTTATAGGAGGGGATCTTTAGCCGGATGTACCATGAGGATAGCCAGACTTTTTCCCCTGGGATATATGGAGGAGCGTCCAAATGTTTTTTGTCGGCATAACACTTCATTCTGTGACTGGCTCTCTCGAGAGCCTCTTTGGTGTCCCTCCAAGTCTGAGAGAAGTCCACAGACACGGAGTCCGACGCCGGTACACCCGAGGTGGGGGAAACGGGAAGGGGGATGCCAGGATGTTGCCCAAAAACTACAAAAAAGGGAGATTTGGAAGAAGCTTCACCTGGATGGTTATTGTATGCGAATTCGGCCCACGGAAGGAGGGAGACCCAGTCATCCTGGGGGGCATTGGAAAAATGCCTGAGGTAGGAAGTTAGGACTTGGTTGACCCGTTCCACTTGTCCGTTCGACTGCGGATGATAAGCTGAAGAAAAATCCAGGGTTATCTTCATCAATCCGCAGAGGGCTCGCCAAAATCGGGAGGTAAACTGAACGCCTCGGTCCGAGACAATGTGCTGAGGGAAGCCATGGAGTCAGAAGACATGGAGCAAGAAAATATTCGCCAGTTCAGGGGCAGAAGGCAGATTGGACAATGGAACAAAGTGAGCCATCTTGGAAAATCGATCTACGATTACTAAGATAACGGTACATCTGGAGGATGGCGGTAGATCGGTGACAAAGTCCATAGCGATGTGGGTCCACGGGGTCGTGGGTACGGGCAACGGATGTAGAAGCCCTGGAGGACAATGTCGAGGGACTTTGTTCCTGGCACACGAAGGACAAGAAGCGATGCAGTCCAAGACAACTCGGCGGAGAGACGCCCACCAATAGTGGCGGGAGACGAGAGAGTCTTCTTGACTCCAGCATGTCCGGAAAATTTAGAAGAATGTCCCCAACGCAAGACCTTTGACCTGTCTCCACTTTGAACGAAGGTTTTACCTGGAGGTGGGGTAAGTACGCTTAGCGGGGCCACGGTAAGGATTTTGGCCGGATCAATGATGTGCGTAGGACCCTCGTCATTGTCTACAGACAAGAAAGAACGAGAGAGGGCATCCGCCTTGACGTTCTTATCTCCTGGTCGAAAGTGGAGTTCAAAATCAAAGCGCCCAAAAAACAGCGACCATCTGGCTTGACGTGGATTGAGCCTTTGGGCGGATTGAACGTAGGCCAGATTCTTGTGATCGGTGAATATGATTATAGGATGGATGGCCCCTTCAAGTAGATGGCGCCACTCCTCGAGGGCCAACTTGATGGCTAAAAGTTCCCAGTCTCCAATAGAGTGGTTTCGCTCTGGGGCGGAGAAAGCTTTCGAGAAGAACCCGCAGGTGACCATGCGTCCAGAGGCGGATTTTTGTAGAAGAACTGCTCCTGCACCCATGGACGAAGCATCAACCTCCAGGATGAAGGGCCTATTGGCATCAGGGCGGTGTAGTACTGGAGCTTTATTGAATTCTTGTTTCAGAACCTCAAAGGCGATCTCGGCGTCAGCAGACCAAGTGTTGGGTTTGATCCCTTTGCGTACGAGAGACGAAATGGGCTTGGCCAACGAGGAAAAATGGGGAATAAATTGCCGGTAATAATTGGCAAAGCCCAAAAAGCGCTGGATGGCTTTCACACCCAGGGGGCGCGGCCACTTGAGGACGGCCGAGACCTTTTCAGGATCCATCTCTAAGCCAGAGCTTGAAACGATGTAACCAAGGAATGGTAACGAAGTCTGCTCAAAGAGGCATTTCTCCAACTTGGCGAAAAGGTGATTCTCTCTGAGGCGATGGAGGACTTGACGGACGTCGCGACCTTGGGTAGACAAGTCGGGAGAGAAGATCAAGATGTCATCTAAGTAGACCACCACACAGACATAGAGGAGATCTCGAAAGATGTCATTGAGTTCTTGGAACACTGCAGGAGCATTGCAGAGACCGAATGGCATGACTAAATACTCATGACCGTCTCGTGTGTTGACCGTGGTCTTCCACTCATCCCCGGACCATATGCGAACAAGATTGTAAGCTCCACATAGGTCAAGCTTGTTGAACACTCGCGCTCCCCTTAGGCGATCAAAGAGCTCAGAGATGAGCGGAAGCGGGTACTTATTCTTCACCGTGATGCGGTTGAGACCTCGATAATCAATACACGGCCGAAGGGACCCATCCTTCTTTTTCACAAAAAAGAACCCCGCTCCCGCAGGTGAAGACGACTTCCGAATAAAACCTCTGGCCAGGTTGTCTTGAATGTACTCGGACATGGCTTGTGTCTCAGCTAGGGAGAGAGGGTAAATCCTCCCGCGAGGAGGAGTGGTACCTGGAATGAGCTCGATGGAGCAGTCATAGGGTCGGTGTGGCGATAGCATCTCAGCTTCTCTCTTGTCAAAGACATCCGAGTAGGCACTATACGCCGGCGGCAATCCGGAGAGGGCAGGGGAAGGATGGGGGACACCTACAGGACGCACTGGCAGCAGACACCGAATCTGACAGGACCCCCCCAGCACAAAACATTACCGCTAAGCCAATCTAAAGTGGGCTCATGAAGCCGCAACCAGGGAAGACCGAGGAGGATGGGATGAGAGATATTAGCTAAAACATAGAACGTAATTCTCTCTTTGTGCAGGGCCCCAATCTGCAGCTCGATCTCATGAGTAATTAGGGTAACGGTCTCTTGCAAAGGATTACCATCCACTGATGCAAGAACTTGGGGATTGTCTAGAGTCCTCACAGGGACCGAAAATTTGGTGACTACATCGTGCCTAATAAAATTACCGGCAGCGCCAGAGTCCACATAGGCTGCCAAAGAAACCCGCTTTTCACCCACATGCAAGAGGACAGACAAGGAAAGGGGTTGAGAGGCATCGTACACCTAGGGAGGCCTCTCTTACCTGACCTAGGCGGAGAAGTTTTCCGGACATTCCGGACAGGTTCGGAGCAAATGAGACCCACTGCCGCAATAGAAACAGAGACCGTGGGTGCTTCTCTCCTTGTGTCGCTGGTCGGAGAGCTTCAAGCGGTCTACTTGCATCGGTTCGGGTATGGAAACAGAAATTAGAGCTCTGGGTCGAGGACTGGGCGGTCTGCGAGCGGGTGGCACTGGGCGCGTAAGTCTTCTCTCACGAGCCCGCTCCTGGAACCGAAGATTGATTCGAGTGGCCAGGGAAATTAGATCTTCAAGGGCTGTGGGAGTATCGCGGCCCGCGAGTTCGTCCTTTATACGACCAGACAGACCTCGCCAAAAGGCTCCCTCCAGTGCCTCATTATTCCAGCCTAGATCGGGCGAGAGTGTTCGAAACTGTATGGTGTATTGACCCACAGTTTGAGAACCCTGGCACAGACTGAATAAAGACTCAGTAGTAGAGGCAAGATGGCCTGGCTCGTCGAATACCCGCCGAAAAGTATCCAAAAAAAAGACAAATGAGTAAACAGGGGGTCGTCCCGTTCCCAGAGGGGATTCGCCCATGCCAGGGCGTCCCCCTCCAGATGGGAGATTATAAAGGCCACCTTGGACCGGTCCATGGGGTATTGCTGGGGTAGTAATTCGAAATGGAGGCGGCATTGGTTCAGGAAGCCCCGGCATAGTTTTGCGTCACCGTTATACCGGGGCGGTTTGGCTAACCGTGGTTGGGGGTAGGTGCTAGCGACTGGAGGAGGAGCAGCCGCCGCTGCTTGCAGCGAAGGTAACCGACTATCGACCGAAGCCATGTAGCTGAGAATGTGGGTCTGAGTATCGCGCTGCTGCGCCAGCTCCTGTTGTAAGCTGGCCAGCTGGGCCGCATTACTAGGGTCCGACGATTGGAGGGCGGACAGGTGTGCGTCCATAGACTTCATGAAGGACATAATGCGCGGTTGGTTTTCCCGTAAGAAAACTAACTCTTTTTGCGTAGCCGAGACTCCAGCGGGGTCCATGGCCTGTTAATCTGTTACGGTTGTGCTATGGAGAGGAGAGAGGTACAAACCGGAGTGGACCCTCTGGGTCACGGCTCCAGAGCCCCTGCGGGCGAGCTGGCCAGGTGGAGCCACCCCCTATACAGGGAGTGTTGGGGGCAGGCCCACAAGGGATGAAGCCGTGACAGCCGGAGCCAAAGGGACGACTGGGTAGGCACTAGGGAATCAGAAGTAGAGAATCCGAGAGGGTACAACGGAGGAGCTAACAGTGGCTGCAGATCCAGAGGCAGGGAGTAGCCGGTTCAGACGGGGGACGGAGGCTGCAAGAGAGGGAGGTATAAGGTAACAAAAGACACAGAGCTTAGGGGAAACAAAGCAAAGCACACATAGGCTAGGGAAACCCAAAGAACCTAACGGAGATAGGAGCAGGGGAAGCGAGACACAGGAGCCAGGAAGACGGGCACAGGAGGAGTACTAGAGAAGGACACAGTGGCTGCTAGACGCAGGACCGACAGGGTACACACAGAGGAAATAAAGGGCCTGAAGAATGGGCGAACGCTGGCCGAACGGACAGCGACACCGCAGGGTTAACAGGCGTCTTACCTGGGAAGACGCCAGAAAGATATGGCTGGTGGGCGCCGCCATGTTGGGGGCGGACCCAGCGCGTCAGAGGACTCATCAGTCTGAGCACCAGGTGAAACGTCGGGCGCATGCGCGCAGGACCGACGTCTAGGAGGCCGGATATCGGGAGCGGGGGCGCGCCGTGGAGTGGGAGCGCGGCGAGAGGTGCGCCCGGGCCTGCGTAGGTAGGTGACGGCGCCGGTAGGGGACATGACAGTAATACTGTGTATTCTAGTTGAAATGAATGTGATCCCTTATAGCATATCATTTTTCTACCTTTTCATCTGCTTCCCCTTATTGCACTGCACTATGTATTAATTAGGCTTCATATAAATGAAAAATGATGATGCACGTTGTTTGGAGCTCCTCTTGTGGTTGTCATATTGCTGCCTACTGGGATTATACAGGGAAGGAATCTCTGTCTTTATTGCTTGAAACCTTATTCACATTCAAGGTCCATCTCCATCAGTTGTCTTATTAAAAAAGCTGTTACCTCTTTTAAAGCATAAAGGACAAAATGAAGAAAATAACAATTTAGATTTCTCAGGGTCAAGTATGCTTTTAAAGCACAAGGCCCTTTTGTATGGCTGCAAAATGCACAAAAGAACAAGAAAAATAAGGAATTTCCCAGTACACATTCTGTTGCCACGATTATATACGATATTTGACAGGCTGCACAATTCAGCTATATATCACATGTGTACATTCATAAAATGTATCAGTATAGCTCTTCCAGAATACAGTAGATATAGATTTATTTATGCAGATTTTTACTGATGTGAAGTCATCCAGGTAATGAAGCCATCCAGTTCCAGCTTTAGGCTGTGTGCACACGGTGCATTTTTGTGGCATTTTTTCCATGCGGAATTGGCCCAAAAATGCTATGGAATCCTTAGGCCAACAAAGTCAATGAGAGTCCTGAAGTGCTGTGCACATGATCAGTCTTTTCCTTTCAGAATTGGTTGTGTGTTTAAATCCGCAGCATGTCAATTCTTGAATGAATATTTGACTGAATGCTATAATAGATCAATATGGAGAATATTGAAAGGGAATCTGTCTTCAGGTTTCTCCAACCCCATCTGAGAATAGCATGATGTAGAGACAGAGAACCTGACTCCAATAATCTATCACTAATGTTGAGCGATACCACCCGATACTGAAAAATATCGGATCGGAATGGATCGGCCAATCTAAAAAAAAGTATTGGGTATCGATTCCGATCCCGGAAGTCCCATTCAAGTCAATGGGACAGAAATATCGGAATTAAAAAAACCCTTTCTTGCCTTGTACAGCCTGTTCGGGAGGGGGGAAGAGTGTGGGCGGTGCGTGGGCAGACACTGTGCGTGTCTGTGTCTGCGGGCGGGGTCTCTACGGGCCTCTCGTGGTCTGTACGGGCCTCTTGGGGGCCTGTGCCGACTGTTGGTGGTCTTTACGGGCCTCGGGGGTCTGTACAGGCCTGTCGGGGGCCTGTGCCGGCCTGCCGGGGGCCTGTGCCGGCTATCGGTGGTCTGTATGGGCCTCTCAGGGGCCTGTGCCGGCCTGCCGGGGGCCTGTGCTGGCCGTCGGTGGTCTGTACGGGCCAGCCGGGTGCCGGCTGTCGGTGGTCTGTGCCGGCTGCCGGAGGCTTGTGCCGGCTGTCGGTGGCCTGTGCGGGCTTGCCGGGGGTCTTGTGTGTGTGCAGGCATCATCCGATGGGACTACAAGTCCCATCGGGCGATGCCTGCTACACTGACAGTGATTGACACATTAGCCAATGATGGGACAGTAGTAGTCCCATCATCCGGCTAATGTGTTGAATGTAAAAAAAAAAAAAACATACTACATACATACTACATATATACATACTACATACATGCTACATATATACTACATACATGCTACATACATACTACATTCATACAACATGCATATATACTACATACTACATATATACTACATACAACACACATACATACTACATACATGCTTCATATATACTACATTCATACAACATACATATATACTACATACTACATACATGCTACATATATACTACATTCATACAGCATACATATATACTACATACTACATACATGCTACATATATACAACATACATATATACTACATTCATACAACATACATACATACTACATACATGCTACATATATACTACATTCATACAACATACATATATACTACATACATACATGTATACTACATTCATACAACATACATACTACATACATGCTACATATATACTACATTCATACAACATATATACTACATACATGCTACATATATACTACATTCATACAACATACATATATACTACATACATACATGTATACTACATTCATACAACATACATAGATATTACATACATACATACATACAACATGCTACAGACATACAACATACATACTGCATTCATACAATACATACATAGACATACAGTACATATAACATAGAACATACAGTACATATAACATAGAGTACATACTCACCAATACTTGCCACTTTGATCCCCGAAGCCAGTGTCATCTAAGGGAAAATATGAAAATAACAAACAAGCCATATACTCCCTGATCCGCAGAAATCCACGAGTGTCCCACGCCGATCTCCCGTGGAGAGCAGCATCATCAGCTGATGCGAATGCTCTCTACGGGGCTCAAGGAATCCAGTGTCGGGAGGTAGGTATCCTTCCGCACTGTATTCCTCCGCCACTGTTAAAAAAATAGTCCCTGGTCTCACTTTATGGCAAATGCTGCATGGGAACTTTTTCACACAGCAATGCCAAAAGTGAGACTAGGGACTATTTTTTTACAGTGGCGGAGGAATACAGTGCGGAAGGATACCAACTTCTCGACACTGGATTCCTTGAGCCCCGTAGAGAGCGGTCGCATCAGCTGATGCTGCTGCTCTCCACGGGAGATCGGCGTGGGACATGCGTGGATTTCTGCGGATCAGGGAATCATAGAATCATAGAATCGTAGAGTTGGAAGGGACCTCCTGGGCCATCTGGTCCAACCCCCTGCTCAAAGCAGGATTCGCTAAATCATCCCAGTCAGATGTCTGTCCAGCCTCTGTTTGAAGACTTCCATTGAAGGAGAACTCACCACTTCTCGTGGCAGCCTGTTCCACTCATTGATCACTCTAACTGTCAAAAAGTTTTTTCTAATATCTAATCTGTGTCTCCTCCCATTCAGTTTCATCCCATTGCTTCTAGTCTTTCCTTGTGCAAATGAGAATAAAGTTGATCCTTCTACAATGTGACAGCCCTTTAGATATTTGTAGACAGCTATTAAGTCTCCTCTCAGTCTTCTCTTTTGCAAACTAAACATTCCCAAATCCTGCAACCTTTCCTCATAAGACAGGGTTTGCAGACAGGGAGTATATGGCTTGTTTGTTATTTTCATATTTTTCGCTAGATGACACTGGCTTCGGGGAACAATGTGACAAGTATGTACTCTGTGTTATATGTACTGTATGTCTATGTATTGTATGAATGTATTGTATGTAGTATGTATGTAGTATGTATGTATTGTATGTATGTTGTATGTAGTATGTATGCAGTATGTAGTATGTATGTATGTATGTTGTATGTCTGTAGCATGTTGTATGTATGTAGTATGCATGTAGTATATATGTATGTTGTATGAATGTAGTATATATGTAGCATGTATGTAGTATATATGTATGTTGGTAAATAGAGAAAGGCACCGCGCTCACAGGACGATTCAAAGATAATAACGTAAAAGTGAAAGTCCTGCCTTTCACACATAAGCCCGATAGTCAAAGCGTGCAGGAGATGAAAATCTGCCACAGCAAGATACACTGATGAATGCTAAAGGACTTGTACAAACTTACCCTAGCTCTGCTGAATGAAGGTGCTGTGCTGATCACAGTGAATGATCCACAGAAATGCTGGAAAACCAGGTGAGAAGCTGGGAGGATGAAGTGAATGAACTAGCTGACTGGGGTGCAAGTAATGAAGAGAGCTGGGCAGAGCCAGGATAGCTCCGGCCGGTAGCGTCCTGGATGCACAGCTGAGGGGGGCCGACACTGTCCTGCACTGACAGCGTGTGACGTCACAGGCTGAGGCTACGGAGCCTAGCTGGGGCCAAAAACCTACACGTTTCAAAGCAAAACGTGCTTCTTCATCAGGGTTATTGCTCACCCAGTATAGCTGTCATATATAGTGTGTATATGTTCAAACACCTGTTTAACTCTTGGATTGAACACTAACCTCCACCCTCCCAGTAGAAGGCTAATTAATGATTAAGATAATATCATACATTTAAAAAGAAAGAGAAAAGAATAGCCATAGTGTATACCTCACAAAAATGGGTTGTAATATTGAGAATAATAAGGAATGTTAAAAACTATAACTTTTATGCTGATACATTTTTTAACATTTTAATATGAATAAAATCGAATACAAATATAAATATAAAGAAAAACTATGCGCGTAAAAATAAAATATGCTCCACCTACCCCGAATACTCATACAAAAAGCAGACATTGAAAATATGAACATAGAGAATATGGTAGGGGAAGGCAAATGCATCTATCATAAAAAAAAAAAAAAATTATAAAACCACATAATGTGTATATGGCTGATAAAAATAGTCATAAACAACCTCTATGTATGCATTTCACAATACTAATATTGGTTATAAACGCTGTTCTATTGCATACCAAATCTTAGTATAACTAGTGAGGATAATGATTAAAATTACTTGTATATAAATACCCCTTATAGATATAGTAAAAATCCAGTTTGAATAGTAATAAAAATAGAATGTGAAAGAACTGGTTAAAAATAATTAATAGGTACATGAAACCTCTAATGCAAGCATCCATATGTATTCATTTGTCTACAATCATATTAGAAGGCATATAATTCCAGTTCATGATTCAGGCCTTTTGGGGCCAAACTGTCCAAGGAGAATATCCGATAGGACTCTGCTCTAGACATTGCCTTGAGGAAATCACCCCCGCTCTGGTTATAATGGACCACCTGAATGCCGCAAAAGTGAACGCCTTTCAAAGATTGGCTATGTTTGTCTTTAAAATGGCGTGAGAGAGTGTGTCCTATAAAGCCTTTACGAATGTTAGAAAAGTGTGCTTTGATGCGATCCATCAAACGACGTTTGGTGCGGCCCACATACAATTTCTAACATGGGCACCTAATGCAATATATAACCCCCCTGGAAAAACAGGATATGTTCTCTGTGATATTAAACTCCATCGTACCACTGGAGTTAGAAAAGGTCAATTGGCGTATCTTTTTAAAAGAGGTGTTCATACACCCAAAACACCCTCCACATGGTAAAAAGCCTGTATTGCCTTGATTGAGGGCCTTCCAGGGACCTGAAGGGCCCCTGAAAGCCATCTTTGTAGTTGGGGCCACAAGGTTCCCTAACGTTTGTGACTTCCTATATACAAATCTAGGTTTGCTAGGGAAAAATTCCCCAATCACTTTATCCTTCTGAAGGATTGGCCAATGTTTGCGTATAATGTTGGCAAATTTATTGTAACCCATGTGTTAAACTGAGTAATGATTGGGAGTATTGAAATCTGTTCCTGTATACTAGAGCCTGGAAGGTCATTTAATTGTGTGTTGCTGATCAAGTTTTCTCTAGAAATAGAGGCAATGTCTTGCCGAGCCTGTTCAAGTAGGGCACTAGGGTACCCCTTATCCAAAAATTGTTGAGTTAAATGATCAGCTTCACTATTAAAATCATCCATTTTAGAACAGTTACGCCTAATCCTCATGTATTGCCCTTTTGGTATATTTGTGAGCCAGACCGGAAGGTGGCAACTGGTGATATGGATAAAACTATTTGAGTCAACCTCCTTCCGGTGGCATCTGGTATTCAGTCGGTTGTTTTCCACATAAATATTCAAATCTAAGAAAGTCACACTACTTGTACTAATGTTTGGGGTAAACTCAAGGCCATAAGAGTTGTCATTAAGGCTAACAATAAAAGTGTTTAACTCAATTTCAGAGCCTTCCCATATAAACAAAATGTCGTCAATAAAGTGACGCCACATAATTAAGCCTGGACGTAATTGTCCAAAAGGCTGAATATGTGACTCCTCCCACTTGGCAACATATAAATTGGCATAGGTTGGGGCAAATCGCATCCCCATAGCTGTACCCCAAGTCTGAAGATAAAAATTACCCTCATAAACAAAATAATTGTGCTGCAGGATGAATTTAATGCACTCCACAATTAACTGAATTTGTGGTTCATCATGTATGCCCAATGATTGGAGAAAATGCTCAGCTGCTTGGCACCCTTTCTCATGGTTGATAACAGTATATAATGACTTGATGTCTAGAGTGCCAAGTATATAATTTTTATCCCATTTAATTGATTTGAGAACTTGTATAGTTTGACCCGTATCTTTAAGATATGCTGGTACTAGGGACATGCACTTATGCAAATGCACATCCACATAATGTGACAAATTAGCTGTTAAGCTATTAATCCCTGAGATGATGGGTGTTATGATTGAGTCACCGTAGGAGGCAAAAACAGAACTGCTAGCTAAGTCCAGAAAACCAGAGAGGTTGGCAGCTATCGGATTGCAGACCCCTGATCCTATCACAACAACTAACAGTAGCCGTGGGGGGTTCCTACGATGCCCTAGACCCCTCGATCACAGCCGGAGAATTAAATAGGCCTAAAGAAAGAAAGGGGAAATCTAAACTGCCCCAGAGCAGACCCCAAAGCAATAGGCAGCCCCCAACATATAATGACGGTGAAGCAAGATGAAAACACTAACACAGACAGAAAGATAGACTGAGCAAAGATGGGGCCCAAACTACCTAGATAGGAAAGGACAGGAAGGCTGCTGTCTGCAATCCGTGAAAAACCCTATGAAAATAAGAGCCAACAGACTGACAGAATCCAGAAAAGCAAGGAAAACAAAAACAAAACATAAATGCAAACAGGCAAAGAATAAAACTTAGCTTTAGGGAAGCAGGAATCAGACTGGTGTCCTAGAAGTCCACAGAGAAATCACCTGCAGGGCAGAAGGGCGTCGGCAGCCTTATATCCAGTCAGTGACTCCACTCAGCCAGTCATCCTCATTAGACTCAGGTGCCTGATAATCAGGCTCACTACCTTCCTTCACCAGAATAGGGAGTTCACCAGACCTCAGTGACGAAGGGGAAAATGAACTCACAACAGTACCTCCCCCTTGAGGAGGGGTCACCGAACCCTTAACCACGCCACCAGGGCGATCAGGGTGAGCCCGATGAAAGGCACGCACCAATCTTTTGGCATGAATATCAGAGGCAGAGACCCAGGAATTATCCTCCTGACCATAACCCTTCCACTTAACCAAATACTGGAGTCTCCGTCTAGCCAGACGGGAATCCAGTATTTTCTCTACCTCATATTCCATGTTACCTTCAACCAATACAGGGTCTGGAGGTGCCACCCCAGGAACAACTGGTTCAACAAACCTCTTCAACAAGGACTTATGGAACACATTATGGATTTTAAATGTGACAGGAAGAGCCAAACGAAAAGAGACCAGATTAATAATCTCCAAAATCTTGTAAGGTCCAATAAATCTAGGCTTAAACTTAGGAGAAGCCACCTTCATAGCAATATTTTTTGATGATAACCACACCATATCACCAATCTTAAACTGGGGACCAATGGTCCTATGTCGATTGGAAAACCGCTGGGCCTTTTCCTGGGAGAGAGATAATTTATCCACCACTTGCTCCCAGATCTGGTGCATTCTCTCCACCACAGTGTCAACACCTGGGCAGGCAGAAGGCTCCACCTGCCCTGAAGAAAATCGAGGATGAAACCCAAAGTTACAAAAAAAAGGTGACATCAAAGTTGCAGAACTAGCTCTATTATTTAAAGCAAATTCGGCCAAGGGCAAAAATGAAACCCAATCAACCTGATCAGCGGAAATAAAACATCTCAAATACGACTCCAAGGTCTGGTTTGTTCTCTCTGTCTGCCAATTGGTCTGAGGGTGAAAAGCAGAGGAGAAGGACAACTGAATTCCCAGCTTGGAACAGAAAGTCATCCAAAATCTAAACACAATCTGGACTCCTCTGTCAGATACAATGTTCTCAGGAATCCCGTGCAAGCGAACCACCTGTTGCAAAAACAGGGGCACCAACTCAGAGGAAGATGGCAACTTAGGGAGTGGTACAAGATGAACCATCTTAGAGAACCTATCACAAATCACCCAAATAACAGTCATTCTTTGAGAGACCGGCATATCAGAGATGAAATCCATTGAAATATGGGTCCATGGCCTCCTGGGGACCGGCAAAGGCATCAACAACCCACTAGAGCGAGAACAAGATTTAGACCGGGAGCAAGTCCCACAGGACTGCACAAAATTCCTGACATCATGAGACAAGGTGGGCCACCAAAAAGAGCGACTCACCAGATCTCCAGTACCAAAAATACCTGGATGACCAGCCAATGCAGAGCAATGAACTTCAGACATCACTCTCTTCTTCCACTGGTCAGGAACATACAACTTTCCACTGGGACAACGCTCAGGTTTGTCCTCCTGGAACTATTGCAGAGCAAGTCTCAAATCGGGCGAGATAGCAGAAAGAACTACCTCTTCGCCTAAGATTGTAGCAGGCTTGGTCACCACAGGAGAATCAGCAAAGAAACTCCTAGAGAGGGCGTCTGCCTTGACATTCTTAGTTCCAGGAAGAAAAGAGACCACAAAATCAAAATGTGTAAAAAACAAGGCCCACCTAGCCTGTCTAGGGTTCAAGCGTTTAGCCGACTCTAGGTAAATCAAATTCTTGTGGTCAGTGAGGACCACAACTTGATGTTTAGCTCCCTCCAACCAATGTCTCCTCTCCTCAAATGCCCACTTCATGGCCAACAGTTCCCGATTCCCCACATCATAGTTACGTTCAGATAGAGAGAACTTTCAGGAAAAGAAAGCACAGGGATTCATTTTAGATGTTACAGGATCCTTTTGGGACAAAACAGGTCCTGCACCAATCTCAGAAGCATCCACCTCTACCTGGAACGGAAGTGAGACATCAGGTTGCCGCAAAACCGGGGCGGAGGTAAATCTTCGCTTCAGCTCCTGAAAGGAAGCAACAGCCTCCGGAGACCAATTCAACACATCAGGACCCTTCTTAGTCAGATCAGTCAATGGCTTGGCAATACTAGAAAATTTTGCTATAAATTTCCGATCAAAATTAGCAAAACCCAAAAACTTCTGGAGGGCCTTCAAAGAAGTGGGCTGAACCCAATCATAAATGGCCTGTACCTTGGCCGGGTCCATTTCAATAGTTGACGGAGACAAAATAAATCCCAAAAATGAAATCCTCTGTACTCCAAAAAGGCATTTCGATCCTTTGACATACAGGGAATTCTCCCTCAAGATCCGGAACACAGTCCGAATATGTTCCACATGAGAATCCCAATCCTTGGAGAAGATCAAAATATCATCCAGATAGATAATCAAAAATTTATCGACAAAGTCTCGGAAAATATCGTTCATGAAGCACTGGAAGACAGAAGGGGCATTAGTGAGCCCAAAAGGCATCACCAGGTACTCAAAATGCCCCTCCGGAGTATTAAACGCCATCTTCCATTCATCCCCCTGCTTAATGCGGATAAGATTATACGCCCCCCTGAGGTCAAGCTTGGTAAACCAGCAAGCACCTCTAACTCTAGAGAATAGATCCGAAATCAGGGGTAACGGATACTGATATTTAATAGTAATTTTATTGAGGGCACAATAATCAATACAAGGCCTTAAAGAACCATCCTTTTTGGCCACAAAAAAAAAACCGGCACCTAAGGGTGAAGAGGATGGTCTAATATGACCCTTCTCCAACGCCTCCTTAATATAGGACCGCATAGCCTCGTACTCGGGTACAGATAAATTGAAGAGCCGGCCCTTGGGAAATTTACACCCTGGGCTTAGTTCAATAGCACAGTCATAACTCCTATGAGGAGGCAAGGACGCAGACTCATTCTCACTAAATACATCATAAAAGTCCGCCAAATAGTCAGGAACATCATGCGACTGAGGAGAGGTGGAAAAAACCGGAGCCTCACTAAAGGCACACCGACAACCCCAACTCACCACAGACACAGACTTCCAATCCAAAACTGGATTATGAATTTGCAACCAGGGAAACCCCAGAACAACGGCATCATGCAGACCATGCAACACCAAAAATATGCAATTTTCTTGATGGTCTGGGGCGACCCGCATGACCACCTGGGTCCAAAACTGAGGTTTATTTTTAGCCAAAGGAGTAGCATCAATCCCCCTCAAAGGGATAGGCGTCTGCAGAGGTGTCATCGGAAATCCACAACGTTTAGCAAAATCCAAGTCCATTAGGTTTAGCGCTGCTCCCGAATCCACAAAAGCCTTGGCGGAAAATGTGGACAGGGAGCAGATCAGAGTAATTGCCAGAAGAAACTTAGGTTGAACACCACCAACAGAAAACGTGTGTGCAAAGCGTTTCTCTCGTTTAGGACAAACAGAAATAATATGCGAGGCATCTCCACAGAAAAAACACAGCTTATTACGCCTTCTGAACTCCTGACGTTGCGCTTTAGACAAAACTCTATCACATTTTATAGGTTCAGACGTCTGTTCAACCGGTGGCAACACCTCTCGTGCAATCCTGCGTTCACGTAAACGCCGATCAACCTGAATGGCTAATGACATAGAATCGTCCAGACCAGAGGGAACAGGAAATCCCACCATAGTATCTTTTACGGCTTCTGACAAACCCTTCCGAAAGAGAGCAGCCAAGGCATTATCATTCCAGGTAGTAAGGACCGCCCACTTTCGGAACTTTTGACAGTACAACTCTGCAGAATCTCGACCCTGGTTTAATGCCAACAGGGTCTTTTCAGCCTGATCAATAGCATTAGGTTCGTCATACAACAACCCCAAAGCTTGAAAGAATGCGTTCACATTAGTCAGAATAGGATCATCTGGTTTCAAAGAAAACGCCCAATCCTGGGGATCGCCACGCAGCAAAGAGATGACAATTTTAACCTGCTGCGCGGAGCACCCTGACGAGTTAGGCTTCAAGGCAAAAAATAATTTAGAATTATTTTTGAAACTCAAAAATTTAGATTGATCCCCAAAAAATACATCAGGTGTAGGGATCTTTGGTTCAACAGCATGCGAACGAGCAAGGTAGGCGGAAATTCCCAGCACTTCCGCAGCGAGCTGCTCCACACGATCAGACAATTGCTTTATCTCCATTGAGAGAAAAAAAAATTCCCCCTATGGCCTCAGAGATATAGAGGAAAGAATATACACACCTTTTTTTTTTTTAAACACAATTCTTTCCTGCTATTGAGTACCCTAGGATCTGTGGTATGGCGGGTGATTCTGTTATGATTGAGTCACCGTAGGAGGCAAAAACAGAACTGCTAGCTAAGTCCAGAAAACCAGAGCGGTTGGCAGCTATCGGATTGCAGACCCCTGATCCTATGACAACAACTAACAGTAGCCGTGGGGGGCTCCTACAATGCCCTAGACCCCTCGATCACAGCCGGAGAATTAAATAGGCCTAAAGAAAGAAAGGGGAAATCTAAACTGCCCCAGAGCAGACCCCAAAGCAATAGGCAGCCCCCAACATATAATGACGGTGAAGCAAGATGAAAACACTAACACAGACAGAAAGATAGACTGAGCAAAGATGGGGCCCAAACTACCTAGATAGGAAAAGACAGGAAGGCTGCTGTCTGCAATCCGTGAAAAACCCTATGAAAATAAGAGCCAACAGACTGACAGTGAAAAAGGCCCTGAAGACGCCAGGCTTCAAAAAAGCTATGTCAGTACTCAGGAATATTCTGAAGACAGAGCAACCGGCAAAAGGAGATTCAGCTCATTCCAGCAGGGAATGGCAGAATCCAGAAAAGCAAGGAAAACAAAAACAAAACATAAATGCAAACAGGCAAAGAATAAAACTTAGCTTTAGGGAAGCAGGAATCAGACTGGTGTCCTAGAAGTCCACAGAGAAACCACCCGCAGGGCAGAAGGGCGTCGGCAGCCTTATATCCAGTCAGTGACTCCACTCAGCCAGTCATCCTCATTAGACTCAGGTGCCTGATAATCAGGCTCACTACCTTCCTTCACCAGAATAGGGAGTTCACCAGACCTCAGTGACGAAGGGGAAAATGAACTCACAACAGTACCTCCCCCTTGAGGAGGGGTCACCGAACCCTTAACCACGCCACCAGGGCGATCAGGGTGAGCCCGATGAAAGGCACGCACCAATCTTTTGGCATGAATATCAGAGGCAGAGACCCAGGAATTATCCTCCTGACCATAACCCTTCCACTTAACCAAATACTGGAGTCTCCGTCTAGTCAGACGGGAATCCAGTATTTTCTCTACCTCATATTCCATGTTACCTTCAACCAATACAGGGTCTGGAGGTGCCACCCCAGGAACAACTGGTTCAACAAACCTCTTCAACAAGGACTTATGGAACACATTATGGATTTTAAATGTGACAGGAAGAGCCAAACGAAAAGAGACCGGATTAATAATCTCCAAAATCTTGTAAGGTCCAATAAATCTAGGCTTAAACTTAGGAGAAGCCACCTTCATAGCAATATTTTTTGATGATAACCACACCATATCACCAATCTTAAACTGGGGACCAATGGTCCTATGTCGATTGGAAAACCACTGGGCCTTTTCCTGGGAGAGAGATAACTTATCCATCACTTGCTCCCAGATCTGGTGCATTCTCTCCACCACAGTGTCAACACCTGGGCAGGCAGAAGGCTCCACCTGCCCTGAAGAAAATCGAGGATGAAACCCAAAGTTACAAAAAAAAGGTGACATCAAAGTTGCAGAACTAGCTCTATTATTTAAAGCAAATTCGGCCAAGGGCAAAAATGAAACCCAATCAACCTGAATTTTAGGGATATGGTAGAACACCGCCAGGTTTGGGTTTTTGTTCATAATGTATTGAAACTCTTTTTTATTTAGAATACCAGAAGACTTGCCTTTAGAAACCAGGCAGTTTAATTTCCTAATATATTGTTCCGTGGGATTACTATCTAGTTTTTTATAAGTGATACTGTCCCCAAGAAGTCGGTGGGATTCCTCCTGGTACATATTCTAACTAAGGATAACTATACCCCCACCCTTATCGGCAGGGCGGACCACGATATCGTCGCTTGTAAGATGACATGAGTTGAGTTGGTGAAAAATATGCCTGATTTGACGTCCAGTATTATCCAAATTAAGGATCTGTTTGTCAATAATAAATTGTAAAGCTTTAGAAGAGAAATTCTTAACCCCTTTCTGCCATTAGACGTACTATCCCGCCCATGTGCCCTGGGACTTAATTCCCAGGGACGGGATAGTACGTCTAATGCGATCAGCGGCGCCCACGTGGTTAGCGCCGCTGATCGCGGCCGGGTGTCAGCTGATTATCACAGCTGACACCCGGCACAATGTGTCAGGGGCGGTCACGGACCGCCCCCGACACGTTAACCCCTTGTACACCGCGATCAAACACGATCGCGGTGTACCGGGAGTTAAAGGGAAGCATTGGCAGGGAGGGGGCTCCCTCCGTGCTTCCCTGAGCCCCCCACGGCAGCGCAATGTGCAGCGCTGCTGCCGGGGGCTCTTTCCCTACAGGCCCCCGGATCCAAGATGGCGACGGGGGCTTCGGGGGCCTGTAGGGAGCTGACTTCCTCACTGCCTGCAAAGCGCAGGCATGAGGAAGTCTGCAGAACTGCCTGTGACAGATTGCTGATCTGTCACAGTGTCTGTGATGTGACAGATCAGCGATCTGTCACAGGACAGTGATGTCCCACCTGGGACTATGCACTAAAGTAAAAAAAAAAAAAAAAAGTAAAAATAATTTTTAAAAAAATCGCTAAATAAATTAGTAAAAAAATAAATAAATATTCCCCAATAAATTCATTTTTTGAAAATAAAAAAAACAAAACAATAAAAGTACACATATTTGGTATCGCCGCGTCCGTAGCGAACTGCCCTATAAAACTGTCCCATTAGTTAACCCCTTTAGCGAACCCCTTAAAAAATAAAAAACGAAGCAAAAAATAATGATTTATTATCATACCACCGAACAAAAAGTGCAATAACACGCGATCAAAAAGACGCATATAAATATCCATGATACCGCTGAAAACGCCATCTTGTCCCGCAAAAACGAGCCGCCATACAGCATCATCCGCAAAAAAGTAAAGTTATAGCTCGCAGAATAAAGCGATGCAAAAATAATTATTTTTTATATAAAATTGTTTTCATTGCAAAAAAACGACAAAACATAAACAAAGACCTAGAAGAGGTATCGCAGTAACCATACCGACGCGAAGAATAAAACCGCTTTATCAATTTTACCGCACGCAGAACGGTGTAAACGCACCCCCCAAAAGAAATTCATGAAACGCTGGTTTTTGTTCATTCTGCGTCCCAAAAATCGGAATAAAAAGCGATCAAAAAATGTCACGTGCCCAAAAATGGTACCGATAAAAACGTCAACTCGTCCCGCAAAGAATAAGACCTCACATGACTCGGTGGGTCAAAATACGGAAAAATTATAGCTCTCAATATGTGGTGATGCAAAAACTATTTTTACAATAAAAAGCGTCTTTTAGCGTGCGACAGCCGCCAAACATAAAAACCACCATAAATATTAAATCAAACCCCCCATTATCACCCCCTTAGTTAGGGAAAAATAATAAAATTAAAAAAAGTATTTATTTCCATTTTCCCATTAGGGTTAGGGTTAGGACTAGGGTTAGGGTTAGGGCTAGCGTTAGGGCTAGGGTTAGAGCTAGGGTTAGGGCTAGGGCTCAGATTAAGGTTAGGGGTGTGTTGGGGTTAGGGTTGGAGTTATAATTGGGGGGTTTCCACTGTTTGGGCACATCAGGTGCTCTCCAAATGCAACATGGTGTCTGATCTCAATTCCAGCCAATTCTGCGTTGAAAAAGTCAAATGGTGCTCCTTCCCTTTCAAGCTCTGCCATGCTCCCAAACAGTGTTTTACCCCCACATATAGGGTATCAGTATACTCAGGACAAATTGCAAAACAACTTTTGGTGTCCAATTTCTCCTGTTACCCTTAGGAAAATAAAAAATTGGGGGCAAAAATATTTTTGTGGAAAAAAATGATTTTTTTATTTTCACGCCCAGGCGTTATAAACTTCTGTGAAGCACTTGGGGGTTCAAAGTGCTCACCACACATCTAGATAAGTTCCGTGGGGGGTCTAGTTTCCAAAATGGGGTCACTTGTGGGGAGTTTCAATAGTTTAGGTACATCAGGGGCTCTCCAAACGCACATGACACCCGCAGACCAATCCATCAAAGTCTGCATTCCAAAACGTCAATACTTCCCTTCCGAGCCCCGACGTGTGCCCATACAATAGTTTTCTCCCACATATGGGGTGTCAGCGTACTCAGGACAAATTGGACAGCGACTTTTGGGGTCCAATTTATCCTGTTACCCTTGGGAAAATAAAAAAAATGGGTACTAAAAGATGATGATTGTGGAAAAAATACGATTTTGGTATTTTCACGCACGGGCGTTATAAACTTCTTTGAAGCACTGGGGGGTTCAAAGTGCTCACCACACATCTAGATAAGTTCCTTGGGGGGTCTAGTTTCCAAAATGGTGTCATTTATGGGGGGTTTCTACTGTTTTGGTACATCAGGGGCTTTCCAAACGCGACATGGTGTCCGATCTCAATTCCAGCCAAAAACGTCAAATGGCGCTGCTTCCCTTCCAAGCTCTGCCATGCGCCCAAATAGTGGTTTACCCCCACATGTGGGGTATCAGCGCACTCAGGACAAATTGCACAATATCTTTTAGGGTCCTGTTACCCTTGGAAAAATAAGAATTGAGGGTGAAAAGATCATTTTTGTGGAAAAAATATGATTTTTTAATTGTACGGCTGTATGTTATAAACTTCTGTGAAGCCCTTGTGGGTTCAAAGTTCTCACCACACATCTAGATATGTTCTTTGGGGGGTCTAGTTTCCAAAATGGTGTCATTTGTGGGGGGTTTCTACTGTTTTGGTACATCAGGGGCTTTCCAAACGCGACATGGTGTCCGATCTCAATTCCAGCCAAAAACGTCAAATGGCGCTGCTTCCCTTCCGAGCTCTGCCATGCGCCCAAATAGTCATTTACACCCACATATGGGGTATCAGTGTACTCAGGACAAATTGCACAATAACTTTTAGGGACCTATTACCCTTGGAAAAATAAAAATTTGGGGTGAAAAGATCATTTTTGTGGAAAAAATATGATTTTTTAATTGTACTGCTGTACGTTATAAACTTCTGTGAAGCCCTTGTGGGTTCAAAGTTCTCACCACATATCTAGATAAGTTCCTTGGGGGGTCTAGTTTCCAAAATGGGGTCACTTGGGGGGGTTTCCACTGTTTAGGTACATCAGGGGTTCTCCAAACACGACATGGCGTCCGATCTGAATTCCAGCCAATTTTGCATTGAAAAAGTCAAATGGCGCTCTTTCCCTGCTGAGGTCTGCCATGCGCCGAAACAGTGGTTCCCCCCCACATATCAGGTATCGGCGTATTCAGGACAAATTGCACAATAACTTTTGCAGTCCAATTTCTCCTGTTACCCTTGGTAAATTAAAAAAAATTGAACCTGAAGTATTTTTTTAGTGAAAAAAAGTTAAATGTTCATTTTTTTTAAATATTCAAAAAATTCCTGTGACGCACCTAAAGGGTTAATAAACTTCTTGAATGTGGTTTTGAGCACCTTAAGGGGTGCTGTTGTGAGTTCATTTTCCCCTTCACTACTGAGGCCCGAGGAACTCCCTCTTCTGGTGAAGAAAGGTAGTGAGCCTGATTGTCAAACACCTGGGGCTGATGATGATGACTGGCTGAGTGGAGTTAATGACTGGATATAAGGCTGCCGACGCCCTTCTGGCCTGCGGGTGATTTCTCTGTGGACTTCTAGGAAACCAGTCTGATTCCTGCTCATCTAAAGCTAAGATTTCTGCTTTGCCTTTTTGCATTGGTGTTTTGTTTTCCTTGCTTTTCTGGATTCTGCCATTCCCTGCTGGGGTGAGCTGAATCTCCTTTTGCCTGTTGCTCTGTCTTCAGAATATTCCTGAGTACTGACATAGCTTTTTGAAGCCTAGTGTCTTCAGGGCCTTTTTTACTGTCAGTTTGTTGGCTCTTATTTTCATAGGGTTTTTCACGGATTGCAGACAGCAGCCTTCCTGTCCTTTCCTATCTAAGCTAGCGTGGGCCCCATCTTTGCTCAGTCTATCTTTCTGTCTGTGTTTTGTTCTTTCTTCTTGCTTCACCGTCATTATATGTTGGGGGCTGCCTTTTGCTTTGGGGTCTGCTCTGGGGCAGTTTAGATTTCCCTTTCTGTCTTTAGGCTATGTAGTCCTCCGGCTGTGATCGAGGGGCCTAGGGCATCGTAGGAGCCCCCCACGGCTACTGCTAGTTTTGTTGATAGGTTCAGGGGTCTGCAATCCGATAGCTGCCAACTTCTCTGGTTTTCTGGACTTAGCTAGCATTTCTATTTTTGCCTCCTACGGTGACTCAATCATAACAGAATCACCCGCCATACCGGGGAATTTCCGCCTACCTTGCTCATTCACATGCTGCTGAACCAAAGATTCCTACACCTGATGTATTTTTTGGGGATCGGTCTAAATTTTTGAATTTCAAAAATAATTGTAAATTATTTTTTGCCTTGAAGCCTAACTCGTCAGGGAGCTCCACGCAGCAGGTTAAAATTGTCATCTCTTTGCTGCGTGGCGATCCCCAGGATTGGGCGTTTTCTTTGAAACCAGATGATCCTATTCTGACTAATGTGAACGCATTTTTTCAGGCCTTGGGGTTGTTGTATGACGAACCTAATGCCATTGATCAGGCTGAAAAGACCCTGCTGGCATTGAACCAGGGTCGTGATTCTGCAGAATTGTACTGTCAAAAATTCCGAAAGTGGGCAGTACTTACTACCTGGAATGATAATGCTCTGGCTGCTCTCTTTCGGAAGGGGTTGTCAGAAGCCATAAAAGATACTATGGTGGGATTTCCTGTTCCCACTGGTCTTGACGATTCCATGTCTTTAGCCATTCAGGTTGATCGGCGTTTACGCGAATGCAGAGCTGCACGAGAGGTGTTGCCACCTGTTGAACAGATGTCTGAACCTATGCAATGTGATAGAGTTTTTTCCAGAGAGCAGCGTCAGGAGTTCAGAAGGCGTAATAAGTTGTGTTTTTTCTGTGGAGATGCCTCGCATATTATTTCTGTCTGTCCTAAACGCAAGAAACCCTTTGCACACAAGTTTTCTGTTGGTGGTGTTCAACCTAAGTTTCTTCTGGCTATTACTCTGATCTGCTCCCTGTCCACATTTTCCGCCAAGGCTTTTGTGGATTCGGGAGCAGCTCTAAACCTAATGGACTTGGATTTTGCTAAACGTTGTGGACTTCCGATGACACCTCTGCAGACGCCTATCCCTTTGAGGGGGATTGATGCTACTCCTTTGGCTAAAAATAAACCTCAGTTTTGGACCCAGGTGGTAATGCCCCAGACCATCAAGAAAATTGCAGGTTTTTGGTGTTACATAATCTGCATGATACTATTGTTCTGGGGTTTCCCTGGTTACAAATTCATAATCCAGTTTTGGATTGGAAATCTGTGTCTGTGGTGAGTTGGGGTTGTCGGTGTGCCCTTAGTGAGGCTCCGGTGTTTTCCACCTCTCCTCAGTCGCATGATGTTCCTGATTATTTGGCGGACTTTTATGATGTATTTAGTGAGAATGAGTCTGCGTCTCTGCCTCCTCATAGGAGTTATGACTGTGCAATTGAACTGAGCCCGGAGTGTAAATTTCCCAAGGGTCGGCTCTTCAATTTATCTGTACCCGAGCACGAGGCTATGCGATCCTATATTAAGGAGGCGTTGGAGAAGGGTCATATTAGACCATCCTCGTCACCCTTAGGTGCCAGGCTTTTTTTTGTAGCCAAAAAGGATGGATCATTAAGACCTTGTATTGATTATCATGCTCTCAACAAAATTACTGTTAAATATCAGTATCCGTTACCCCTGATTTCTGATCTATTCTCCAGAGTCAAAGGTGCTTGCTGGTTTACCAAGCTTGACCTCAGGGGGGCGTATAATCTTATTCGCATTAAGCATGGGGATGAATGGAAGACGGCGTTTATTACTCCGGAGGGACATTTTGAGTACCTGGTGATGCCTTTTGGGCTCACTAATGCCCCTTCTGTCTTCTAGTGCTTCATGAACGATATTTTCTGAGATTTTGTCGATAAATTTTTGATTATCTATCTGGATGATATTTTGATCTTCTCCAAGGATTGGGATTCTCATGTGGAACATATTCGGACTGTGTTCCGTATCTTGAGGGAGAATTCCCTGTATGTCAAAGGATCTAAATGCCTTTTTGGAGTACAGAGGATTTCTTTTTTGGGATTTATTTTGTCCCCGTCAACTATTGAAATGGACCCGGCCAAGGTACAGGCCATTTACGATTGGGTTCAGCCCACTTCTTTGAAGGCCCTCCAGAAGTTTTTGGGTTTTGCTAATTTTTATCGGAAATTTATAGCAAAATTTTCTAGTATTGCCAAGCCATTGACTGATTTGACTAAGAAGGGTGCTGATGTGTTAAATTGGTCTCCGGAGGCTGTTTCTTCCTTTCAGGAGCTGAAGCGAAGATTCACCTCCGCCCCGGTTTTGCGGCAACCTGATGTCTCACTTCCGTTCCAGGTAGAGGTGGATGCTTCTGAGATTGGTGCAGGAGCTGTTTTGTTCCAAAAGGATCCTGTAACATCTAAAATGAATCCCTGTGCTTTCTTTTCCCGAAAGTTCTCTCCATCTGAACGTAACTATGATGTGGTGAATCGGGAACTGTTAGCCATGAAATGGGAATTTGAGGAGTGGAGACATTGGTTGGAGGGAGCTAAGCATCAAGTCGTGGTCCACACTGACCACAAGAATTTGATTTACCTAGAGTCGGCTAAGCGCTTGAAGTTGAACCCTAGACAGGCTAGGTGGGCCTTGTTTTTTACACGTTTTGATTTTGTGGTTTCTTTTCTTCCTGGAACTAAGAATGTCAAGGCTGACGCCCTCTCTAGGAGCTTCTTTGCTGATTCTCCTGTGGTTACCAAGCCTGCTACCATCTTAGGCGAAGGGGTAGTACTTCTGCCATCTCGCCCGATTTGAGACGTGCTCTGGAAGAGTTCCAGGAGGACAAACCTGAGCGTTGTCCCAGTGGAAAGTTGTATGTTCCTGACCAGTGGAAGAAGAGAGTGATGTCTGAAGTTCATTGCTCTGCTTTGGCTGGTCATCCAGGTATTTTTGGCACTAGAGATCTGGTGAGTCGGTCTTTTTGGTGACCCTCCTTGTCTCGTGATGTCAGGAATTTTGTGCAGTCCTGTGGGACGTGCTCCCGGTCTAAATCGTGTTCTTGCTCTAGTGGGTTGTTGATGCCTTTGCCTGTCCCCAAGAGGCCATGGACCCATATTTCAATGGATTTCATCTCTGATATGCCTGTCTCTCAAAGGATGACTGTTATTTGGGTGATTTGTGATAGGTTCTCTAAGATGGTTCATCTTGTACCACTCCCTAAGTTGCCGTCTTCCTCTGAATTGGTGCCCCTGTTTTTACAACAGGTGGTTCGCTTGCACGGGATTCCTAAGAACATTGTATCTGACAGAGGAGTCCAGTTTGTGTCTAGATTTAGGAGAACTTTCTGTTCCAAGCTGGGAATTCAGTTGTCCTTCTCTGCTTTTCACCCTCAGACCAATGGGCAGACAGAGAGAACAAACCAGACCTTGGAGTCATATTTGAGATGTTTTATTTCTGCTGATCAGGATGATTGGGTTTCATTTTTGCCCTTGGCCGAATTTGCTTTAAATAATAGAGCTAGTTCTGCCACTTTGATGTCTCCTTTTTTTTGTAACTTTGGGTTTCATCCTCGATTTTCTTCAGGGCAGGTGGAGCCCTCTGCCTGCCCAGGGGTTGACACTGTGGTGGAGAGAATGCACCAGATCTGGGACCAAGTGGTGGATAAGTTGTCTCTCTCCCAGGAAAAGGCCCAGCGGTTTTCCAACCGACATAGGACCATTGGTCCCCAATTTAAGGTTGGTGATATGGTGTGGTTATCATCAAAAAATATTGCTATGAAGGTGGCTTCTCCTAAGTTTAAGCCTAGATTTATTGGACCTTACAAGATTTTGGAGATTATTAATCCGGTCTCTTTTCGTTTGGCTCTTCCTGTCACATTTAAAATCCATAATGTGTTCCATAAATCTTTGTTGAAGAGGTTTGTTGAACCTGTTGTTCCGGGGGTTGCACCTCCAGACCCTGTATTGGTTGAAGGTAACATTGAATATGAGGTAGAGAAAGTACTGGATTCCCGTCTGGCTAGACGGAGACTCCAGTATTTGGTTAAGTGGAAGGGTTATGGTCAGGAGGATAATTCCTGGGTCTCTGCCTCTGATATTCATGCCAAAAGATTGGTGCGTGCCTTTCATCGGGCTCACCCTGATCGCCCTGGTGGCGTGGTTGAGGGTTCGGTGACCCCTCCTCAAGGGGGAGGTACTGTTGTGAGTTCAATTTTCCCCTTCACTACTGAGGCCCGAGGAACTCCCTCTTCTGGTGAAGAAAGGTAGTGAGCCTGATTGTCAAACACCTGGGGCTGATGATGATGACTGGCTGAGTGGAGTTAATGACTGGATATAAGGCTGCCGACGCCCTTCTGGCCTGTGGGTGATTTCTCTGTGGACTTCTAGGAAACCAGTCTGATTCCTGCTCATCTAAAGCTAAGATTTCTGCTTTGCCTTTTTGCATTAGTGTTTTGTTTTCCTTGCTTTTCTGGATTCTGCCATTCCCTGCTGGGGTGAGCTGAATCTCCTTTTGCCTGTTGCTCTGTCTTCAGAATATTCCTGAGTACTGACATAGCTTTTTGAAGCCTAGCGTCTTCAGGGCCTTTTTTACTGTCAGTTTGTTGGCTCTTATTTTCATAGGGTTTTTCACGGATTGCAGACAGCAGCCTTCCTGTCCTTTCCTATCTAAGCTAGCGTGGGCCCCATCTTTGCTCAGTCTATCTTTCTGTCTGTGTTTTGTTCTTTCTTCTTGCTTCACCGTCATTATATGTTGGAGGCTGCCTTTTGCTTTGGGGTCTGCTCTGGGGCAGTTTAGATTTCCCTTTCTGTCTTTAGGCTATGTAGTCCTCCGGCTGTGATCGAGGGGCCTAGGGCATCGTAGGAGCCCCCCACGGCTACTGCTAGTTGTGTTGATAGGTTCAGCGGTCTGCAATCCCATAGCTGCCAACTTCTCTGGTTTTCTGGACTTAGCTAGCATTTCTATTTTTGCCTCCTACGGTGACTCAATCATAACAGGGTGCAGTTTTTAGAATGGTGTCACTTTTGGGTATTTTCTATCATATAGACTCCTCAAAGTGGCTTCAAATGTGATGTGGTCCGTAAAAATAAAATGGTGTTGCAAAAATGAGAAATCGCTGGTCAACTTTTAACCCTTATAACTTCCTAACAAAAAAAAATTTTGGTTTGAAAATTGTGCTGATGTAAAGTAAATATGTGGGAAATGTTACTTATTCAGTTTTTTGTGTGCTATATCTCTGTGATTTAAGGGCATAAAAATTCAAAGTTGGAAAATTGCGAAATTTTCAAAATTTTTGCCAAATTTCCTTTTTTTTCATAAATAAACGCAAGTTATTTGAATGAAATTTTACCACTAACATGAAGTACAATATGTCACGAGAAAACAATGTCAGAATCACCGGGATCCATGGAAGCGTTTCAGAGTTATTACCTCATAAAGGGACAGTGGTCAGAATTGTAAAAATTGGCCTGGTCATTAACGTGCAAACCACCCTTGGGGCTTAAGGGGTTAAACATACTATCCCGGGTCAGAACCCAAAAACAAAAAGAGGTAAACGGGGGGGGGAAACTTACCAAAAAGGTAGTAAGAGAAACACAAAAGGTTCCACAGAAAATATATAATCTCAGTTGTCACCAATTGTCTGAGAATGAGATTTCTCTCTTACAAAAAGGCTTAAAGTTTGCACCAACCAATGAGGCCAAACCATTTCATTTGTATATTGGTATGAAAAAATATCTTCGGAATTTAGCATTAAAAAAGTACTTTCTTAAAAAAGAACGTACTACTACGCACACACAGCAGATTACATCAGGCTTTATACATACTAACTTAGCCAATTCTTCCACCTTTAATCCTATCCAGGAATATTCAAGTGCATTTCACATGTTTGATATGTTGGTAACAGGGGATATCAGACGCCTTACCAAGAGGAATTCTAGGTATGCACCACGTAATTTAAATCCTCAAGAAATTAAAGCTATTAAAGACTTGCAAAATAATCATGATATCGTGGTCCGCCCTGCCGATAAGGGTGGGTTTATAGTTATCCTTAGTCAGAATATGTACCAGGAGGAATCCCACCGACTTCTTGGGGACAGTATCACATAAAAAAACTAGATAGTAATCCCACGGAACAATATATTAGGAAATTAAACTGCCTGGCTTCTAAAGGCAAGTCTTCTGGTATTCTAAATAAAAAAGAGTTTCAATACATTATGAACAAAAACCCAAACCTGGCGGTGTTCTACCATATCCCTAAAATTCACAAAAGTGTAACATGTCCACCAGGGAGACCCATCATCTCAGGGATTAATAGCTTAACAGCTAATTTGTCACACTATGTGGATGTGCATTTGCATAAGTGCATGTCCCTAGTACCAGCATATCTTAAAGATACGGGTCATACTATACAAGTCCTCGAATCAATTAAATGGGATAAAAATGATATACTTGGCACTCTAGACATCAAGTCATTATATACTGTTATCAACCATGAGAAAGGGTGCCAAGCAGCAGCTGAGCATTTTCTCCAATCATTGGGCATACATGATGAACCACAAATTCAGTTCATTGTGGAGTGCATTAAATTCATCCTGCAGCACAATTATTTTGTATATGAGGGTAATTTTTATCTTCAGACTTAGGGTACAGCTATGGGGACGCGATTTGCCCCAAGCTATGCCAATTTATATGTTGCAAGTGGGAGGAGTCGCATATTCAGCCTTTTGGACAATTACGTCAAGGCTTAATTATGTGGCGTCGCTTTATTGACGACATTTTGTTTATATGGGAAGGCTCTGAAATTGAGTTAAACACTTTTATTGTTAGCCTTAATGACAATCTTATGGCCTTGAGTTTACCCCAAACATTAGTACAAGTAGTGTGACTTTCTTAGATTTGAATATTTATGTGGAAAACAACCGACTGAATACCAGATGCCACCAGAAGGAGGTTGACTCAAATAGTTTTATGCATATCACCAGTTGCCACCTTCCGGTCTGGCTCACAAATATACCAAAAGTGCAATACATGAGGATTAGGCGTAACTATTCTAAAATGGATGATTTTAATAGTGAAGCTGATCATTTAACTCAACAATTTTTGGATAAGGGGTACCCTAGTGCCCTACTTGAACAGGCTCGGCAAGACATTGCCTCTATTTCTAGAGAAAACTTGATCAGCAACACACAATTAAATGACCTTCCAGGCTCTAGTATACAGGAACAGATTTCAAAACTCCCAATCATTACTCAGTTTAACATGGGTTACAATAAGTTTGCCAACATTATACGCAAACATTGGCCAATCCTTCAGAAGGATAAAGTGATTGGGGAATTTCTCCCTAGCAACCCTAGATTTGTATATAGGAAGTCACAAACGTTAGGGAACCTTGTGGCCCCAACTACAAAGATGGCTTTCAGGGGCCCTTCAGGTCCCTGGAAGGCCCTCAATCAAGGCAATACAGGCTTTTTACCATGTGGAGGGTGTTTTGGGTGTATGAACACCTCTTTTAAAAAGATACGCCAATTGACCTTTTCTAACTCCAGTGGTACGATGGAGTTTAATATCACAGAGAACATATCCTGTTTTTCCAGGGGGGTTATATGTTGCATTAGGTGCCCATGTAACAAATTGTATGTGGGCCGCACCAAACGTCGTTTGATGGATCGCATCAAAGAACACTTTTCTAACATTCGTAAAGGCTTTATAGGACACCCTCTCTCACGCCATTTTAAAGACAAATATAGCCAATCTTTGAAAGGCGTTCACTTTTGCGGCATTCAGGTGGTCCATTATAACCAGAGAGGGGGTGATTTCCTCAAGGCAATGTCTAGAGCAGAGTCCTATCGGATATTCTCCTTGGACAGTTTGGTTTCATGTACCTATTAATTATTTTTAACCAGTTCTTTCACACTTATTCTATTTTTATTACTATTCAAACTGGATTTTTACTATATCTATAAGGGGTATTTATATACAAGTAATTTTAATCATTATCCTCACTAGTTATACTAAGATTTGGTATGCAATAGAACAGCGTTTATAACCAATATTAGTATTGTGAAATGCATACATAGAGGTTGTTTATGACTATTTTTATCAGCCATATACACATTATGTGGTTTTATAATTTTTTTTTTTTTTATGATAGATGCATTTGCCTTCCCCTACCATATTCTCTATGTTCATATTTTCAATGTCTGCTTTTTGTATGAGTATTCGGGGTAGGTGGAGCATATTTTATTTTTACGCGCATAGTTTTTCTTTATATTTATATTTGTATTCGATTTTATTCATATTAAAATGTTAAAAAATGTATCAGCATAAAAGTTATAGTTTTTAACATTCCTTATTATTCTCAATATTACAACCCATTTTTGTGAGGTATACGCTATGGCTATTCTTTTCTCTTTCTTTTTAAATGTATGATATTATCTTAATCATTAATTAGCCTTCTACTGGGAGGGTGGAGGTTAGTGTTCAATCCAAGAGTTAAACAGGTGTTTGAACATATACACACTATATATGACAGCTATACTGGGTGAGCAGTAACCCTGATGAAGAAGCACGTTTTGCTTTGAAACGTGTAGGTTTTTGGCCCCAGCTAGGCTCCGTAGCCTCAGCCTGTGACGTCACACGCTGTCAGTGCAGGACAGTGTCGGCCCCCCTCAGCTGTGCATCCAGGACGCTACAGGAGCTATCCTGGCTCTGCCGAGCTCTCTTCATTACTTGCACCCCAGTCAGCTAGTTCATTCACTTCATCCTCCCAGCTTCTCACCTGGTTTTCCAGCATTTCTGTGGATCATTCACTGTGATCAGCACAGCACCTTCATTCAGCAGAGCTAGGGTAAGTTTGTACAAGTCCTTTAGCATTCATCAGTGTATCTTGCTGTGGCAGATTTTCATCTCCTGCACGCTTTGACTATGGGGCTTATGTGTGAAAGGCAAAACTTTCACTTTCACTTTTATGTTATTATCTTTGAATCATCCTGTGAGTGCGGTGCCTTTCTCTATTTACTTATTTAACCCTTTTTTGGCAGAACAAGCCACAGCTTCTGTCTAGGCACCAGCAGCTCTCCTTTTCTATTAGTAGCGCCGGTGTATATCTGTATACTATATATGTATGTTGTATGAATGTAGTATATATGTAACATGTATGTAGTATGTATGTATGTTGTATGAATGTAGTATATATGTAGCATGTATGTAGTATGCATGTATGCTGTATTAATGTAGTATATATGTACTACAGTATGTATGTAGTATGTATGTATTGTATGAATGTATGTATGTTGTATGTAGTATGTATGTATGTTGTATGTATGTATTATGTATGTAGTATATATGTATGTTGTATGAATGTATTATATATGTAGCATGTATATAGTATGTATGTTGTATGAATGTAGTATATATGTAGCATGTATGTAGTATGTATGTATGTTGTATGAATGTAGTATATATGTAGTATATATGTATGTATGTTGTATGAATGTAGTATATATGTAGCATGTATTTAGTATGTATGTATGTATGTTTTATGAATGTAGTATATATGTAGCATGTATGTAGTATGTATGAATGTAGTATATATGTAGCATGTATGTGGTATGTATGTATTCTGTATGAATGTAGTATATATGTACTATGTATGTAGTATGTATGTATTGTATGAATGTATGTATGTTGTATGTAGTATGTATGTTGTATGTATGTAGTATGTATGTATGTATGTTGTATGTATGTATTATGTATGTAGTATATATGTATGTTGTATGAATGTAGTATATATGTAGCATGTATGTAGTATGTATGTTGTATGAATGCAGTATATATGTATGTATGTTGTATGAATGTAGTATATATGTAGCATGTATTTAGTATGTATGTATGTATGTATGTTTTATGAATGTAGTATATATGTAGCATGTATGTATGTATGAATGTAGTATAGATGTAGCATGTATGTAGTATGTATGTATGCTGTATGAATGTAGTATATATGTACTATGTATGTAGTATGTTTTTTTTTTTTCTTTTACATTCAACACATTAGCCGGATGATGGGACTACTACTGTCCCATCATTGGCTAATGTGTCAAACACTGTCAGTGTAGCAGGCATCGCCCGATGGGACTTGTAGTCCCATCGGACGATGCCTGCACACACACAAGACCCCCGGCAGGCCCGCACAGACCCCCGGCAGCCGGCACAGGCCCCCGGCAGGCCCGTACAGACCCCCGACAGCTGGCACAGGCCCCCGAGAGGCCCGTACAAACCCCCGGCAGTCGGCACAGACCCCCCGCAGTCGGCACAGACCGCGCATCATTATGCGCACAGACCGCGCATCATGATGACATCATTTCAGCAGCCAATCACAGCCATGCCAATAGTTAACATGCCTAAGAGGATGTGCCCACACTTCTGAGGATTCCCATTGGCTGAATCAAATCGAGCGGGCTCATAGCATTATGGGAACTTCCGATTCCGGTATTCGATATGAAAAAAGTATCGGAAGTAAGTATCGGAAATCCGATACAGCTAATATCGGCCGATACCCGATACTTGCGGTATCGGAATGCTCAACGCTATCTATCACTTAATGGGCTGCTTGCAGCAGTTTATATAGAATCATTGTTTTATCTGCTCCAGTTTTTATCTAGCAGTTCTCTGAATGCTGAGCTGTGTATAACCCCGCTCACACCACTGATTGGCAACTTTCTGTGTATACTGTGCATAGACAGAAAGCTGCTAATCAGTGCTGGGCGTGGGATTATACAGATCTCATGAATATGTAGGACAGCATGGCAGCAGGTTTTCAAGTCCTCAAGGTGATATTCTCATATTGATAAATCTGATTTTATCAAAACTACAGCAAGCAGCCCAGCAAGTGACACATCGCTGGAATCAAGGTCTATGTCTCTACAGTATGCTGCTCTCTGATTAGATGGAAAAACCTGGTGACATCTTCTCTTTAAACCGACAAGAACATAATAAAATAAATATAGTGAAATCTGCTAAGCATAAATGTAGTATACTATGCAGACCTGTGGTTGAAGTAAGTTGCTAGTAGACAATAGTCTTTAATTTGATTCATTTATCTTAGACTGATTTTATGATCCTCCAAAAAATAAATATAGTCTTTTGAAACACATTTTTACAAATCTGAATGACCTAAAACTCCTCCACTGTTCTTTTACAGTCCTCCATTGTTCTTCTATTGCTGTAGATAAAAATTGCACAAGTTCGATTCCAGCCCATCTGGTCCTATTGTTGTTCCCAAGATAAGTGATGACAGACAGGTCTTTACCTATCATGGCCATATACTGTACATTAATGTAGCGGTGACCAAAGTAGACAAAATACACAGATCTACATTGACATGTAAAAGTTTGGGCACCCCTGGTCAAAATTACTGTTATTGTGACCAGTTAAGCAAGTTGAATGATCTCTAAAAGGGCTAAAGTTGAAGATGACACATTTTCTCTGTATTTTAGGCCAAAAAAATTATATATTGTCATTTTTTACATTTTAAAAATTACAATACGGAAAATAGGCCAATGCAAAAGTTTGGGCACCCTGCATAGTTAGTACCTATTTTAAAACGGAGAGAAGAAAAGAGCACGCAGTCAATCAAATATAGAAAAATACAAACTTTTTTTTATTTATTACTGAATTACAAAAAAGCAGGTAACAAAGAAATGTTCATGAATAAATGTGGACAATAAATCCCATGGAACACCCTCTCACACTCCCACAGATGGAGGACCATTTAAGCATCAATACTGGGAAACATATCTTAATCCTAACAAGGTGCAACACTGGCACCTAAAGGGTGAATCACTGCAGCAGCGGTCACAAAATGTAATAAAGCAAGTGCCAAATAATGATAGAGATAGCAATGTGCCCAATGCTAATTGACCCTAAAGCTGTAGATAAAGACCCGTATAAAAACTTACCAGGGAGGGGAGGGAGAGGAAGTAAAGCAGTGAGACCTCCGACGCGCGTTTCGCGGCGTCCCCCGCCGCTTTATCAAGGAGGAAAGTGGTAAGAAAGAGCCCCTGTAGGGCCTTCAAATAGCCCCTGTAGGTGTTGACTTCTTGGACGTCCGTCTGGAGTTAGACGCCGATCGGCGCATCCAGACGGACGTCTTTAGAAAGCCCACCTCTGTGAACTCTTTACTGCAGGCATCTTCGGCCCATGATCCGGCCACGGTGAGGGCCATCCCGGTCGGACAGTTCCTTCGCATGCGGCGCATCTGCTCCACCGATGATCGATTCGAGAGGCAAGCCCTTGATTTGAGTGATCGTTTTTTCAAGAGGGGCTACAGTCGCAGGTGTGTTAAGATGGGTTATAATAGGGCTAGACGCACCCCCCGTAGTGGTCTCCTACGGTCAACTAAGAAGAACATTAGACAGGATGGAGACGGACCTATACGCTTTATTTCAACGTATAATCATGAATGGCGCAATATGCGCGCCATTCTACAAAAGCATTGGCCCGTCTTGGAGACAGAACCGGCCCTGAGGACCGCCCTGGGGCTTTCCCCTTCCATGACACCCCATCGCTCTAGTAATCTAAGCGACCTCTTGGTTCGGAGCCACTATGTGCCTACCCCCAGAAATTTCTTCGGGTCGATTGGTCCGGTTTGTGGATCATTTTCATGCGGTCATTGTCTGGCCTGCGTCAATGTCCTGCATTTCTCCACCTTCAGCTCCTCGGATGGTATGAGGGAATTTAAAATCAAACAACGGATATCATGTGGCACGTCAAATGTCATCTACTATGCCACTTGTCCGTGCCCTAAAATCTATGTGGGTTTAACCACGAGGGAGCTGAGGGTGCGAGTACGTGAGCATGTGCGGGACATTGACGCGGCCAGGACTGCACTTGATCCCACGGAACTTAAAACTATTCCCCGACATTTTCGGGCGCATCATAATTGTGATGCGGGGCTGTTGAAAATCAGGGGGATTGATGTGCTACATATGGGTATAAGGGGTGGGGACTATAAAAAGGTACTTGGGCAAATGGAGGTGAAATGGATTGTCCGATTGGACACTATGAGTCCTAGAGGACTAAATGAATTTTTGAGTTTTACCCCATTTCTGTAATCTTTTGTTTAACCTGACCGCCCCCTTTTTCCATTTTCTACCCTCCACCTCCCTTCCCTTCTTTTCCCTTTCTCCCTCCCCTATCCCCCCTCCTTCCCCTCCTGGTCTACGCGACATTCCTTTTCCTCCTTTTACGCCTAGGTTTGGGTAGTAGAGATACGTGTGATATATGTTTTACATACATCTTTTTCCTTCCCTGTTGTTCTCGCATGACTTCATATTTTCCATGCTGCTCAGCAGTGGTTGTTTTTAATTATGTTTTTTCTTGTTATATATTTTTATTTATTGTTTTTATTTAATATTTTTTTCTATTTCTTTAGTCATTTTCTAACGTGTCCCTGTCTGGTCTCAAACTAGCCATATACAACGGATCGGATGCACCATCTTCTCAATCAAGCATATCTATGGATGCCTGTATACCTTCGCTATTGGGCCGCACGTTCTACTCGTGTTATATTTGTATTTATGGTTTTCTGCCCCTCTATTATGTATATGCTTTAATGAACCTGCTACGTAGCGGTTCATACACCTATCTGGTGTACTTTCTACCTTATTGTATTTTTATACATGTTCTGAGGTGTTTAAATTATAAAATTAACATTTGAGTTCTTTGATGTATATTTATTACATTGTATGCGGCTTTTTACCCTAGATGCATGTGGGATTGAATTGTGACATGGGGTTAATTAGTTATATTACATTGGCCCTTTATTTGATCTCTTTTGATCCGGTGTTATATATATCTGTTTCTTCTGACCCGCTGCCCTTTTATCCATTCATGGCCGTACGCATCGCTGTGTTGTGTGTGGCTCCATTCTGTGGTCGGCGTCTGCTAGCATGGTGCACTCTGCCCGGTTTTTCCGGCGCGTGCGCAGTATGTGTGACGCCGTACCACAGTCTAGGACCTGCAGACGCCACAGCGCATGCGTCGCAAGCGCCATTATTATTGGTGAACGCCGGTCATGTGACCGGGGTCAGGGGCTATTTGAAGGCCCTACAGGGGCTCTTTCTTACCACTTTTCTCCTTGATAAAGCGGCGGGGGACGCCGCGAAACGCGCGTCGGAGGTCTCACTGCTTTACTCCCTCTCCCTCCCCTCCCCGGTAAGTTTTTATACGGGTCTTTATCTACAGCTTTAGGGTCAATTAGCATTGGGCACATTGCTATCTCTATCATTATTTGGCACTTGCTTTATTACATTTTGTGACCGCTGCTGCAGTGATTCACCCTTTAGGTGCCAGTGTTGCACCTTGTTAGGATTAAGATATGTTTCCCAGTATTGATGCTTACCTGGTCCTCCATCTGGGGGAGTGTGAGAGGGTGTTCCATGGGATTTATTGTCCACATTTATTCATGAACATTTCTTTGTTACCTGCTTTTTTGTAATTCAGTAATAAATAAAAAAATTTTTTGTATTTTTCTATATTTGATTGACTGCGTGCTCTTTTCTTCTCTCTGTTTTAATATCTGTTTTGAGCTGGCGCTTAGGGTGTTGGAGCTGGGTTGTCCCTTGTCTCCTCACCATCTTGTATTTATGGGATTCTGGTTGCTAATAGTTAGTACCTAGTAGCACTCCCTTTTAAAAATATCACATCTTGTAAACACTTTTAGTAGCCAAAGAGTCTTTCAATTCTTGTTTGATGGATTTTCATCCATTCTTCCTTGGAAAATTCTTCCATTTCTGTGAGATTCCTGGGTCGTCTTGCATGCACTGCTATTTTGAGGACTAGCCACAGATTTTCAATGATGATCGAATCGGGGGACTGTGAGGGCCATTGAAAAACCTTTAGCTATCGCCTTTTGAGGTAGTCTATTGTGGATTTTGATGTGTGTGATCATTATCCATTTGTAGAAGCCATCCTGTTTTCAAATTCAGCTTTTTTACACATGGTGTTATTTTTGCATCAAGAATTTGTTGAAATTTAATTGAATCCATTCTTCCCTCTACCTGTGAAATGTTCCCTGTGCCATTGTCTGCAACACAACCCGAAAACATGATTGATCCATCCCCATGCTTAATGGTTGGAGATGTTCTTTTCCTGAAATTCTATGCAATTTTTTCTCTGCACATACCTTTGATCATTGCGACCAAAGAGTTTTATTATAACTGCAACGATTCACAGGACTTGTTTCTAAAATGCATTGGGCTTGTTTAGATGTTCTTTTGCATACCTCTGATGCTAAATTTTATGGTGCGGGTGCAGGAGAGGTTTTCTTCTGATGACTCTTCCATGAAGGCCATATTTGATAAGGTGTCTCTGAACAGTAGAACAATTACCACAACTCCGGAATCTGCTAAATCTTTCTGAAGGTCTTTTGCAGTCAAGTGGGGGTTCTGATATGCCTTTCTAGCAATCCTACAAGCAGCTCTCTCTGAAATTTTGCTTGGCCTTCCAGACCTTATCTTGACCTCCACTGTTCCTGTAAACTGCTATTTCTGAATTACATATTGAACTGAGGAAAGGACAACTTGAAAACGCTTTGCTATCTTCTTATAGCCTTCTCCTGCTTTGTGGGCCTCCACCATTTTCATTTTCAGAGTGCTAGGCAGCTGCTTAAAAGAACCCATGGTGGCTGTTTTTTCCCACAAGGTTGGAGGAGGCTATGTGTTTCTAAACCTGTGGAATCTGCATCAGCTGGCCTTTCCTAACATTGAGGGTGAACAAGCCATAACCCTTACAGGCTAATTAAGGTCTGAAACCTTGGTCAAAGTTATCTGAGCACACAAATCTCCAAAGGTGCCCAAACTTTAGCATCGGACCATTTTTCTTTTTGTAATTTTTAAAATGTGAAAAAATTACAATGTGTATTACTTTTTTGCCTAAAATACAAAACAAATGTGTCATCTTTAACTTTAGGCCTTTTAGAGATCATTTTATCTTCAACTTGCTTAACTGTTCACAATAACAGTAATTTTGACCAGGGGTGCCTAAACTTTTGCATGCCACTATCTAAAAAGTTTTTTTGACAAGCCAAGGTTTATGGAATAAATTTAGGATATTTTGAGGGCGCTGAATTGAAAACTCCCATTACTTTTGCTGAATTGCTTCTATTTTTTTATATAATTCATCCATGAAAATAATGCATTTCTCCAATGCGATTTGTGTGTGATAACAAATACAATAGCTTATAGTCTTTTGACTTTTTAACAATGTCTTAGGTAATGAAATTTCCCATATGATTCTTTTGAATTTCAATTTGTAGGCTTACAATACTATAAAAGCCACGTTGTGAAGCCAAAACTCTACTGTCATTAATTAATTAACTATTAAATAACTCCAAAACTAGAGCCAATCTGGCAAAACCAAAGTCATGTGCTTATTCGGCGCCATTAACTTAACATAAAACTGATCAGACATCGTTGGCACCAAAATCACTGTACACCAGTGCACGCCTACCGAAGACAGATTTTCATTGCATGGAAAGAAGTTTAATTTTTTTTTGTCTCATAGTCGCTAATCTTTACCCTCTCCTAGTTCTTCCCCGGCGTCATTAAACATTTATTGCCAGTTTGCACAGAACTAATGGCCAAAATATAATTATGGATTAAGATTAATTATAATTTTGTAACCATTAGCCTACTATTGTATGATATGTGTGGATTGGCTACCTCTAAGGCTACTTTCACACATCAGGTTTTCGGCGTCAGGCGCGATCCGGCGTCGTGCCGGAACGCCGGATCCGGCAAATGTTTCGTAAAACCGGATGTGACGGATCCGGTTTTCTGCCGGTTCCGTCTTTTTCTTGACAGACAAAACCGGATCCGTCTCATCCGGTTCATCCGTTTTTCTATCCGTTTTTCGACGGATTACGCCGGATCCGGTTTTTAAAATTGACCCTTGTGGCCTTCCGAACGGGATTGGCTACTGGAAAACTATATATAGCATGTTCCTACAGCCCTTCTTTGACAGGTTGTAGAGGAGAAAGTGCAGGTTGGAGAGAAGAGCAAGTTACTGGCGAAGATGGATGTTGTGATTGGAAATATTTTGAAGAATTTGGCGGATTTTATAGCGGAGGCGAATCACTTGAGGGTGATTGTTCTGGAGAAGGAGAGAGCGAGACAGCAGCGCATCAGGCATCGTAGACGACGTTTGTGGATCCACCCCATCACAGCCAAGAGAATGACGCGTGGGGTCTATTCTACACTCTGCATGGACCTTCGACGAAACCCGGATACATTTTTTGGATATGTGCGGATGAAAATGGAGAATTTTGATTACTTGGTGGAGCGCATTGCACACCTCATAAGAAAAGCGGACACCTATTGCCGCTTCTCTGTTTCACCCGCAGAGCGTCTGATGGTGACTTTAAGGTAAGCCACATTTATTGGATATGCTCGCATCAGAGCACACTTTCACTGCAATCTTGTTGGTGGTAGTTTGTATCTCCAAGTGTTATAGGTCAGTTTTGGTATGTAATGCTGTGATTTAAAACTAATTTATTGTTTTTTAATTCCCCACAGATTTCTTGCAACTGGAGAATCCCTTTCGTCACTGCATTTCCAGTACAGACTAGGGATTTCCACCATATCTGGAATTGTGAAGTACACATGCCGTGCACTGTGGGACTCCTTAGCTGAAGAGTTTTTACCAGAGCCCACAACAGAGAGGTGGATTGAAATTTCAGAAAAGTTTCTACAGATATGTCAGTTTCCCAACTGCTTGGGCGCTGTGGACGGGAAACATATCCGCATTGTAAAGCCAGCCGGATCGGGATCGGAATATTTCAATTACAAGAAATATTTTTCAATTGTCCTCATGGCCATCGCTGACGCGGAATACAAATTTATTGCGGTTGATATTGGGGCCTATGGCCGCTCCAATGACTCTCAAGTTTTCAAACTGTCTGCCATGGGGCGTAAACTGTATGGAAACACCTTCCAGTTCCCACCACCTAGACCGCTGCTGCAAACATCTGGTCCACCTATGCCATTTGTCTGTGTAGGGGATGAAGCCTTCCAGCTGTCAGAACACCTTTTGAAACCGTACTCTAGCAGAGGATTGACAAGACCAAAACGCATTTTTAATTACCGCCTCACAAGAGCAAGAAGAATGGTTGAATGTACCTTTGGTATTCTGACAGCCAAATGGCAGGTCCTATTGACTGCGATCAACCTCAAGACAGAAACTGTGGACGAGGTGATCAAAGCTTGTGTGGTACTCCACAATTTTGTTATCTGCAAGGAACCCATTTCCATTGAGGACACCTCTGAAGAAACCACCTTGCAAGATTACCATGACATTACCACTAGAAGTTCTGTGACGGTTTCAGTAATGAGGGACAATTTTGCACTATACTTTATGTCACCTCAAGGCAGAGTACACTGGCAGGATGACAGAGTGTGAAAGATTTGTGCCCAACCAAACTTGTGTACCTTCTGTACCAACAGTATATACCTTTGCCAACCAAAGTTGGCTATCTTGTCATGGTCTCTATTTTTAGCTTTAGGCCACAGGTGTGTACCTGGTTGTGTTTTATGCAAAGTATTTCACCTTTTAACAAAAGTTGTGTACATTGTTAGGAAATCACCAACAATAAACACAACTTTTTAGGTGAAATACTTTGCTTCAAACACAACCAGGAACACAACTGTGGCAAAAAGCTAAAATTTACCCACAGTTATATACCTAGTTTTGAATACCATTTCACCTTTTAAATACCCTGTATTTAACCTTTTTCGCCGCAGAAAGAAATGACAGACAACCAGTGTAAAATAATTTAACTTTTATTGAAAAATGTTTTTTTTAGTAAACTTTTGTAAAATTTTAATAAACTTGTTTGAAACTATAAAACTGAAACCATAAAACTGGTCATTTTTATTTAAATACACACATTATAAATCTGTGTAGTGTGTGGTGGAAATACTGCTGTAGGGGCTGCGGGACACTTCGACACTGGGAGTGTGGAGAGAGGCCTGGGATCGTGGTGGGGAAGGAACAGTTAGAGGTGAAGGTGTGGAAAAAACTACAGAATGGGTGGACATGTGGGAAGCAGAAGAGGTGGTGGGTGGTGGAGTGGAGGGTTGGGCAGGGACTGTAGGAGCAGATGATGTTGATGGCAAGTTGTATGGGGAAGGAGTTTGGTACGAGGCAGGTTGCTGGAAGTGGGGAGATGTCTGGTACGGGGCAGGTTGCTGGAAGTGGGGAGATGTCTGGTACGGGGCAGGTTGCTGGAAGTGGGGAGATGTCTGGTACTGGGGAGGTTGCTGGTACTGGGGAGTTTGCAGGTACTGGGGAGGTTGCTGGTACTGGGGAGGTTGCTGGTACTTAGGAGGTTGCTGGTACTGGGGAGGTTGCTGGTACTGGGGAGGTTGCTGGTGCTGGGGAGGTTGCTGGTGCTGGGGAGGTTGCTGGTGCTGGGGAGGTGGATGGTGCTGGGGAGGTGGATGGTATGTAATAGGAGGGGGAGGATGGAAAGTGGCTGGAGGGGGTGTAGATGTAATAGGAGGGGGAGGATGGAAAGTGGCTGGAGGGGGTGTAGATGTAATAGGAGGGGGAGGATGGAAAGTGGCTGGAGGGGGTGCAGGTGGAGGAACTACTGTGGTGGGAGGAGGAGGTTGGGAGGTAACTTGCTGTAGAGCAGCGTGGCATGAATGCATTACATGCATCTGCTGGGCAGGAGAGAGCGTTTCCATGCGCTCCACAACAGACCTGAAAAAGGTGTGGTTTGGCGAAGATCTTGCTTCTGAATGCATGGTTTGCAGAAGTGTCTTCACCTCCAGAATGCTGGAGTTGATCTGCTGATAGCATGCGGAGATTTGCTCTGACAAGACTTTTAGACAGTTCTGGAAAGATGCATTCAGATGCAAGAACTCTGGCGCATAAGTCTTTTCCTGACCCCTCTGCCGCTGCCGCCCAGTACCCGCAGGTGTACTAGAGGTGGCAGGGGCAGAAGGGTGGGATAAAGGGAAAGCGATCTCCTCACCAGCAGCTTCATGTAATGTAGGCGGCCACGATGCTCCTGTGCTGGTGGATGGGACAGATGGGTCGAATGTGTGGGAAGGCTGGGAAGGTGCAGATGTACCGGGGCGGTCGAAGTGTCCCTCGGTGCCGGTCTCCTCAGGGATCGCCTCAGAAGGGTCCAATCGTGCAGGCTCCCGAGTGCTGCTCACCGTGCTGTGGAATAAAGAGAAAAAAAAAAACAATTAAAATACTGACATGGTATGGCCCTGGCTAAAAAAAAAAAAAATTACATCTAACATTTTTTTTCACATGTGGTGTGTAATACTTACCTTCTAGTGACCATTGTTTCCCGGAGGAACAACAGGGCTTCTGCGTACTTGTACTTGCTCCTGCGTCCTCCAGATCCACTCGGGGCCCGCATCTCTTTATTGAACTCCTTCTTGAAACGATCCCTCACAGACCGCCACCGATTCACAATTCTGTTCCCTGAAACGAGAAAGGACAAAGTGGTTAGTATACAACATCAGTGTTTCCCAAACTCCAGTCCTCATGGTCCCCAGGGGTCATGTTTTCAGGATTTCCATAGTAAATAGAAATCCTGAACACATGATCCGTGGGGACCACGAGGACTGGAGTTCGGGAAACACTGGTTTACATCAAGCAACCGGTACTGTATATACTTACGCTCTTTAATCTGGTCCAGAACATCGAGGTCCTCCCAGCGGCCCACAAGGAGCGAACAGATTTCCTCCCAGAGTCGTCGGGTAACGATAAGGTCAGCGTGGCGGCGGTCAGCCATATTCCAGAGCGGCTCCCTTTCTCTGACGAGATCGATGAGGTGGTCCACATCGAGTCCTCCATCCTCACCGTCAGAGTCGGGAGCACGCTGTGAAGGCTGTTAAAGAAAAAGACAAAAATAACATAATTAGCCTCCACAAAAGAAATGAAATAAAAAGTGCAAAAAAACAAAGCAAAAATATTTATACTTACACGCTGTTGACCGCCGCGTTGGTGTCGCCGACGACCCTGGGAGGCACTGCGAGGACCTCTTGGCCGAGCACCAGATTGGGAAGACTAGAGAAGAAAACAAAAAATGTTATGTCTTTGGATGTAGGCATTTGTTTGCTGTGTGTGGTCTGCAGAACATTGTTTTCTATGTGTTGTGTGTAGTGTGATGTTGTGTTTCTGCGTTTGATGCAAAAAACTTACCAATTGTGAGCCCACTCCAGGTGTCTGTCCACCCCTTCCTTCTTCTTCTGGGAGCTCCTCTTCATCTTGGGAATCCTGTTTTGAAATAAAAGGCAATGAATAGACATACACTCACTGGCCACTTTATTAGGTACACCTGTCCAACTGTATGTTAAGACTTAATTTCTAATCTGCCAATCACATGGCGGCAACTCAGTGCATTTAGGCATGTAGACATGGTCAAGACAATCTCCTGCAGTTCAAACCGAGCATCAGTATGGGGAAGAAAGGTGATTTGAGTGCCTTTGAACGTGGCATGATTGTTGGTGCCAGAAGGGCTGGTCTGAGTATTTCAGAAACTGCTGATCTACTGGGATTTTCACGCACAACCATCTCTAGGGTTTACAGAGAATGGTCCGAAAAAGAAAAAAAATCCAGTGAGCGGCAGTTCTGTGGCCGGAAATGCCTTGTTGATGCCAGAGGTCAGAGGAGAATGGGCAGACTGGTTCGAGCTGATAGAAAGGCAACAGTGACTCAAATTGCCACCCGTTACAACCAAGGTAGGCAGAAGAGCATCTCTGAACGCACAGTGCATCGAACTTTGAGGCAGATGGGCTACAGCAGCAGAAGACCACACCGGGTACCACTCCTCTCAGCTAAGAACAGGAAACTGAGGCTACAATTTGCACAAGCTCATCGAAATTGGACAGTAGAAGATTGGAAAAACGTTGCCTGGTCTGATGAGTCTCGATTTCTGCTGCGACATTCGGATGGTAGGGTCAGAATTTGGCGTAAACAACATGAAAGCATGGATCCATCCTGCCTTGTATCAACGGTTCAGGCTGGTGGTGGTGGTGTCATGGTGTGGGGAATTTTTTCTTGGCACTCTTTGGGCCCCTTGGTACCAATTGAGCATCGTTGCAACGCCACAGCCTACCTGAGTATTGTTGCTGACCATGTCCATCCCTTTATGACCACAATGTACCCAACATCTGATGGCTACTTTCAGCAGGATAATGCGCCATGTCATAAAGCTCGAATCATCTCAGATTGGTTTCTTGAACATGACAATGAGTTCACTGTACTCAAATGGCCTCCTCAGTCACCAGATCTCAATCCAATAGAGCATCTTTGGGATGTGGTGGAACGGGAGATTCGCATCAGGGATGTGCAGCCGACAAATCTGCGCCAACTGTGTGATGCCATCATGTCAATATGGTCCAAAATCTCTGAGGAATGCTTCCAGCACCTTGTTGAATCTCTGCCACGAAGAATTGAGGCAGTTCTGAAGGCAAAAGGGGGTCCAACCCGTTACTAGCATGGTGTACCTAATAAAGTGGCCAGTGAGTGTATATTACAGAGATGATGGATTTTGGAAATAAAAACTTACCGTCAAACGCTGATGATGCGAGGGAGGGCTCCCAGAAGATGATGTGCTGTCTTCCTGGTGGCCAGACTCCATGCCTGTGGGTGGTGTTCCAGCTGCTGCCATTGCTGCTGCTGCTGCTGCATCTATTGGGCGGCTGTTGAATAAAGAGAAACAAAGGGCCAATGAATATCTTGATATTCAATAGCCCTAGTTTGGAGGAATGGGGGATTTGATAATTACCGTCTCTCATCTGCTGCTGGCCTCCCCTCCTCAGCATGTTCCATTTGCTGCTCCATTTGGGGTGGTGGTGGTGCTGATGGTGCTGCAGTGGTCTCCTGCCTTCTCCTGCTTCGCTTGGTTGCTTTCTTGGGTGGCATGTTGGGTGTGGCTGTGGGTCCCACTGTCTTGCTTTTATATATGTCTTGTGGGCAGAGCTACTGAGCATGCTCAGACCAAAGAAACCGGATCCGGCCGCCGGATCCGGCGCATTGCGGCGCTCATAGGCTTTCATTGTATGAAAAAGCCGGACACGCCGGATTTGGCGTATCCGGCTTTTTCGCCGGAGACAAAAAACGTTACAGTAGCCGTTTTTTCCAGACGCAGGATCGCGACACATTGCCGGATCCGGCGAAAACCGGATGAAACGCATGGCCATACGGCGCGATCCGGCGCAAATGCAAGTCAATGGGGGGGAAACCGGATCCGGCATTGCATTTCGCCGGATCCGGTTTCTGTCAAAAGCGCCGGATCGCGCCTGACGGCGAAAACCTGATGTGTGAAAGAGGCCTAAGCTGACTTGTCTTATTTTTTAAGACAATTTTATGCTGAACTAGTGCAAGATAAGTCAAGCACTGTATATATGGTTACCATATACAGTGGGTACGGAAAGTATTCAGACCCCTTTAAATTTTTCTCTCTTTGTTTCATTGCAGCCATTTGGTAAATGTGGAGGTGACCTATTAAACCCAGTCAAATGGGATTTTTGACCCTCAGGAGATTAGAGGTTGTTTTTGTTTCAAGGTAGATCGCATGAACTTCTTTGGATTTTTTTTTCAGACAGCACCATGCATTAAGGTAAAGCTGGGCACTCAATACAATGAAATTAAAGCAGTTTATTGAACAACATCAATCAGTCTCCTTTCATATAGATCATTTTATTGGCTTTTTCAATATGTTGAACTTGAATAAATGCCGCTGTTCTGCCTTGATTAGTGCTTTTCCTTTCCAAACTTCTGGGGACTAGTTTACAGTTCTTTATAGATATTATATATGTACAGTGTGAACGGAAAGTATTGAGACCCCTTTAAATTTTTCACTCTTTGTTTCATTGCAGCCGTTTGGTAAATTCAAAAAAGTTCATTTTTTCTCATTAATCTACACTCTGCACCCCATCTTGACTGAAAAAAAACAAATGCAGAATTTTTTGCAAATTTATTAAAAATAAAAAGTGAAATATCACATGGTCATAAGGATTCAGACCCTTTGCTCAGTATTGGCTAGAAGCACCCTTTTGAGCTAGTACAGCTGTAAGGGATACGGGGGCCAGTTTAATGCCCTGCACTCCTTGCATACGTCCCTTATAGAAACAGTATATTTCATGTCAAGTAATGTATATATATTGTGTATTGCAAAAGTATCTATGTTCATGTGTTGTATAGATATAGGGATAGTGTAGGACTTAGCCCAGTAGGGGGAGCACAGTAGAATAAAATAGGATTGGAATTAGTTAGACCAATAGGATTAGGTTAGTTAGGAGGGGCTAAGAGACAGTAGTTGGGGAAGCTTCCTTTATTTAGAATGTGTGTGAGCCGGGAGCAAGGAAAGGACAGTCATGTCCAGGGGGGAAAATTTTAAGCCGAGGAGCTCAGCAGTCCAGGGCCTTAGAGCTGACAGTCACATGTGGAGGAATATCTTGGCAGCATCAGAAAGTTAGCAGCTAACTTCGTGGGAACAACCCTAAACGTCTGAGGCCTACAGCCTGCTAAGGAATGGAAGAGCCATTTCACGACTTCACATTTGGAGAGGGAAGCAGGCAGGGAAATCCTGATGTGGGTTAGTCTCACCAGTGAGGAAGCTGCGGGACCAGCGGATATTCTTGGAGGAGAGAGGGACAGTACAGGGATATTCTGCAAAGAATCTTGTGCTGCTTCTATGACTAAACTGGACGAGCTGAGTAAAATTGTTTTGTTGAAGGTGAATCTGGACTCTGTCATTGTGTAATGTTGAAGGAAAAGTACTCCCGGCAGTGTGAAATGGACCCCGACTTGCAAGTGAGTGAACTACTGTGTGTTAATAGAGCGGAGGGCCAGGGTGTGCCAGTGCTGCCACTCTCTACCACGACTACCTCCGTTACACAGCCAAGAAGAGTCTTCTTCGGAATGATGCAACAGGTTTTTCACACCTGAATTTGGTGATCCTCTGCCATTCTTCCTTGCAGATACTCTCTAGTTCCGTCAGGTTGGATGCTGAACGTTGGTGGACAACCATTTTCAGGTCTCTCCAGAGATGCTCAATTGGGTTTTGATCAGGGCTCTGGCTGAGCCAGTCAAGAATGATCACAGAGTTGTTCTGAAGCCACTCCTTTGTTAATTTAGCTGTGAGCTTAGGGACATTGTCCTGTTGGAAGGTGAACCTTTGGCCAAGTCTGAGGTCCAGAGCACTCTGGAAGAGGCTTTTTATCCAGGATATCTCTGTACTTGGCCGCATTCATGCTTCCTTCAATTGCAACCAGTCATCCTGACCCTGCAGCTGAAAAACACCCCCAAAGCATGATGATGCCACCACCATGTTTCACTGTTGGGATTGTATTGGGCAAGTGATAAGCAGTGCCTGGTTTTCTCCACACATACCGCTTAGAATTATCACCAAAAAGTTCTATCTTCATCTCATCAGACCAGAGAATCTTATTTCTCATAGTCTGGGAGTTCTTCATGTATATTTTAGCAAACTCTATGCGGGCTTTCATATGCCTGGCACTGAGGAGAGGCTTCTGTCGGGTCACTCTGCCATAAAGGCCCAACTGGTGGAGGGCTGCAGTGATAGTTGACTTTGTTTAACTTTCTCCCATCTCCCTACTGCATCTGTGGAGCTCAGCCACAGTGATCATGGGGTTCATCTTTACCTCTCTCACCAAGGCTCTTCTCCCATGATTGCTCAGTTTGGCTGGATGGCCAGGTATAGGAAGACTTCTGGTGGTCCCAAACTTCTTCCATTTAAGGATTATGGAGGCCGCTGTGCTCTTAGGAACCTTGAGTACTGCAGAAACTCTTTTGTAACCTTGGCCAGATCTGTTCCTTGCCACAATTCTGTCTCTGAGATCCTTGGCCAGTTCCTTTGACCTCATGATTCTCATTTGGTCTGACATGCACTGTGAGCTGTGAGGTCTTATATAGACAGGTGTGTGCCTTTACAAATCAAGTCCTATCAGTTTAATTAAACACAGCTGGACTCCAATGAAGGAGTAGAACCATCAAGGAGGTTCACAAGGAAATGGACAGCATGTGACTTAAATATGAGTGTCTGAGCAAAGGGTCTGAATACTTATGACCATGTGATATTTCACTTTTTATTTTTAATAAATTTGGAAAAATGTCTACGTTTTTTTTTTCAGTCAAGATGGGGTGCAATATGTATATTAATGAGAAAAAAATGAACTTTTTTGAATTTACCAAATGGCTGCAATGAAACAGAGTGAAAAATTTAAAGGGGTCTGAATACTTTCCGTTCCCACCGTACATATATAATATCTATAAAGAACTGTAAACTAGTCCCCAGAAGTTTGGAAAGGAAAAGCACTATTCAAGGCAGAACTGCGGCATTTATTCAAGCTCAACGTATTGAAAAAGCCAATAAAATGATCTATATGAAAGGAGACTGTTTGATGTTGCTCAATAAACTGCTTTAATTTCATTGTATTGAGTGCCCAGCTTTACCTTAATGCATGGTGCTGTCTGAAAAAAAAATCCAAAGAAGTTCATGCGATCTACCTTGAAACAAAAGCAACCTCTAATCTCCTGAGGGTCAAAAATCCCATTTGACTGGGTTTAATAGGTCACCTCCACATTTAGCTTTAAGTAATACTGGAAGGATTGGATCCTAACCTTTCTACTCCAGCCCCAGGCTGATCAATGACTCACTGTCTACCAGAAGACAGATGCTGCCTTGTAAATGGTGGATGAGAATGAAAAGAATTTATCAGATCCCAAGTATTCTTTTAGATGATGACTACCCAAAACCCTTGCAGAAATAATTCCTTTTACGGAGTCTGAGATACAGCATGCAATTTATAAGCATTCTTTTGCACTTACTATTTTTGTTGTATGATGACAAATCGGCTAAGCTTGAACTTAAAAAGGTTTTTTATATATATTAAGAATTTTAAGGATGACTTTACCATGGCAAGGCATTTATTCTTTTAGTAGGAGAGAACCATTAACTTCAATGTGTGGGAGATGTATAGTTTGTACGAGAGATATTGCATCAAATGTCAGACATTGTGTACTTTACAGGTCACGAGTTAAATGCAGTTTTTGAGTTCTTGTCCTTTTAACGCTTTCAGATCTCATATGGAATAATACTTTTTATTACAGTTACCACTTCAAATTATCTGATGTTAAATTGCAAAACTAGGTAAAAGCAAGAAATAGGTAACTGCAACAAAAAGAATCAGTCCTGAATATTAGAAAAATGTTGGAAATAAGAGAAAGAACACATACAACGTAGCTACAGAGCAAGAGGTGAATGGTGGCTAAAAACAATTACAAGCAATTGCTGTGTTTAACTAATTCCGGACCATCCATAGAGAATAAACATCCGGGCGGACCCTATCATACTCTGCAGTCTAATATATCACTGCATAGTAGAGCAGCTGCAAAAAGAGGGTGCCAGCTGTGAGACACAGCCAGACTCCGCATAGAGATGGCAGACAGGGTGTGTTACCGCCTCTACTTTCTCGAGTGCTGTATACGCAGTGCTGAGCAAGTGCTGTGTATACAGTAAAAGGTAGCACTGACAAGATGTCCTGCTATGAAGAATTGTGAATTTTGTCTCTCAAATTTGACACTTAGATCCTTACAGATTGGTCTTCTAGATTCAAAAGCGTTAGTTAGTTGGCACTGTTTACAACTAGGAAATTAGTGGACATGTCCTCTTCTACTATTTACTATTTGCATAAACCAAACAGGAAAAGGAGTAGTGGTTCCGGCCACTGCCAAGTACTGACAATGGATGTGCGGACCTTGGATCTTTATTTGTATAAATCATTTCAGAGTCGGGTTGGCTCCTTCAGGTATGGTATATAAAAGGTGTATACGATAGCTGAATAAGGAATGAACCTAACTCCGAAATCTGTTGTCTGAATAGGGATCCAAGGCCAAGGTACACACATCCATTGTCAGTACTCCTTGGATTTTCCTGGGAATCACCTTTCCTTTTCCTGTTTGGTTTATGCATGTCTTTTCCCACCAGTGTGTGGGTCAGTGGCTGGAGCTGCAGCCTTTCCATTTTCACAAGCACGGAGTTGTGCCGAGTCACAGCTTAGGCAATTGAGCAAATACGGCTCTTTGCTCGTTGTGCCTATTGCTGGGGATAGCACATTGGAGTGCCTCTTTTCTCTCTTTTTTCCATAATCTGTTTACTATTTGGATTTATCAAGGAGAAAAGTCATCTCAGATCTGCAACTGCTTATTGGAGGCCATTATTTGATGCGGAAGGCTGGACAGTTTCACCAGAAGCTTCTTAATTAATTTCCTAGTCATGTAGTAAATATCCTCTAATTAATATACAGTACATAGAATGTATTGAGTGAGGGGGACCTCTGAGATTTTAGGGCAATACATGAAACCTGAAAAAATTGATGTAAGTTCAATGCCCAGAATTGCAAATGAGAAAATACTGGTGTTGAACTGAGTAAATCATCCAAAGTTGCTTCAAGTTCGACTTTTCTCTCTTTTCTTTAGCATGTTTGCAAAAGTCAGTGCAAATGTGTGAAGCTAGCGAGAGGCCTGTAAAAATAAGCTCTAAAAAAGGTGACCTGTTTTATGTGTTATTAGGAACTGGGAGGTGATACCTGTAAAATCTTTCTTTAGTTGAAGAAATAAAGTAATTCCCATAAAATGACTGCAGAACCAGTGCGTTTTCAGGAAATCCTAACAACTAAACTTGTTCTTATTGAGGGATCTCGGACTATACTATATCCAGAACAGATCAGATCTCACTGTCTCATTTTGTATTGCCAATGTTGGCTTGTTAAAGTAATGGCGTACTAACTGTCTATTAATGCTTAGTCACCAATAAATGTCTAGTTTTATACACGAATTTCTAGCACGTTGGATTCCTTTTAACATTTGAATAAATAATCACCATCTCTCTCTTTTTCTGGAAAGTGGTACTGAGAGGGATGATGTGCAGAATGCCAAAACTCCGCACCTTCAGTAATAGCCACAGGTCATGCCATACACATCTCTCAGGATGGTAGTCATGTTACATACCGTAGTTACATATTAATACAGTTGAAAAAAGTCAACTGTCCATTTGTTGATATAACATTGAAGCCATTAACTATACAGAGGTGACCCTATAGGCTTTGTGCTGTATAATTAGCTTCTCAGTATCTCCTTGGCCCCAGGGACTGGATTGAAAAATATTGCCTGATTCATGCTCAGAATTGATTGATCGTGTTGATTGATTGATCGATTGATTGATCGTGATTGTGTATAGCAATGACTGCATTGGGGCCGATGTTCTCTGGGTAGCTCTCTTTACAATACCCAGACAGCAGCTACTTTTAGTGAGTGTGACTCTTTCTGAAATATTACGGTAGTTTCCTGTTTGACATTGATATTTCTTGAGAAATATCATATAGACATCGAAATCCATATCCAACATCTCGACATTATTTGTGCAAAGTAATGTTGGAAGTGAGAATTTTCAGTTTAACTTACTAAAATATGTATATGTCTTTGTGATCTCTCTTTTAGGGGAAAAGCCATATAAGTGCTCCTGGGAAGGCTGCGATTGGCGTTTTGCCCGGAGTGATGAACTTACAAGGCATTACAGGAAACACACAGGGGCAAAGCCATTTAAGTGCAACCACTGTGACAGGTAAGGCACAACATCGCAATGAAAATGTTGGCATTTTAATGTTATTCTGAGCATTCAATTTGTTGAAATGACCGACTGCATTAATTGTAAATTATGTAATATGAGATGACTGTTCTAATTTTCCAGGGATAGTGTAGACAGGCACATCTTACTTCGTTGTGCTTTATATACCAATCTGAAGCAGAGGTTGCCCAATTGTTGATCAAGCTATTTTCATGGATACTTTAGTAGGAGATTGTGAGCAGTTGTGACGCCATGAAATTGCTGACAGTGCTAGATAGGTGAGGGGAAAAGCGGTTTAAAATACCTAGCTTGATGGTAATGTCACTTGCACAACCGAGAATAAAAGCTTTTAGGCTATGTAGCCAAGCAGAAAAAAACGGACTTCTTCCCTGGAAAAACGCTCATTTTTTATGCGTATTTTTGCACGGTTTTGATCGCGTTTTTTACAGGAGCATCCTCCCGCTAATAGAATATACTAGGAAATGCGTTTTTTTCCGCAAAATTAATGAACATGCTGCATTTTTTTCCGCGATGCTTTTTTTTTGCGGGAAAAAACGCATCATGTGCACAAAAATTGCAGAATTCATTAAAAAGAATGGGATGTTTCTTGTATGCGATTTTGAATCGTTTTTACCGGGAAAAACGCTTAAAAATGCGAAAAAAGCGCTTACGTGGGTACACAGTCTTAATGTTCCTTGTGCTAAAATTGCAAGTATCTTGTGGATTGTTCCTCCCGTGGCCGGCGTTCACGGGAGATCGTGATTTTCCAACACATAGCAGGGCTGAAGAACTGGTATGAATAGCAGAAGTGATCGGATGATTGCAGCTTCAAGTCTCCTAAGTAGACTAGTGAACAAAATAAAGGTAAAAAAAATTTTTAAACAGTATTAAAAACACACAAAAGTTCGAACCACCCCCTTTTGCTACATTAAAAATAAAACAATAAAAAACAAATGAAAGTACACAAATTGACAATTTTTTTATCGCTGCATTCTATCAAAATATAAAGTAAATTATTCAGAACGGTAAACAGTAACGAGAAACAAAATCAAAATGACAGAATTGAATTTGTTTGGTTGTCGCAATATTGCAATAAAATACATTAAAAGGCAATCAAAACATCATATCTACCCCATAATGGTCTGAATAAAATTGTCAGATTAAGCAGCAAATAATAAGCCATCACTCAGCCTCAGATCACGAAAAATAGAAACGCTGCGGGTTTTGGGAAATGGCGAAAAACTCAAAAACTTGTTTTCATACAAATTTTGGAATTTTTTTCACCCCTTATAAAAAAATAACCTATACATGTTTGCTATTTGCGTACTTGTACAGACCTGGGGAATCATATTGCAATGTCATTGTTACCATACTGTAAATAAGAAAAATCCAAAACTATTGTGGAATTGCAATTTTTTTTTTTTTTGCAATTTCACCGCACTTGGAATGTTGTTCCCGTTTTCCAGGACACTATGTGGTAAAATCAATGGTGCCATTGAAAAGTACAACTCGTCTGGCAAAAAGTAAGCACTTTACCTTGCGAGCAGGTAATATTTTTTTCTCATCCTTTATTAAGGCACAGTTTCGTTTGCAGATTTTGATGAAGTCTTTTTGAGTTAAGGTCAATAGTAGATTCAAAAGGAATGCCATATTCATTATCAAGTATCTGAATGGCAAGAAGTCTCCCAGACGGTAGAAGCATTCTTGTGTGTGGATGGGAAGTGGAAGGGTGAAAGGAACAGAGTGCTAGAGTAATTACAAGTGACAGCCCTGACATTATCATCTTATGAAAGCTGGATAGTTGAGGCCTAGCAGGCCAGGCAAAGCCTCGCTCAGGCTATTGTCAACGTTATTGAATAAAGATGTGCTTTTAATCGCATTAGAAAAGAGCTGAGGAAGATGAGTTATCAGGCCAAAGAACTCAGGAATAACATTAAAAGAAAAGGCCAGGAAAATATCTGTAATGCAATCACCATTATATATTTAGCTACTGGCCAAATAACAGTTCAGGAAACAGGAAGACAGTTTTTGCCTTTGATTGCAAGGAAATGTGTTTTCATGAACATCCTGCTTTTCCAAGACTTGGCATCCCCTTCCTGTGCCTTCGTATTGTTAATTAACACAATCACAATCCCGAATAGATAACGGCCCCTCGATTTCATGTATCTGGATACGGTGATTCGTATCATGACATAATTGCCATTTCTGTGAATTATGAGGATGATTCTTGTGTTATCCTTTGAATGATGACTGAATTTATATTAAGCTGTTTTATATTCACTTATATCACACTGAATTTGGTGAAAATATCTTATTCAGTGATTTCACAGAGCACTATGCCCCAGCAGCCTTTCAGCTGAACTACTCTATTTTCTTGCCTATGTATTATTCTAGCCTATGCTCATTTACCAGTGTGCGTGCCAAGATAAGCTGTACCAGCCGTGTAATTATGCTTCAAGTATATCAAGTGGTGCAGAAAATCCTGGGCCCTGCAAATAATATACTAACGTGTGCTCATACACTGTACCGACCGTCTACATGCACAGTATATTTTAGGCTTTGTCTATAATTTCTGTCGCTCTAAATTATACAGTTTTCTATATTTTACAGTTACTAAGTGTATATGTGCTGTACCTTAGCAAGGCTTACAAACGTTTTCAGAAATTTATTCCAAAAATAGTCTGCTGTTACTGCTGTGTAATTATTCTATTCTCCCAATAATACTGACTATTACTGCTATGTACTTATTCTATTTCCCACAATAATACTGACTGTTACTGTTGTGTACCTATTCTATTCCCCCCCAATAATACTGACTGCTACTGCTGTGTACGTATTCTATTCTCCCAATAATACTGACTGTTACTGCTGTGTACTTATTCTATTTCTCCCAATAATACTGACCGTTACTGTTGTGTACTTATTCTATTTCCCCCAATAATACTGACCGTTACTGCAAGTGTACTTATTCTATTCCCCCAATAATACTGACTGCTACTGTTGTGTACTTATTCTATTTCTCCCAATAATACTGACCGTTACTGTTGTGTACTTATTCTATTTCCCCCAGTAATACTGACCGTTACTGCTGTGTACTTATTCTATTCCCCCAATAATACTGACTGCTACTGTTGTGTACTTATTCTATTCCCCCAATAATACTGACTCTTACTGCTGTGTACTTATTCTATTCTCCCAATAATACTGACTATTACTGCTGTGTACTTATTCTATTTCCCACAATAATACTGACTATTACTGTTATGTACTTATTCTATTCCCCCCCAATAATACTGACTGCTACTGCTGTGTACTTATTCTATTTCTCCCAATAATACTGACTGTTACTGCTGTGTACTTATTCTATTTCTCCCAATAATACTGACTGTTACTACTGTTACTGCTGTGTACTCATTCTATTCCCCCAATAATACTGACTGCTACTGTTGTGTACTTATTCTATTTCTCCCAATAATACTGACTGTTACTGCTGTGTACTTATTCTATTTCTCCCAATAATATTGACCGTTACTGCTGTGTACTTATTCTATTCCCCCAATAATACTGACTGCTACTGTTGTGTGCTTTTCTATTCCCCCAATAATACTGACTGTTACTGCTGTGTACTTATTCTATTTCTCACAATAATACTGACCGTTACTGCTGTGTACTTATTCTATTTCCCCCCAATAATACTGACCATTACTGCTGTGTACTTATTCTATTCCCCCAATAATAATGACTGCTGCTGTTGTGTACTTATTATATTCCCCCAATAATACTGACTGTTACTGCTGTGTACTTATTCTATTCCTCCAATAATACTGACTGTTACTGCTGTGTACTTATTCTATTTCTCCCCAATAATACTGACCGTTACTGTTGTGTACTTATTCTATTCCCCCAATAATACTGACAGTTACTGCTGTGTACTTATTCTATTCCCCCAATAATAATGACTGCTACTGTTGTGTACTTATTATATTTCCCTAATAATACTGACTGCTACTGCTGTGTACTTATTCTATTTCCTCCCAATAATACTAACCGTTACTGTTGTGCACTTATTCTATTCGCCCTATAATACTGACTGTTACTGCTGTGTACTTATTCTATTCTCCCAATAATACTGACTCTTACTGCTGTGTACTTATTCTATTTCCCCCAATAATACTGATTGTTACTGCTGTGTAGTTATTCTATTTCCCCCCAATAATACTGACCGTTACTGCTGTGTACTTATTCTATTCCCCCAATAATACTGACTGCTACTGCTGTGTACTTATTCTATTCCCCCAATAATACTGACTGTTACTGCTGTGTACTTATAATATTTCCCCCCAATAATACTGACCGTTACTGCTGTGTACTTATTCTATTCCCCCCAATAATACTGACTGCTACTGTTGTGTACTTATTCTATTCCCCCAATAATACTGACTGTTACTGCTGTGTACTTTTTCTATTCCCCCAATAATACTGACCGTTACTGCTGTGTACTTATTCTATTTCCCCCCCAATAATACTGACCGTTACTGCTGTGTACTTATTCTATTCCCCCAATAATACTGACCGTTACTGCTGTGTACTTATTCTATTTCCCCCCCAATAATACTGACCGTTACTGCTGTATACTTATTCTATTTCCCCCAATAATACTGAGCGTTACTGCTGTGTACTTTTTCTATTCCACCAATAATACTGACTGCTACTGTTGTATACATATACTATTCCCCCAATAATACTGACCGTTACTGCTGTGTACTTATTCTATTCCCCCAATAATGCTGACCGTTACTGCTATGTACTTATTCTATTTCCCCCCAATAATACTGACCGTTACTGCTGTGTACTTATTCTATTCCCCCAATAATACTGACCGTTACTGCTGTGTACTTATTCTATTCACCCCCAATAATACTGACCGTTACTGCTGTGTACTTATTCTATTTCTCCCAATAATACTGACTGTTACTGCTGTGTACTTATTCTATTCTCCCAATAATACTGACTTTTACTGCTATGTACTTATTCTATTTCCCCCCAATAATACTGACCGTTACTGCTGTGTACTTATTCTATTCCCCCAATAATACTGACCGTTACTGCTGTGTACTTATTCTATTTCTCCCAATAATACTGACCGTTACTCCTGTGTACTTATTCTGTTTCTCCCAATAATACTGACCGTTACTGCTGTGTACTTATTCTATTTCTCCCAATAATACTGACCGTTACTGCTGTGTACTTATTCTATTCCCCCAATAATACCGACTGTTACTGCTGTGTACTTATTCTATTTCTCCCAATAATACTGACCATTACTGCTGTGTACTTATTCTATTTCTCCCAATAATACTGACCGTTACTGTTGTGTACTTATTCTATTCCCCCAATAATACTGACTGCTACTGTTGTGTACTTATTCTATTTCTCCCAATAATACTGACCGTTACTGTTGTGTACTTATTCTATTTCTCCCAATAATACTGACCGTTACTGCTGTGTACTTATTCTATTCTCCAATAATACTGACTGCTACTGCTGTGTACTTATTCTATTTCTCCCCAATAATACTGACCGTTACTGTTGTGTACTTATTCTATTCCGCCAATAATACTGACAGTTACTGCTGTGTACTTATTCTATTCCCTCAATAATTCCAACTGTTACTGCTGTGTACTTATTCTATTACTCCCAATAATACTGACCATTACTGCTGTGTACTTATTCTTTTTCTCCCAATAATACTGACCGTTACTGCTGTGTACTTATTCTATTTCTCCCAATAATACTGACCGTTACTGCTGTGTACTTATTCTATTCCCCCAATAATACCGACTGTTACTGCTGTGTACTTATTCTATTTCTCCCAATAATACTGACCATTACTGCTGTGTACTTATTCTATTTCTCCCAATAATACTGACCGTTACTGTTGTGTACTTATTCTATTTTACCCAGTAATACTGACCGTTACTGCTGTGTACTTATTCTATTCCCCCAATAATACTGACTGCTACTGTTGTGTACTTATTCTATTTCTCACAATAATACTGACTGTTACTGTTGTGTACTTATTCTATTCCCCCAATAATACTGACCATTACTGCTGTGTACTTATTCTTTTTCTCCCAATAATACTGACCGTTACTGCTGTGTACTTATTCTATTTCTCCCAATAATACTGACCGTTACTGCTGTGTACTTATTCTATTCCCCCAATAATACCGACTGTTACTGCTGTGTACTTATTCTATTCCTCCAATAATACTGACTGCTACTGTTGTGTACTTATTCTATTTCTCCCAATAATACTGACCGTTACTGTTGTGTACTTATTCTATTTTACCCAGTAATACTGACCGTTACTGCTGTGTACTTATTCTATTCCCCCAATAATACTGACTGCTACTGTTGTGTACTTATTCTATTTCTCACAATAATACTGACTGTTACTGTTGTGTACTTATTCTATTCCCCCAATAATACTGACTCTTACTGCTGTGTACTTATTCTATTCTCCCAATAATACTGACTATTACTGCTGTGTACTTATTCTATTTCCCACAATAATACTGACTATTACTGTTATGTACTTATTCTATTCCCCCCCAATAATACTGACTGCTACTCCTGTGTACTTATTCTATTCTCCCAATAATACTGACTGCTACTGTTGTGTACTTATTCTATTTCTCCCAATAATACTGACCGTTACTGTTGTGTACTTATTCTATTCCCCCAATAATACTGACTGCTACTGTTGTGTACTTATTCTATTTCTCCCAGTAATACTGACTGTTACTACTGTTACTGCTGTGTGCTCATTCTATTCCCCCAATAATACTGACTGCTACTGTTGTGTACTTATTCTATTTCTCCCAATAATACTGACTGTTACTGCTGTGTACTTATTCTATTTCTCCCAATAATACTGACTGTTACTACTGTTACTGCTGTGTACTTATTCTATTTCTCCTAATAATATTGACCGTTACTGCTGTGTACTTATTCTATTCCCCCAATAATACTGACTGCTACTGTTGTGTGCTTTTCTATTCCCCCAATAATACTGACTGTTACTGATGTGTAATTATTCTATTCTCCCAATAATACTGACTGTTACTGCTGTGTACTTATTCTATTCTCCCAATAATAATGACTGTTACTGCTGTGTACTTATTTTATTATCCCCCCAATAATACTGACCGTTACTGCTGTGTACTTATTCTATTTCTCCCAATAATACTGACCGTTACTGCTGTGTACTTATTCTATTCCCCCAATAATACTGACCGTTACTGCTGTGTACTTATTCTGTTTCTCCCAATAATACTGACCGTTACTGCTATGTACTTATTCTGTTTCTCCCAATAATACTGACCATTACTGTTGTGTACTTATTATATTTCCCCCCAATAACACTGACTGCTACTGTTGTGTAGTTATTCTATTTCCCCCCAATAATGCAGACTGTTACTGCTGTGTACTTACACTCCCCGAGGCTATGTGCACACGGTGCGGAATCTGCTGTGAAATTTTCCGCGCAGATTTTACTAAATCCTTAGCTCAAATTACCTGCATTTTTCCTGCGGATTTAGTGCATTTTTTGTGCGGAATTACTGCGTATTTTGTGCTGTTTTCCCCTGAGGTTTTCCACCTGCAGATTTCTAGAATGGAGCAGGTGGAAAACTGCAGCAAAACCGCACAAAAGAAGTGACATACTGCATTTTTCAATCCGCAGCAAATCTGCATGGAAATAAACGCACCATGTGCACTGCGGATTTTGTTTTACATAGGCTATAATGGTACTATACATCACCTGGAGTTCTGCTGCCAATCTGCAGGGCCAAATCTGCTGCGGACCCGCAGCAGAATCCACACCAGGTGCACATAGCCATAACAGAAGTTATGTCGCTTATCCATGTTATGTAAATAAAAGCTTATAACCTGACATTAAATTCATCCATAAGTTGTATAAATTATTCTTTTGAAAGCTGAAACCCTCCGAAATGTGGTTTGGGTTAAGAAAATAAACTGGCATCAATGCAGAAATATTGTTCATTTAATGGACACAGAATGGTCAGATTTTGGCAAGACAAAAGTTTTGTCAGCCACAGAAAGTAATGTGATATTCAAACAAACAATTAACTTAAAATACAAATATATGTTGCATAACATTGGTGAACGAAATTGTGTTGCTATTAGAGTCATATTTAATATTTTGTGTGACTTCCATGAACTTGAAGGACTGCATCCATGCGATTCAACAATGATTCATACAATTTATTAATGAAGTCATCAGGAATAGCAAAGAATGCAGCCTTACATGCCTCCCAGAGTTCATCTAGATTCTTTGGTTTTGTCTTCCTAGCTTCCTCTTTCATCCTACCCCAAAGATGCTCAATGGTGTTCAAGTCTGGTGACTGGGCTGGCCAGTCCTTTAGCACCTTGACTTTCTTTGCCTGGAGGAACTTTGTTGTAGAGATGGATGTATGAGATGGAGCACCATCCTGCTGCAGAATTTGACCCCTTTTATGATTTGGAATATAAGAGGTAGCTAATACTTATTGATATTTTAGGCTATTGACATTGCCTTCCACCTTGAAAATGTTTCGCACACCCCCATACTGAATGTAACCCCAGACCATGATCTTTCCACAACCAAATTTAACTATTTTCTGAGTGTATTTTGGATCCATACAGGCTCTAGTAGGTCTCCTGCAGTATTTGTGGCGGCTGTAGTGTGATTCTACTGAAGATTCATCAGAAAAATCCACCTTTTGCCACTTTTCCAGCGTCCATCTGTTTAGCAGGCTGTGGGGCTTTGCAAATGCCATACGGTTTTTTATTTGCCTTTTGTTTAGTGCTGGCTTCTGGGCACTGATTCGACCATGGAGGCCATTTCGAGACAGAATCCTACAAACTGTTCTAGTTGACACAGGGACTTGAGGTGACCAGGCCTTTTGGAGCTCTGCTGCAGTGGAAGAGGGGCTTGCTTTGGATTTTCTAACCAACAAACATTCCTCCTGACCAGTTGCCTTGCAGGGTCTGCCGCACCTGGGCTTGTCTAACACATCTCCAGTTACTTTGAATCTTTTTTTAATTCTTTGTACTTGACGCTGAGACATGTTAAAGGGAAGGTGCCATCCAAAAAATTTTTTTTCAGCAATTGAAAAAATGTAAAGAATTAATGTTTACATTTTCTTAAAAAATATTATCGTTTGTTTTTAATTTTGCAAAATATGAAAAATAATTTTAAAAAGTTTGGCATTTCCACTTGTTAACACTAGGGGGAGCAGCTACTGAAATCTGGAACAAAAACCTATGACATCTATAGACACAGTGAGCAGCCATTTTGATGGGGCTTGCAAAGTTACTGACTGTCTTTGCATGTAAAGTCTGGATCAGAACAGGCCATCAATCAGCAGACATGTTTCCTGGATTTCTGTGGAGCAGACAAGCAGACGGTCCATCCATGTGAATAAAACACAGCGCTCAGATACACGGCTCAGCAGTCAGTATCACACAGGAGAGGATTAGATACACGGCTCAGCAGGCAGTATCACACAGGAGAGGATTAGATACACGGCTCAGCAGGCAGTATCACACAGGATAGGATTAGATACACGGCTCAGCAGTCAGTATCACACAAGAGAGGATTAGATACACGGCTCAGCAGGCAGTATCACACAGGAGAGGATTAGATACACGGCTCAGCAGGCAGTATCACACAGAAGAGGATTAGATGCACGGCTCAGCAGGCAGTATCACACAGGAGAGGATTAGATACACGGCTCAGCAGGCAGTATCACACAGGGAAGGATTAGATACACGGCTCAGCAGGCAGTATCACACAGGAGAGGATTAGATACACGGCTCAGCAGGCAGTATCACACAGGAGAGGATTAGATACACGGCTCAGCAGACAGTATTACAGATATGCCCACACTGGTGAAACTTCCAGCCCCCCCCAATTATACACAAGACTATGGGCTGTATAAGTCACTGTCCTCCTCAGACAGCCATAAAAGCAAAGGTGTCAGATTACCGGAGATCACTGGGGCTGTGTGTGAGGAGGCGGAGACAGAGCAGGAGGACGCTGGAGCAGGAAGCACAGGGCCGAGCCTGGAGCAGGACAGAGGAGCATAGATTAAAGTCACCCGCACTCACCACTCTCCATCCACCGGCTCCAGTGAGCGCTTCTCTCCTCTGCTGACCACCTTCTCCTTTTCTTCAGCCTCTCCTCACAACACAGGACCTGTTATGCCACAAGTGGTCCTGTGATAGAGGGTAAGTGGAGCTCAGCAGATAGCACTGGGCTACAGTACAATGGCGCCCAGCCACACCTACAGCAGTGAATGGTGCAGCCCACAGGGGTGTGCCCAGCTCTCTGCTACTGAGGCTGCAATGTGCGGTCGGAAGCCGACCGCAGTTTCCTATGTGCAGGGACGGCCATGTTTGCAGACTGTATGAGTCCTCCACAGATCTGCAAATCAAGATGGCAGCGCCCAGTGGCTACATGAAAACATTATTACAAACAAACCATAAATCCTGGTTAGTACAACATTTGCTTTAACAACATGTTTTGTAACTTACTATTTTTTTGCAAATTATATAAAATTGCGGCACCTTCCCTTTAAAGGCGCCAGCCACCTCAGCAGTGGATCTGGTCTTCAGCCTCTTGATAATCCAGGCTTTAGTCGCAGGGTGGATTTCTGGCGTGTTGTCAGAGCTCAAGTTGCAGCTCAAGTGAAGGTCTGGTGTGCTGGGTTTCTTTTTATACACACCCACTAATTAACCGATCATTTACTGAGCACAGGTGAGGATGTAAACTAGGATTGGGGGCATTATATGACCAGGCGACAAAACTTTTGTCTTGCCAAAATCTGACCATTCTGTGTTGATTAAATAATCAATATTTCTGCATTGATGCCAATTTATTTTCTTAACCTAAACCACATTTCGGTGGGTTTCAGCTTTCAAAAGAATAATTTATACAACCAATGGATGAATTTAACATTAGGTTATAAACTTTAATTTACATAACATGGATAAGCAACATAACTTCTGTCAGGGAGTATATTATATTCCTATTATATTCCCCCAATAATACTGACTGTTACTGCTGTGTACTTATTCTATTTCCCCCCAATAACACTGACTGTTACTGCTGTGTACTTGTTTTATTTTCCCCAATAATACTGTTACTCTTGTGTACTTATTCTATTTCCCCCAATAATATTACAGTAGTTAAAGGGGTTTTCCAGTTTGTTTAAAAAATTGACAGCTGCAAGCCACAGAGATCAATGAAGAAAAGAAGGTATACCTAACTGCTTCAGAGCTGGCATTCCGACTGTCTCCACCAAAATGCTAGCGATGATGACACGACCACCAGTACTGTCCACTGCAGCCACTGAATGCCTGCGGGATAAGCATACTAGTGGCCCGGGTGTCATTGCTTGTGGTCTAGCAGAGACCATCAGAACACCAGCAATGAGGAGGAAGCAGATTCTATGGTTTAGTATATCCTCTTTTCTTCCCATGGCTTGCTACTGTTGGATTTGTAAATGTGCTATAAATTCCATTAAAAATACATTTATTAACGCAAAACAGAACAAGTATATTTTTGTGTTATTTAGCAATAACATTTTGGAACATTTTGTTTAGTAATCTTCTTCCATCACATGAAAAACACTGACTTGGAACTTCATAAAGCCAGATCCCACCAACAGACCAAGTGCTAGGCCCTGACTCTACTCCAATCCTGCTTTCTACTGCAGTCTTGATGAACTGCCTGCTGTAGTAAGATGCGCTTCTTAATGAATTTGACACATCTCTCAACTGTTTAAACCACCATCAGAAATGTTAGTTCAGTCAGGGGCTTGAGTGCAATTCTGTCATAATTTAGTGTCATAAATTATCATGAATTAGTCAGGCGTGCTTTGTCACACCTCGTACTGCCCCAGATCTGGACACTTTCCTAAAAAGGAAGAAGAGTTGACCTGGAGTGGCGTAAAATGTTTCAGAAATCTGTCAAGAACACCTTGATGGATCGGGACCACAGTATTAGTCCTAAGTGCTAAGTGCAAAGTCAAACTTTGGGAAAAAGATGCTCTTCCTGCCTGCGCTCCCCACTCTTCACCGTTCACAAAGTCCACAGATTGCCCACTCCAGAATTTATAGAGACCATTTATTATTATCGTGCATTTGTATAGTGCCATTTATTCCATGGCGCTTTACATGTGAAAAGGGGAAATATAGACAAGTATAATAAACAAGTGTAAGACAATGGACACACAAGGAGAGGGGACCCTGCCCGTGAGGGCTCAGTCTACAGGGATGGGTGAGGATACAGTAGAAGAGGGTAGAGCAGGTCATTTGGTGGTTCAGTAGACCGAGGATCATTGCAGGCTGTAGGCTTGTCCGAACAGGTGGGTCTTCAGGTTCTTCTTGAAGGTTTCCGTTGATGGTGAGAGTCTGATGTGTTGCGGCAGAGAGTTCCAGAGTATGGGGGAAGCACAAGAGAAGTCTTGTATGCGGTTGTGGCAAGACGAGATAAGGGGAGAGTAGAGAAAGAGATCTTGAGATGATCGAAGGTTGCGTGCGGGTAGGTACCTGGAGACCATGTCACAGATGTATGGAGGAGACAGGTTGTGGATGGCTTTGTATGTCATGGTTAGGGTTTTGAATTGGAGCCTCTGGGCAATAGGAAGCCAGTGAAGGGCCTGGCATAGGGGGGAGGCTGGGGAGTAGTGGGGAGACAGGTGGATTAGTCGGACAGCAGAGTGTAGGATGGACTGGAGTGGTGCCAGAGTGCTAGAGGGTAGGCCAGAGAGAAGGAGGTTGCAATAGTCGAGGCGGGAGATGATAAGAGCATGCACTAGTGTTTTTGTGGTTTCGTGGTTGAGGAATGAGCGGATCCGGGAGATATTTTTGAGTTTGAGGCGGCAGAAGGAGACAAGGGCTTGGATATGTGGTTTGAAAGAGAGTGCAGAGTCGAGGATCACCCCAAGGCACCGAGCGTGCGGTACTAGGGAAAGAGAGCAGCCATTGACATCAATGGATAGGTCTGGTGGAGGGGTAGAGTGAGATGGGGGAAAGATGTTGAATTCTGTTTTGTCCATGTTCAGTTTGAGAAAGCGAGCAGAGAAGAAGGCTGAGATAGCAGACAGACATTGTGGGATTTTGATCAGTAAGGAGATGAGGTTGGGTCCAGATAGGTAGATCTGCGTGTCATCAGCGTAGAGGTGATACTGCAAACCGTGGGATTCTATGAGCTGTCCCAAGCCGAAGGTATAGATGGAGAATAGTAGGGGTCCTAGGACAGAGCCTTGAGGAACACCTACAGACAGGGGCGAGGTGAGGAGGTGGTGTGTGAGAGGGAGACACTGAATGTTCGGTCTGTTAGATATGACGAGATCCAGGATAGGGCCAAGTCTGTGATGCCAAGAGATGAGAGAATCTGTAGCAGGAGGGAATGGTCCACGGTGTCGAAGGCAGAGGACAGGTCCAGGAGGAGGACAGAGTAGTGTCGCTTGCTCTTGGCGGTTAGTGAGTCGTTAGTGACTTTAGTTAGGGCAGTTTCAGTTGAGTAATGCAGTCAGAAGCCAGATTGTAACCTGTCAAAGAGGGAACAGGAGGAGAGGTGGGAGGACAGTTCAAGATATACATGCTGTTCCAGTAGTTTTGAGGCGTAAGGGAGAAGAGATATCAGGTGATAGTTAGACACAGAGGATGGGTCAAGGGAGGGCTTTTTGAGGATGGGTGTGATTGAGGCATGTTTGAAGGATGAGGGAAAGACCATTTGTAAGTGAAAGGTTGAAGAGGTGTGTTAGAGATGGGATGAAGACTGTGGCCAAGTTAGGGATGAGGTGGGACGGGAGTGGGTCGAGGGCACAAGTGGTGAGGTGTGATCTTGACAAAAGGGTGGAGCACTGATCTTCTGTCATGGTGGAGAAGCTGGCTTTTGCAGAACAGGGCTGAGCGGCTAAGAGGGGCATTGGGGGCTGCGGGCCAAAGTTTTGTCTGATCGTATCGATCTTCTGCTTAAAGAAGGAGGCAAAGTCTTCAGCAGAAATGAGAGGAGAGGGAGGAGGTGCTGTGGGATGGAGTAGAGAATTGAAAGTGTTGAAGAGCTGTTTAGGGTTGTGAGCCAGGGAGGATGTGAGAGATGCGAAGTAAGTTTGTTTTGCGGCAGAGAGCGTGGACTTAAAGCTGGCAAGGGACTGCTTGTATGCGTTGAAGTGCTCAGTAGAATGTGTTCTCTTCCATCTCCGCTCAGCGGCCCTGGAAACCCGTCTCAGTTCTTTGGTCAGGCTGGTCAGCCAGGGCTGCCTGTTGATTGTTCGAGTTTTGCTCTGCGTGAGGGGGGCAGCTGAATCAAGTGTTGCTGTTATTGTGGTGTTATAAAAAGTGGCAGCAGCGTCTGTGTCATGAAGGGAAGCTATGTCTGTAAGAGGGAGAAGGAACTCAGAGAGTGATTGTAAATCGAGGTGTTTGAGATTCCTGCGAGGGTGAGTGTGTTTATGGAGCGGGGATTGCGGAGTAGGAGAGGGAAGAGAATGTCAGTAGGTTGTGGCCAGACGGGGAGGGGTGAGTTATTGAGATTAGTGAGGGAACAGAGACGGGTGAAGATAAGGTCCAGCGTGTGACCATCTTTGTGAGTGGCCGAAGAGGACCATTGAGTGAGGCCGAGGGAAGCCATGAGCGATAGAAGTTTAGAGGCAGCCGGGGTGGAAGTGTCAATGGGGATGTTGAAATCGCCCATGACGATGGTTGGGATGTCAGAAGAAAGGAAATGGAGTAGCCAGGTGGTGAAGTGGTCAAGAAAGGTGGAGATGGCTAGTTCTGGGGGGCGATAGATGACAGCCAGTTGGAGGTTGGAGGGGGAATAGATGCGGACAGAGTGCACCTCGAACAAGGGAAGAGTAGCGGAGGGTGGCAGAGGAATTGGGGTAAAGGAGCAGGTATCAGACAGGAGCAAGCCAACTCCTCCACCACGTTTGTTGCTGGGGCGAGGGGTGTGAGAGAGATGGAATCCGCCATAGGAAAGTGCAGCTGTAGAGGCTGTGTCAGAGGGAGTGAGCCAGGTTTCAGTGATGGCAAGGAAGGAGAGTTTGTTGGTGATAAAGAGGTCTTGGATAGTGTTGAGCTTTCCGATACCGCAAGTATCGGGTATCGGCCGATATTAGCTGTATCGGAATTCCGATACTGACTTCCGATACTTTTTTCATATCGGAAAAATATCGGAATCGGAAGTTCCCATAATGCTATCAGCTCGCTCGCTTTGATTCAGCCAATGGGATTCCTCAGAAGTGTGGACACATCCTGTTAAGCATGTAGGCATGTTAACTATTGGCATGGCTGTGATTGGCTGCTGAAATGATGTCATGATGCACTATAAAAGCCACTGCCGCCGCCATTTCTGGTCACTCTGCTGTGAATTCAGTTAGGGACAGGCTGCCGTTGAAGACTGTGAGGGACAGTTAGAAATAGCGATTCTCAAAACAATATTGTGCTTTACCCAGGCTACATAAACCACCACTGTAGCTTGCTTTTCCCTAGCAGCAGTGTTCACAGCTGTCTGCAAGGGCTATGTGAGTGCAGCTCACGCTGTGGAGTGGGTCCTGCAGCCACGTCTGGTTGTAGGCCGCCCAGCGTGCCCCACTGCTGCCTCATACATATTTTTCTTTTTGAGCTGCTTATTTTAAAAAAATTCTATCTAGTGTGCTTCCATCTGTATCCATATACGTTGGTTGCAAACACCAGTAGTAGTCAGTGGAGCCTTTCTGCAGCCTGTCAGTGCTAGTGCCCACTTAGCTGCACTGATCACGGCTGTCTGAGAGGTCTCTGACTGTGTGTTTTTTTTTTTCCCCCCCAAAAAAAACAACAAAGTTCACCAAACACTACATTTGAAAGTTGTGTAGGCCACATTATCTCCTATTAAAGTGTAGTCGACACACACACTTCATAAAATTAGTGTTTCTTATACCTGTAACCAGCTGTTCAGGAATAAGCACACTAAGGCCCCCCTTTGTACTTTTCTGCCTATCTTTCTCAGTCTAGCAAGATGAAGAAGGCAGGGAGTAAGGCACGTGGCCGTGGATGTGGAGTTTCAGCAGGGAGAGGACGTGGGGATTCTGCAGGGAGAGGACGTGGGGATTCTGCAGGGAGAGGACGTGGGGATTCTGTGCCTGCTGTTGGCACCAGTGAGTCAGCATCCCCCAGTTTTAGCAGGCAACAGTCCTTTATGCACAGCTTTGTAGGACCTCACCGTACCCCACTGCTGCGGGAGGAACAAATTGAAGCCGTTGTCGGATGGATGGCAGCTAACGCATCGACTTCAATTACTTCCACATCCTCTCAGGGCCAGAGCACCGAAGAGCAACCATCTGTCTCTTCACCACCTGCCAAAGTGCCCAGGCAGTCAGAGACCCCTGGACAGGAGCCATCACAGTCTCTACTTCTGTTCTCGGAATCTGTTGGTTTGGAAAGAGGGGGCCAGCCAAGCAGCATTCCAGAATGTGAAGAAGAGGGAGTATGCAGTGATGCGCAACTTCTTTGTCCCTCTGAATCTGAAGAGGCGGGTGGGCCAGTGCCTATGGTCAGCACACCTCAGTACGCATCAGATGATGACGAGACTCAGTTACCACTTTCTGGTGCGTACGGTGCTGGCTTGACAACCCAGGAGAAGCAGGTGTTTGAAGAGGGGAGTGTAGATGATGAGGTCCTTGACCCATCAAAGCGTGAGGAACAGGAAGGTGGTGGGAGCAGCTCTGAGGAAAAGATTCCCCGAACGGCCAAAACCGGAGGGAGAGGGAGGGGGCAGACTTGGTTGCCTGTAGCCTCCACTTCGGCACCCGTTAGGAGCATTCCACTTTCAAAAGGCAAAAAAGGCGCTCCCAAGACTTGCAGTGCGTGGTCCTTTTTTGACACAGTTGCAGATGACATTTGCTTTGTCAAATGCAAGCTGTGCCATCAGAAAGTCAAAAGAGGGAAAAATGTCAGCAACCTCAATACCACTAATATGTGGAAACATGTGCGGACCAAGCACGAGCTGGAGTTACACAGACACAATGAAGACGTAGGCCAACGTACAGCACCACCTACCACCTCTTCAGCTCGTGGTGGGGCCTCTTCCTCCAGCTCACACACATCTGGTTCGGCTTCCTCACAGGATCGCCAAGGAAGAACCTCTGGCACTGTTGTCCGTTGACCCTGTGACATTCCACCCACAGCACCACGTTCCAAGTCATCCTCATACTCCCAGGCCACTCGGCAGCCATCGGTAGCACAGGCATGGGAGAAAAGGCGGCCATACTCGGCAAACCATCCCCGAGCACAGGCTCTGAATGCTGGCATTGCCAAACTACTGGCCCTTGAAATGCTGTCATTCAGGCTGGTGGAGACTGACACCTTCCGGGACTTAATGGCATTGGCAGTCCCACAATACACTGTGCCCAGCCACTTTTATTTCAGCAGGCGAGCCGTCCCAGCCCTGCAGAAACATGTGGAGGCAAACATAAAACATGCGCTACTAAACGCCGTCAGTAGCAAGGTCCACCTGACCACCGATGCGTGGACCAGTAACCATGGACAGGGACGATACCTTTCCCTCACTGCCCATTGTGTCAATGTTGTGGAGCCGGGTACAGATCTGGAGAGTGGCGCTCTACGTGTTCTGCCAACTCCACGGATTGCAGGAATCCAGTCTGTACACATTGACTCCTCCTCCTACTCCAGTTCCTCTGAAACAGCGCAGCAGTAGCCTGTTACGACTGATATGAGCACAGCCGTGGCCAAACGTCAAGAGGCCGTACTGAAATTAATTTCATTGGGGAATCGAAGTCACACAGCGCAGGAGCTCTGGAATGCCATCAAGCAGGAGTGCGACGTGTGGTTTCTGCCAGCGAATCTCCAGCCAGGCATGGTAGTGTGTGACAATGGCCGAAATCTGGTGGCAGCTCTTGGCCTTGGCAACCTCACTCACATCCCATGTCTGGCACATGTGCTCAACTTGGTCGTGCAGAGCTTTCTGAGGGACTATCCGGATCTTGATGCACTGCTGCACAAGGTCCGCATAGAGTGCGCTCACTTGCGGCGTTCCAACACGGCAAGATCGCGCCTTGCTGCTCTGCAGCGCCGATTACGCCTTCCGGAACATCGCATCATATGTGACCTACCCACCAGGTGGAATTCAACATTACATATGTTGGAGCGGTTGTGTGAGCAGCAGGCAGCAGTCATGGAGTACCAGCTGCATCAGGCGCAAACTGTCATGATCCCAGTGCAGGTTTTTGAGCTGCACACTGGGGGTTAATGTCTGGAGCTCTGTGCAGGTTTTGACCTGCACACTTGGGGTTAATGATTGTGGCCTCTTTCTGGTTCTGGGAGAGCTTCATAAACCCCTGGGTAGCTTCAATCCCTGCCAGTTATACTTTTGCCTTTGGCCGAGTGTACTGACCCCCATGTGCCTGTTTGTTGCTATAGCTTGTTTATATGGTTCTGACCCGATTCTGTTTCCCGTTGTGAGTTTGCCTGTTGATTTTGTACTGCGTTATTATCTGTGTATGACTCATTGCCTGTGACTTGACTACTCTCTGCTCGCCCCTCTGGTACCTTGCAGCTATCTCTGTGTCTGACTCATTGGCTACGTCCTGACTATTCTCACTGTCTATGCCCCTTGGTAACTTTGTCTCGCAGTTACTCTGCTAGGAATTGTCTTGCAGCTCCTAGCTCTGTGGAGTTTAGGCCACGCCTCTAGCAGTCACATGCTTCAGGTCCTGCGGGTGTGAAGTACACATCTACTTGGTTGCTGCCCGCTCCACAGGTAGCTTTGAGCACTGTTCGCTTTACTCAGGACACGCGCACTGACTCAGTGAGCAAGTTCAGTGCGGTGTCTCTGACACAAACAAGTCGCAATGTGCGCCGGTCACACTTCAGCACCACTGAGTGGGCCTCTATGAAGGACATCTGCTTCGTTTTGCGTGCCTTCGATGATTCCACGCGGATGGCGAGTGCATATGATGCACTAGTCAGCATGACTGTCCCCCTTATCTGCATGCTTCAAAAAACACTGCAAGCACTAAGGGATGAGGTTTTGGAAGAGATGGAGGATGAGGAGTCCCAAATGCCATCTGCTTCTGGACAGTCTGCGCTACGTGCTTCCTCACAAAGGCCTAGGCAGGGGACACTTTGTGAGGAGGATGAGGAGGAGTCGATGGAGGAGGAAGACATCTCTCCACAGGAGGGAGGTACACAAAGCTCTAGTCAGTATGTACAGCGAGGGTGGGGTGATGTAGAGCAGGCAGAGATCACGCCTCAAGCAGGGGACAGCGGTTCTTTAGCAGTTGGGAGTCTGCAGCATATGGTTGACTTCATGCTGCAGTGCCTGAGAAAAGAGCGCCGCATCGTCCACATTCTCTACACGGCTGATTATTGGGTGTACACCCTCCTAGATCCTCGCTACCGGGACAACTTGCAAACCCTCATACCAACGTTGAACCGGGAGCGTAAACTGCGGGAGTACCAAGACACACTGGTGCAGGCCATCATGTTTTCCATTCCACCCGACAGCAGTGGTGCTAGTGCTTTACAAAGCACCTCTGTGCGTCCAGCCAGTGGAGGAAACTCGGCACAAAGAGGGAGCAGAGGCAGCGCCTCAGCACAAGGCAAGACCACTATGGCCCAAATGTGGCAAAGTTTTGTGTGTCCGCCACAATTGTCTACACCATCACTGACGGCTCCAGTCAGCAGGAGGCAACGTTTCCGTCAGATGGTGACAGACTACATGTCTTGCCCTGTGAGTGTACTCCCAGATGGCTCTTCCCCCCTTCATGTTTTGGGTCTCTAAGCTGGATACATGGCCAGAACTTAGCCAGTATGCATTGGAGGTGCTGGCTTGCCCTGCTGCTAGTGTATTATCGGAACGCGTCTTTAGTGCCGCACGTGGTGTACAAACAGACTGTCGCACGCGACTTTCTTCCGATAACGTCGACCGGCTTACTTTTCTGAAAATGAACAAGGCCTGGATCTCCCCAGAATTTGCCAGTCCTCTTCCTGACTAAATAACTGGTTGCCAACTGTATCCGGGTCTCCTGTTCTGTTCATGTTTCTACCACCTGAACTATAATCCCTGGGCTTCAACACAGCCGGTTGTTGCTCAGATGTGTCGTCTGAACAGAGAAAAACACTAGCTCCTGTGTTAGTGGGGTTCAGTAACGCCAGCTGCTCCCCTGCTGTGTGGACGGCAAAGTCTCCTGCTCCATCCACATTCAAGCTACTACTGATTCAAGTTACTACTGCTCCACTTAGGCCTCTGGCTCCACTGTCTCTAGTGTGCTTTTCTCTGTGAAGACGGCACTTCTGAACACCAACTGACGTTGTTGGAGCCCAGGATGAGGCATGGAGCTGGCTGAGGCCAACTTGCAGCACGTTTTATAGAGGTAGTAGACTACAACTGATTGTAACCGTGCTCCACTATGGCCTCCGGCTCCACTGTCTCTAGTATTTCCCCTGGCCTCCAACCCCTCCAGTGACAGCTCTTAAGTGGCATCTGCATAATCCACACTTGTTCCAGTGTTACTTGGCCTCAGTCACATCTGTTGATCCCCTGATGTGTGTCCGGCAAGATCTCCTGCTCTGTCCACATTCCCATTACTAGTAGTGTGAATAAGGACAGAGCAGGAGACCTTGCCGGACAGTGGAGCACGGTTACAATCAGTTGTAGTCTACTACCTCTATAAAACGTGCTGCAAGTTGGCCTCAGCCAGCTCCATGCCTCATCCTGGGCTCCAACAACGTCAGTTGGTGTTCAGAAGTGCCGTCTTCACAGAGAAAAACACACTAGCTCCTGTGTTAGTGGGGTTCAGTAATGCCAGCATTTCCCCTGCTGTGTAGACGGCAAAGTCTCCTGCTGCCTCCACATGCCAACACCATCAGGCCTCAGCCTGCTCCAGGCCTCATCCTGGGCTCCAACAACGCCAGTTGGTGTTCAGAAGTGCCATCTTCACAGAGAAAAGCACACTAGCTCCTGTGTTAGTGGGGTTCAGTAACGTCAGCTGTTCCCCTGCTGTGATGACGGCAATGTCTCCTGCTGCCTCCACATTCAAAAAACAGCAGGCCTCAGCCTACTCCATGCCTCATCCTGGGCTCCAACAACGCCAGTTGGTGTTCAGAAGTGCCGTCTCCGCAGAGAAAAACACTCTAGCTCCTGTGTCAGTGGGGTTCAGTAATGCCAGCTGTTCCCCTGCTGTGTAGACGGCAAAGTCTCCTGCTGCCTCCACATGCCAACACCATCAGGCCTCAGCCTGCTCCATGCCTCATCCTGGGCTCCAACAACTCCAGTTGGAGTTCAGAAGTGCCGTCTTCACCGAGAAAAACACACTAGCTCCTGTGTTAGTGGGGTTCAGTAACGTCAGCTGTTGCCCTGCTGTGTGGACGGCAAAGTCTCCTGCTGCCTCCACATGCCAACACCATTAGGCCTCAGCCTACTCCATGCCTCATCCTGGGCTCCAACAACGCCAGTTGGTGTTCAGAAGTGCCGTCTCCACAGAGAAAAACACTCTAGCTCCTGTGTCAGTGGGGTTCAGTAATGCCAGCTGTTCCCCTGCAGACGGCAATGTCTCCTGCTCCATCCACATGCCAACACCATCAGGCCTCAGCCTGCTCCATGCCTCATCCTGGGCTCCAACAACGCCAGTTGGTGTTCAGAAGTGCCGTCTCCGCAGAGAAAAACACTCTAGCTCCTGTGTCAGTGGGGTTCAGTAATGCCAGCTGTTCCCCTGCTGTGTGGACGGCAAAGTCTCCAGCTGCCTCCAAACTCACACTACAACGCTTTTTCTCCTCACTCCAAGTAAGCCTCAGCCTGCTCGGAGCATTGATCCTGGGCTACATCAGAGCCAGTTGTAGCCTGGAAGTGCCGTCCGCACAGATAGAAACACTCGCTCCTGTGTTAGTGGGGTTCAGTAATGCCAGCTGCTCCCCTGCTGTGTGGACGGCAAAGTCTCCTGCTCCATCCACATGTAAACTACAACTGATTTTTAACCCTGCTCCACTTAGGCCTCTGGCTCCACTGTCTCTAGTATTTCCCCTGGCCTCCAACCCCACCAGTGACAGCTCTGAAGTGGCGTCAGCACAATCCACACTTGTTCCTGTGTTACTTGGCCTAAGTCACGTCAGTTGATCTCCTGATGTGTGTCCGTAAAGGTCTCCTGCTCTGTCCACATTCCCATTACTAGTAGTGTGAATGAGGACAGAGCAGGAGACCTTGCCGGACACACATCGGCGGATCAACTGACGGGACTGAGGCCAAGTAACACAGGAACAAGTGTGGATTGTGCTGATGCCACTTCAGAGCTGTCACTGGTGGGGTTGGAGGCCAGGGGAAATACTAGAGACAGTGGAGCCAGAGGCCTAAGTGGAGCATGGTTACAATCAGTAGTAGTCTACAACCTCTATAAAACGTGCTGGAAGTTGGCCTCAGCCAACTCCATGCCTCATCCTGGGCTCCAACAATGCCAGTTGGTGTTCAGAAGTGCCGTCTTAACAGAGAAACACACACTAGCTCCTGTGTTAGTGGGGTTCAGTAATGCCAGCTGTTCCCCTGCTGTGCGGATGGCAAAGTCTCCTGCTGCCTCCAACATCACACTACATGTTATTTTCCACTTGCTCCAAGTAGGCCTCAGCCTGCTCGGAGCATTGATCCTGGGCTTCAACACAGCCAGTTGTAGCTTGGAAGTGCCGTCCGCACAGATAGAAACACTTGCTCCTGTGTCTGTGGGGTTCAGTAACGCCAGCTGTTCCCCTGCTGTGCGGATGGCAAAGTCTCCTGCTGCCTCCAACATCACACTACTACTGACTTTTAACTGTGGTCCACTTAGGCCTCTGGCTGTACTGTCTCTAGTATTTCCCCTGGCCTCCAACCCCGCCAGTCGCTGCTCTGATGTGCCGTCTGCACAATCCACACTTGTTCCTGTGTTACTGGGGCTCAGTCACGTCAGTTGATCCCCTGTGGTGTGTCCGGCAATGTCTCCTGCTCTGTCCCCATTCCCATTAATAGTTGTGGGAATGTGGACAGAGCAGGACACCTTGCTGGACACACATCAGGGGATCAACTGAAGTGACTGAGCCCCAGTAACTCAGGAACAAGTGTGGATTGTGCAGACAACTCTGCAGAGCAGCAACTGCCGTGGTTGGAAGCCAGGGGAAATACTAGAGACAGTAGAGCCAGAGGCCAAAGTGGATCACGGTTACAATCAGTAGTTGTGAACAACCAATATAAAACTTGCTCCAAGTTGGCCTCAGCCTGCTGCCTGATTGACCCCTGGGCTTCAACATCGCATGTTGCTGCTCAGAAGTGTGTTTGCCACGGGTACTCCCTCCTGCCCAGCCGGGTTCCAGCAACGTCAGCTGTTTCTCGGCAGAGAATTTGGCCTAGGTGCCTCCTGCATGGTATCCGAGTTGCAGCAACGTCTGCTGGTCCTTGGTAGTGCTTTTTAGCACAGGTACCTCCTGCTTAGAAACCGTATTCTAGCACCGTCAGCTGGTCCACGGTTGTCCCATTGGCTCTTGTTCCTTCTGCTGCCCCTCCGGGTTCCAGCACCGTCAGCTGGTCCTCGCTAGTGTCATTTGCTCTTGCAGCTTCTGCTACCCATCCGGGTTCCAGCACCGTCAGCTGGCTCTCAGCAGAGCCTTTGGCCTAGGTGCCTCCTCGGTATCCGAGTTCCAGCAACGTCTGCTGGTCCTTGGTAGTGCTTTGGAGCACAGGTACCTCCTGCTTAGTAACCGTGTTCCAGCACCGTCAGCTGTTCCACGGTTGTGCCATTGGCTGTTGTTCCTTCTGCTGCCCCTCCGGGTTCCAGCACCGTCAGCTGGTTCTCGGTAGTTCCATTGACTCTTGTAGCTAATGCTACCCATCTGGCTTCCAGCACCGTCAGCTGGTTCTCGGAAGTGTCTTTGGCACGGGCACTCCCTCCTGCCCAGCCTGGTTCCAGCATGCCTGCTGTTTCCAGGTAGTGTCAACGTCACTTTGCCACCGATACGTTGTCCTGTCGTGTTGCGGTCAGGTTAGCCGAGTCTATGGTGCCTGCAGTTTCAGTGCTTCCTATGTGGGCTGCGGGTTCTGGTAATAAAGGCTGGTTCCGTAGTGCCAATAGGACAAGCACCCCCCGTAGGACTGTGGGTTTCGGTAACTGCGGCCGGCTCACGGCCTTGCAACTTTGTTTTTTTCCTGGGTACCTTCTGCTACCCATCCGGGTTCCAGCAACGTCTGCTGGTCCTTGGTAGTGCTTTGTAGCACAGGTACAGTACCTCCTGCTTACAAACCGTGTTACAGCACCGTCAGCTGTTCCACGGTTCTCCCATTGGCTCTTGTTCCTTCTGCTGCCCCACCAGGTTCCAGCACCGTCAGCTGGTCCTCGCTAGTGTCATTTGCTCTTGCAGCTTCTGCTACCCATCCGGGTTCCAGCACCGTCAGCTGGTTCTCGGCAGTGCCTTTGGCCTAGGTGCCTCCTTCTTGGTATCAGAGTTCCGAGTTCCTTGGTAGTGCTTTGGAGCACAGGTACCTCCTGCTTAGTAACCGTGTTCCAGCAACGTCAGCTGGTCCACGGTTGTGCCATTCACTCTTGTTTATTCTGCTGCCCCTCCGGGTACCAGTACCGTCAGCTGGTTCTCGGCAGTTCCATAGCCTTCTTGTACCTTCTGCTACTTTTCCAAGTTTAAGCTTGTGGAAATGGTTTTTGATTCTCACTCTGGATCTCCCTGACAATGACCCTGAAGACGACGACCCTGAAGACCACACAGAAGAATACCTAAAAGATGACCCTGAAGAAGATGACCAAGAGGACAAAGAACAGGAAGACAACCACCAAGATGCAGAACAACAAGAGACAGAAGACCAAGAAGCATAAAAACCAAAAGCAGAACATGAAGCATAAGACTAACAATCAGAGCAAATGATATTATCTAATTTATAAGCAGAAGAAGACTAAGCAGTGTATGGGGGTGAGTCCGTTCCTCCTCGTGGTGCCCCTGGAAAAGGCCTGCTGCTGCAGGCCAAATTGAACGCGGACAAATCCTGTTGTAAATCTTTTGTGACAGGCTGAACGGAAGGTGTAATCTTCAAACTTTTATAGATAACAACTACAGGAATGCCTGACACAAATAAGAATATGATGAAGAAGAATAGGAAGAAGATGAAGAAGTAGAATATGAAGAAGAATAAAAGAAGAAGAATAAAAGAAGAAGAAGAAGATACTGCTGTTGCTGAAGATGATGAAGGAGAAAGTGTGGGAGAAGTAAAAAAGAAGGTGAAGAGCATGGAAGTAGTGAAACATACATATCTGACAAAAAATTAAAGACTTTAACATAGTCAATATCTTTGTAACTACGAAAAAAAAAATACTGCGATTCCATTTGATTGGGCTAAAGCTCTATGGCTTTAATGTCTCCTACACCTCCCACAGTACATTCTACATTATTATTAGTTGTTTTTCTCCATGTAGAATTAACCAACAGGGAAAGAAAGGGTTTTTTTAATTCCGATATTTCTGTTCCATTGACTTGAATGGGACTTCCGGGATCGTAATCGGCGATACCCGATACTTTTTTTAGATCGGCCGATCCATTCCGATACGATATTTTTCAGTATCGGGTGGTATCGCTCAACACTAGTCATGGATAAATGACAGCTTGTTGCAGACATAGCGCGCGTTCCATAGGGCTTCAGGTAAGGGGGTTGAGGGAGTGAGGGCTGGATGAAAAGGTATGAGGTTATCATGTTTGCGAAGACGTGTAGAGGATCGTGGCAGGGTGTTAGAAGTGAATGTGGGGATGTGTTGAGGAGGCCCAGGATTAGGGGATACATCGCCAGCAATGAGGAGTAGCAGACAGAGCGTTAGAAGGTGGGAGCAGGATAGGACATGATGTGGCCATGTGTGTCTGGAGAAAAAGGATTGTATATGGAGGAACAGTTCTGACGAATGAGATGGCTAGGAAGGATGGAGGGGAAGATGAATAGTTCCTTACTAGGAGGAGGGGATTACAGGAGTTAGGGAAAAATAGATTAGTATGGGGGTGATTGTAAAAAGTAGCCGAAATATTGTAGTTGTGTTATAGTCCGTTACCTTGCAGTCAAATTCCAGTCCAATTCTAGTCTAATTCACAGTAGTGTACTTAGAAATCTGTACTTTGAAATATGGATTTTGAAATAGATGGAGCCAACTACATCTGGAGTATGCTGACCATAGCTGTCAATCAGACTTATGTTCAACTTCTTGCATTGCATGCATGGTGAGTTCTTCAATGTTGTCTTTGGCTATCAGCGGTGTGGTCTCACATGCTGTATTGGAGGTAAGAAGACAAACTGTGAAGGTCACTGTTACCCTATTTTATTTGCTACATTTAGTAAAAGAATAGGATAAAAATTATATTAATATAAGTCTCTAATGTGATTGTTATTCTGCCCAACTGTCCTAAACTTAAGGGCTCCAAATCCTTCAATGCCATCCCAAATTTAAAATCTGTATTCACAAACCCTTCCAGATTATGTGAAGTTCAGCATCATTATAAAATACACTCATAACAGAGTTATCCCCTTTCACAAGATCTCAGTCTCTGGGCGATGTTTGTTATAAAAAAACAAACCATTCTTTATTAACCCTCCCAGTTCCATTATTGAGTCTCCACCACTGCTCATGGTGTCTGATATTAGCTGAAGTGCTAACGTCACGTCAATACTGCGGCGGCCAATCAGTGAGCTCAGTATCTAAGCGGGGCATTTTGTCTACATGAGCGGAGCCAACGAGTTCAGCGATTGGCTGCCGTGCTGATGACATGATGTTAGTGCTGCAGCCAATATCAAGCACCGAAAGCAATGGCAGAGTGGCAGTGGGGAGGGTGAGTAATTAATTTTTTTTATTATACAAAGCTGTGCCCAGAGACAGGATTTTCTGAAAAGGGAAGTTCCCTTTACATTTGTATAAAAGCAAAAAATGTTCAGCAACATTACCAAGCAATCTTCATTCTAAAATTACCTTCTCATAAGACTTGCTTTGGGCCTTGTTCACTTGCAGTGCTTCCGACATATTCTTTCATCCATATTTTTTTAGGGGGATGCTTCATATAAATAGCAAATGAATGAGGTTTTTAAAATCCCATTCACACAGGACATTCTTTCACCTCCATGCGTTCCTCCCACAACATTATCACTGCATTTTTCGCTCTTGAGGAGGAAGAGACACAGCAGCAGAACAACAAGAGAATAAAAAAACTGCAAAGTAATGCATAAAAAACCTTATGTAAATCAAACCAAAAATGCATAAAACAATGTATATAAAGCCCACAGAGTCTTCTTACATTGGCTCAGTGCTGATAATAGGTTTGTCTTGATCAAATCCCAAAGCTGTTAGTGACAATACTAAGCATTTTGACACCAAGCAGTAATAATTTCCGTATATCTTTACAAATGTATCCAGGTATAAATGTATCCTGTCTGATGTATATCAGCTTACGTTACGCTACCATCTATTACAGTCTTAATACCGATTCTGCAACAAAGCCGGGTAAAAAAAAACACCCTAGTTGAATATTCAATTGCCACATGCTGTCCACCTTCTGCCTTCACCTGAATATCAGTGGAGTACTTAGTCATTGTCTAGGGTACATTGTACATTAGCCATTTATCAAGCTTTCCGCAGTTAAGCAGTTTTGTACCTTGACATGACATATGCCACTTATTCTTTTTCACAGCGCTAATAATAATATGTCTTATCCCCTAGCGGTATAATAGGGCATGTACTGATGGATGGTGCACCCTGAAGAAGGGGCAGTGCAGATGGGTGAAGTTGGATACTAATAGAAGGGGGCTGATCAGTGGCAGTAGTATATAGTCTAGGGATATTGCAGTGCATAATGTCCACCCTCATCTTTGAATTAGATTTTTTTTTAACCATTTCACCTTTTTTTTCTCTTCAGAGACAAAGTGATGAGGATAAGCATCTTCCTGGTACATATTTGGCAAGAAATATTTTAATTGTTCTTTCCAATGGTGTTTTTGAGCCGAGTATTAGATCATTTGCAGCACCTAAAACAAGTAGGGCACCATTCTTTAGTGGTCAAACTATTCTTTTGAGTCACCGCCAGATCCACAGTTAAAAGAATATTCTCTTTTTATTTCTGAGTAAGCTTTAAGGGAAGTTTTGGGATATAGACCCCCCACAACCTCACCCTTAAATACTGATTTTATTGTGTTTTTGTAGCCCTATCCCCTGTGGAAATTTTTATCACTGTGCAACATGGCTAATGGGGGTCAAACATATCGTAAAATCAACTTCATGCTTTAGTTGCTTTGATTGCGATATTTTACAACTTTAAGAAGATGCATTTTCTAAAATGAAGAGAGTAAATTAATGACAATGGTAGCAACAAGTTAAACAACAGTTTTATCAAAAAGAAAAAAGTTTTATCCTTCGCAAGACTTATTATTTCCTAGAAAATGTCATTCTGCTTACACAGAAAGATGTCAAGTAACTCACTTTGCTTTATGTTCCTTAGGCCTATTTCACACATACGTTTGTCTCCATCAGTAAAAATCCGCCGTTTTGCAAAAAAAACGGATCCGCCATTTTTCTTGGCGGATCTGTTTTTTTTCCCGTTGACTTGCATTATCGGCGGATCTTGACAGATGGTCATCCGTTGGATCCATTATTTTACGGCTCCACCAAAATTTTGGCGTCCGCTGACATGACAGAACGGACAATGAAACTTTTTTTGCTGTCCGGATCCGCATTTGTACACTGCGCGTGCCCGGAAGAATTGCCTTTGGTGGAAATTTAACCCTAAATCCATTTCTGGCGGCTGAAAAAAAATCTCTCTCTCTCGTTCCTTTAAATTTCTGCCTTCCCTGGATCTGTCAAAGCAACGGTCCAGTAGCACACGTTGCTTTCAAAACGGTTGCGGATCCGTGTCCCGCCATTTTCGCGGATTGCAGCTGATGTAAAAAATGTATGTGTGAAACAGGCCTTAGTCGCTAACAAAAGAATGTGATACTGTATCTGCTGTACAAATAATATGGAGAAATGTATATTACAACTTTAAAGGGGTTGTACAGCCACCAGTTATGCAAGTTCTTCCACTTAAAAAGATGAGAGAGGCCTGTAATTTACATCATAGGTAGACCACAACTATGAGAGTCAAAATGAGAAAACAAATCCAGAAAATCACCTTGTCTGATTTGGCAAGATTTTTTTTTGCAAATTATGGTGGAAAATAAGTATTTGGTCATTGACAAAAGTTCATCTCAATATTTTGTTATCTATCTTTTGTTGGCAATGACAGAAGTCAAACGTTTTCTGTAAGTCTTCACAAGGATGGCACACTCTCTGTTGGTGGTATGTTGGCCCATTGCTCCATGCAGATCTCCTCTAGAGCAGTGATGTTTTGGGCCTGTCGCTGGGCAACACGGACTTTCAAAGCCCTACAAAGGTTTTCTATGGGGTTGAGACTGGCTAGGCCACTCCAGGACCTTCATATGCTTCTTACGAAGCCACTCCTTCGTTGCCCTGGCGGTGTGCTGGGGATCATTATCATGCTGAAAGACCCATCCACGTTTCATCTTCAATGCCCTTGCTGATGGAAGGAGATTTGCACTCAAAATCTCACGATACATTGCCTCATTCAGTGTTTCATGTACACGGATCAGTCATCCTGGTCCCTTTGCAGAGAAACAGCCCCAAAGCATGATGTTTTCACCCCCATGTTCTTTAGATGCAACTCAGCATTCTGTCTCTTCCAATCACGAAGAATTTTGTTTTTACCAAACAGTTCTACTTTGCTTTCATCAGACCATATGACATTCTCCCAATACTCTTCTGGATAATCCAAATGCTCTCTAACAAACTTCAGATGGGCTCGGGCATGTACTGGCTTAACCCCTTCATAACCTGAGCTTTTTTCGGTTTTACGTTTTCATTTTTCGCTCCCCTTGTTTCCAGAGCCATAACTTTTTTATTTTTCCATCAGTAACGCCATGTGAGGGCTTATTTTTTGCAGGACGAGTTGTACCGTTGGTTTTAGTATGTCGTGTACTCGAAAACGGGAAAAAAACTCCAAGTGCGGTGAAATTACAAAAAAAGTGCAATCCCACACTGGTTTATTGTTTGGATTTTTTGCTAGGTTCACTAAATGCTAAAACTGAACTGCCATTATTGTTCTCCAGGTCATTACAAGTTCATAGACACCAAACATGTCTAGGTTCTTTTTTATCTAACTGGTGAAAAAAAATTACAAAGTTTGCTAAAAAAAATTGCACAATTTTCCGAGACCCATAGCGTCTCCATTTTTTGTGATCTCGGGATAGGTGAGGGCTTATTTTTTGTGCGCCGAGCTGACATTTTTAATGATACCACATTTGTGCAGATACATTATTTTAGTCGCCCGTTATTGCATTTTAATGCAATGTCGCGGCTCCCAAAAAAGAGAAACATGCAATGATGCAATCCTACATGTACTCAGTAATTGTGCTGCTATTGAAGCCCCTTAGTTTTCTTACTCAGTGATACCCCTTTCAGGGAATTCATAGAATATAATGGCTCTAAAAATGCCTCCTACAGGCAGCATGATACTGTAAATTCCTCCACACAATTTACCCCCTATATTCTTAGTATGATAACCCCACAGTTTCCCTTGCAGAGTATGATGCCCCTCTAGTACCCCCAACAGAGTATGATGTGCTTCCCACAGAACATTGTTCCCACAGCACTCTGCACAGTGTGAAGACCCTACTATGCTCCCATACAGTGTGTCCCACAGTGTCCTACACACGTTAAGAGGCCACACAGTCACCCTCACCCCAATTTCACCACAGTATAATTCCCCCAGACTTCCCTCTGCAGTATACCACAGCCTCTCACAGAGTGATGCTCCTACAGCCCCCACACACAGTATAATGCCCTCACTCCAACATAGTTTATTACCCCCACAACAGAGTATGATCCACCATAGCCCCACCTCAGAACACAACATGATACCACCACAGGTCCCGCGTAAACATTATGATGTCCCCATAGCTCTTCCACAGAGTATGACGGCCCCCCACAGAGAGTATGATGGCCCTTAGCACCCCACAAAAAGTTACACCATTGTATTCAACTGTATCTGCATCCAAAGGAGACAATGGGAGTGGTGACTTACGGCATTTGGCCCTTCTGACTCGTGGTACATAGCAGATGTGTGGTCAAACCACAAACTTGTCAATGTTTATCTACAACTAGTGAGAAAACATGGTGCACTCTCTTCAAACAGCTGACCGCATGGGTACCCTTGGTTGTTCCTAACAATCTAATAGTGAAAGCTTATTCTAAGTACAAGCCATAGGTTATAAAAGGCTAGATAACCGATTTAACGTATATTTTAGAATTTATATTTAGATTAGTTTTCAATTATTTTTTAAAAATGTTTAAGGCCTTAGACCGCATTCATCAAGGTAAAAAGTGGTAAATAGCAAATTTGTATGTGTCTGCTGCAGCTAAGAACTGTACTGAGCAGAATTCAGAGTCTAAGCACATACTCGTACTGTCAGCATTGTCCAGCTGTGACCTAAAAGTCGACACCCTGTTAATTGTTGTCCTAATGAAATAAAGTGCATTAGTTGGAAGAGGAAAGAGAAAATCCAGAGACCTTAAGCAATGCCTGAGGAACTCAGTCTATCTAGGAGGACATTAAGGATATGGAAGCTTTCAGACTGAGACTAATGGATCCTCAACAGATGGTTCTAAAGGAGCAGAAGGCTCATGGCAGGGGTGGGGGGAGAGGAGAAGGTAAATACATGATGAAACATTCATTGAGCTTTTATAGGCCAGGATGAAGGCCTCAAAGATGTCTCTCTTTTACTGTTGATATAAAATATATTTGTGAGTCGTGTAGATGGGCTGTTTTTGGTAGTTACTAGCAGACATCAGTGAAGTTCCTGCATCCTCACTTCTACTTGGGGACTACATTTCAACACGTGAAAATTACAAAATATGAGCTTTATTTATTGCCTTCTCAGAAAACTCCTACAAGTAACATCCGTACACAAGAGTTCCATACAAAGATTTTAAATGTCAATATTTTACAGCCTACAACCTGCAGTGATGCTCAGTCTACTGAACTGCCGCATGACAAGCTCTACCCTCTCCTACTGTATCCTCACCCATCCCTGTAGACTGTGAGCCCTCGCGGGCAGGGTCCTCTCTCCTTCTGTACTTGAGTGTGTCTTGTATTGCTCATGTTTATTGTACTTGTCTATATTTGCCCCTTTTCACATGTAAAGCGCCATGGAATAAATGGCACTATAAAAATATATAATAATAATAATTTTAGTGTCTTACCAATGATTTTTAGCCTGGCTGCTCTGGAGAGCTACTGATATTGGGTGCGTGCTATATATGTATTACATGCTTTATGCATCACTCAATGCTTGCCACATTTATACATGGCCCTTTTTGCTGTCTGTACCTTTAGAGGAGTAAAAAATAAAACAGTTAAATATCAATATTATTAATGTCTTTAGAAAACAGCCTTTACAATTTGTTAAAATATTATTTATTTGCCATAAGCTTCTATAACGTTCCATTGAGTGGGCAAAATGCAGCTCACCACATGCTAAAAAGCACATATGGTACAAGCTCCTGGCCTTCTGTATGTCCTTTCACCCATCCCTGCAATTAGTTTGCACCAGGAGAGCGAACGGCAAGTGTAAGGCTGCTTCACCACATGTCGCCCTGAATTAAGTAGGCACTTAACACATTTCAAACCCAGAAGTAAAATCAATAAATGATCCACTGGAACTATGTATAATATAAAGTATATTTATATAATAATATAATTAATAGATCTTACTATGGTTATTGCGAATATTTTTTTACAGGACTATCACAACATATTTGCAACTTCATTATATTGACTGTTTATGGCTTTATGACGCTTGCTATTGATATCAGAAAACGTTTTTACGGTATTATTTCTGAAAATGGCATTCTGTAATGTCTTTCTTTTGGAGTTTACAGTAATACTGCTGTGAGATATGCTTGTTTGATATGTCTTTAATAAATATCTTAATTTTCTGCTTTCTTGTAGGTGCTTTTCCAGGTCTGACCACCTTGCCCTGCATATGAAGAGGCATATCTAAGGACATTTTAAGGCAGCAATGGCTCTTATGCCTTGGGAGGACCAAGGGTTGCAGTGGACATTTGTCATTTTGTCCATGACATTTGCAGGATATAGAGAACATTTTTACATGTTATACCCTGTACACAAAAAAATCCATAACAAATCTTCATGCACAATCACATGCTCCAATATATTTGTCTGTCTGTTATGCCTTACCCTCCGGCCTGATTGAAAGAGGTACACAGTGGTGGAGAATTGGATGATTTGGGAAAAAAACAACTGTATACCAGGCGTTTTGAAGCCTTGCTATGGAAATGAAGAACAGGAGAGCAGTCATCTTAAGGGGCTCTGATGAACTCACCTTATTGAAACTCAGAAGCTGCTAGGAACCCACCTTCAAATTACATTGCTATATTACTAATATTTTTTCTTATAATATGTTATTTAAGAGGAAATGAAAATGGATTTCAATCTAGGAAACCAAATTCGAGCCTGTTGGTTCATATCTGAAGACTCCTGATAAATAAGAGTTCTTGATCAACTTGGATCCTATCAAGTGTTCTCCACTGGTTTGGCCTCATTATAGAGCATTTAAAATAATTTTAGCTCAATGCCATAGGCCTTACTGATATTTGACTGGTGGGGTAAAACAACTCAACCATTAATGTGATTCTTAGACCTATTTTTCAGAAGGACATATGGATGGAGGAGCATTCATAGAATTCCCACCTTATTTATTTTTTACTTCTGTTTCCTGCAGCACATCTTATGCACTAAAAACTTACATAAGCCACTGATGTTGACTAAGAAATGGAGCTTATCTGTTGCATTACTTCACCAGTGAGTGCACTTCCAAAGGTGAAACAACCTTTCCATTACTGTTTTTGTTGTTGCATTTTCCTCTTTGTTTTTGTTTGAGAAGCTTTTTCATAAGCTTTTATTATGTGCGCTACATGGACAAGTATCTTGGTGAACTATTGAATCTCCATCTGGACAGTTTTTGCTTGAATTGGACCAGCGACCTAGACTTTGCTCCTATCATCTAATGAGCGGCAAGCCTTCTCCTACTGAACTTTCCAAACTTTGTGCTTGATCATTGACTTCTCCTAACAATATAACTAGTTAGAAACTTGATGTTATTTCCAGAGCAGCTGCATTTTTGTACTTAATCTTAACTTTTGAGTGTCAACAACAAAAAGCCAAATATATTATATCATACAACATTGGGAAATGAAGAACACTTAAGCAAGTTGATTTTGCCCTACTGACTCATAATGCAGACACATTCTTGTTTACGGAGGTCACTGACTGGACACTCAATCATAATTTAGTGTGTCAAAAAGGGTAAACATTGACAGCATTTAGCCAGGTTATTGGTAATTTTTCCACAGGGTTATTTCAAATGTTACAGAGTACAGGTCTTTTATGGCCCTTTCTTGGTTAATTCAAAAGAAGCCTAAGCTTATCCCATGAGTGCATAGTCAGACGAATTTCTATGTACATACTACTCAAGTCAGTTGTCACTGGTCTTTACTCCAAAGACTGCCAATCAGACCATGCCAAGTGGTCACTTCAAATTGGTGTGGTGGGGAACAGGTTGTATATTTTGTATATTCTGGGACCACCCTTAAGCAGCTAGTGAAATTGCACATTCAGTCTCAATTTGTCCACAAAAACGCAGCTCTATTACCCCAGCCGGTGGGCTTCTTTTTAGCTTGTTTTGACTCCTTGACTGTTAAGCAAAAAAAAAAAAAATATATAAAAAGCAAAAAAAATGAATAAAAGAAAAAAGTCAAAAGCAAAATGTATCATAAAAATAATAATTAAAAAAAACCTTACAAATTTGAACTTAACACCAAAAGGAATAGAACAATAAATGAAAGAGTATCTTTTTGGCACTTGAGGCTTATACTTAAAGATGCCAGTGGGTCAAGAATTTCCGTTGATCAACCCCTCTGGTTTCTAAGAAAATGTTTAAACTTCTCTTGAAATTGAGATGTGGACTCTGCATAAAAAAATCCTTTCACTCCCAAATGCTTATGTTTTTATTATTTAATTAATTTACGTAAAGGGGTAAGATGTCTAATGTGACCGGAGACCAAAACATAAAAAGATTATCGGTGTTCCTAAGAATCTGATGGAGGAAGAAAGAGAATAAAAAAAAGTTTAATTCCAAAGACTTAAAAATCAAAATGTACTAACTATACCTGAAGCACTGCTTGTCGACAATCCTTGTAGTCCTCTGCTTCTGCATACTAGATATACATATTTTAATGTTGTAGCCATTCTGATGGACTTTTAATGGTGTGGTTAAAACCAAGGAACCTTTACACATACGGTGTAGCATACATTACATTATTACTATATTGTGCATTCAGGAGGCACCTTTATTGTACATATTTGTAACACAGATGGCTGTGGCACATAGTGAAATAGAGGAAATCACTCTCAGTTGGAAACACTTCCGACCAGCTCGGTATACCTTTAGGTATACAAATTTTAGCAATGTGGCAACTAATTTGTCTCTTAATACCATTACTATGACTTTTTTGGGGGGTCGTTTAGCACTGTTTCAAGCTCTATTTCAGAGTAGAATTATAAAGATCAGTATTGGCCCCAATGTTTGTGTGTGTGTTTTATAACACAAAACTGTTAAGGACCTTTTCTTCTTTGCCAGGGCTGCTTTACTGCAGAAGGTGCAAATTCGGTGCTTTAGGCCATCAGATCGTTTAGAGAACTAACATCTGGGTAAATGCTAATATTGGCTGCAGTCATATATCCCTATTCTACCCAATTTTGGTGCCAGTCTTTGCTCTACTGGATCTTACCGAGTTCACCATCAAAGATTTCCACGTGTGGACAGCTTATAAGTGTTATTTTGCCATATATGTAAGCCAATTTAAAACAGCAATTAAAGGTAGCTGCCGGAAATGGCAGTGTGACCACACATGCAAAACCCTCCATACATTTGCATGTGTGCGTTCCTAATGCTCCTGATAATTCTCCAAATGGTGGGACCGGCATTTGTCAGACATATATGACATATCGGGGTTATGCCATATATGTGCAAAATGATCTTCCAGTTCAATCTGAAGAGTCCAAATAAAATGTAGCAGAACATTCTTATACGTTGTTATTAAATGGAAAAAAAAAGCCTGAAGACTGAATGCTTCTAATCAGGCAATATGTGTAAAAAAATCTAAGTATAATTAAATGATAAATTATACTATTAATTTTTACATCACTTATTACTTATTTATTTTTGTTTTAAGACAATCAATGTAATTTCCTATATTTATATATACAACCCCACTTAAGACGATTAGATTTAATTCTGGCAGACGTAGCCTGAATTTAGTGTTTAAACTAGTCCAAATTTTCAGTGATATTTGGAATTGGGAAACTTTAATTGAGGATCCTCATTAATTAGTCATATTTTATCTCCTACCTGAAAATGCTTTTCTGCTATCCCATTTGCTTTCTTTTCTGGGCAGCTCTGTCATGTCACAAAGATGCACCCTCTGTGAGTGATATTGAAACTGACGGTAGTACATCAAGGCCTTTTTGACTATGCCTCGTTTATACTGTGTTGGGCATCATGAATTGGATTATCGCTAAGGTGAAATGGATTTGAACAGAACATTTAGATCATTATTGCATAGTTCAAACACCTCAATATCATCTTTAATATTTATTATGTGTTTTCCTGGCTGCTTCATGAGTTTGTGCATGAGATTGCAAAAAGCTTCCTCCCTTGAATGTGAAATAGTATCCATAGAGGTGTTTCATGAAGCGTGGGATAGCTGATGCTCGTCTGTTCTCTAGAGCTCTTTATAGACACATACCATATTCCTAGTTTGTCTTTGCAATCTATGTTCTGCATAAGAACCTTAAACTGATTGAATTGGCCCCATTCATTTAGCTGCCGCACTCATTTTCAACCTTTTTTGCACATTACAAATTCATTGATGGGGCAGTGGCTACTTGTGGAAAGTGACAGAAATATAAAGTTCTTCTTTTATTGCAGTACGTATTATAAAGTAGGTGCTAATATTGCTTGATGCATTCTCTATATAAGGCGATATGAAAATTATAACAGACATGTTATTCTTACAGAGAGTCTGTGACCTCCAAAATGGGCTATAAAGTGTTGTAGGGGGCTTAGTCCCTATAACAACCATACTAGCATTCCATCTGTTACTGGGACAGTGCCTGAGAAAGTAACTTTTAATTTGTATGAAAATGACAAGGCTTCCATGCTCCCTTGGCGTGGCCGAAAGTTTGGTGCATTGTTTCACCTCCTCATTTGCAGAGTGGGGGGGCCTCCCCCACTTTTGATTGACAGTGCTTGCTCCAAAAAGCGAACATTGTCAGAGTGCTGCCGACCTGTGTACGCATGTGTCCAGCGGTATGCACATACTGTGGCTGGGTACGTTCTCCCTGTCTTCTTTCTGCTGATGCTGTCTGCTCAGAAGTTTAGTGAGTTCTCTGAAGCCGCTCGCTATACTTCCGGATGTAATAATATAGCAAGCAGCTTCAGTGGAAAGAAAACAGGGAGGAAATTGTCCTCGACCAATATGTGTGCATGGCCGGGGACAAGCAATGTCAATGCACATGCACACACAGGTCGGCAGCATTCAGACTGTGCTTACTCTGGGAAGTGAGCACTGTCAATCAGAAGGAGGGAAGGCCCTTCATATGCAAATAAGAAGGCATAATCATGCAGGGCGCACCATAACCCCCATATCTGCAAAACAAATTGAAAGTTATTTTCTCAGGCACTGCACCAGTAACACGTACAGCGCTAGTATGGTTTTTATATGGAATGAACCACCCACAACACTGTGTAGGCCATATAAAATGCATTCTGGGGTGACGGACTCTCTTTAAAAAATATACCATTTCCCAAATCATGATCATACCTTATAGAAGAAGGTAGTCCTCCCAGCCAGCCATACAAGCATGACTACGTTGATCTGCATGCCAGGACAAATTTCTACCAAGGTTTAACTGTGAACCAGATAGCACAGATCAGGTATTAGTTGGTAAAATCATACATGGCAAAACAACACAAAGCACCAAGCAATGTTTATCGCACTACTCTTATTGGTTAGTTTTCCCAACTTCTTAGATAGAAAATCAAGCCTGTAAAGTTTAATTGTAATTGTACCTTTTGCTATAAACAGCTAAATTCCCCTTTTGAAGTGTGCCAAAACAGTCGCGGGTAGATGAGTTTTGGTCTTTCCAACCATATACAGTGTAGATTGTCAAAATTTAAGGTTTTTTTTCTATTACTTTTCTTTTTTTTTCAAAACAAGAAAATAAAAAAAAATTCACCTGTCGATCCTCCTTTTTTATTTTTTACCTTCGCTGGGTTGAAGTGTTTTTGTTGTTTCTTACATGATTTCACATGCCCTGTCATATGGTTTGCTCTACCTTGGCAGAATAAACAATGTGAGAGGGGATCCTACCTTCTTGTTCCCACAGTTAGGAATCCTCTACAAATGTGTGACTTTATCCTGCTTAATTCAGTGTTCATGTTATGTAGGCAAAATTGATAGCAATGTGCTTGACATGAGTTGATTACTATCTAGTAATTAAACATAGCAATGAGTTAGGCATTTCTTAACTACCATATTGTTGCTTTTGCCCAACATTGTAGAACAAGGTATATATTAAAAAGCTGGGAATATCATGTTTTATACCTATTAGTGCTTCACGGGAACCAAGGGAAAGGTTCAGGAAATCTAGTTTTATGTATTCTTCTTGTAAAATTTCTTATATTCTAAGTAGCTGTCGTTTAGAGCAAATGGAAAATCCACCACTAAATAGATGAATAAGATCTGAATGATCTTGTTTTAATACACTTCACATTCCCATTTAATTAACATGTTTTGATATATATTAGAAATGCACCCATTTGCTTGTTGGAACTTGGGTTATTTTTCTTTCTCCCTCTAGAGTGTACCCTAAGATGATCACTTTATGATGAAGCCTAGGGTAGTATTCCATTAATGTTGCACTTTTATCAATCTTGTATTGAGATCAGAGAAGCTAAGAAGGTAGACCTCTTTCCTCTGCCTTCCTCGCATGAATGAAAGGGGCGAGTGACTGCTTGCTTTGTAAACTCTCCTATTGGTAACTCTTGGTAAGCAGATATTCAGTGAGTAGGAACTATTTCTGCTGCCTTATTTTCAAATATCAAGAGTGGAGTTGTGTAGTTAGAACATTTAGAAGCCTGAAACTACATTGATGTTTTTTTTCTTTTAAATCCCCTATCATAAGAGAAGGACCAGTGATGCAATGTATTGCCTGGTTCTGTGGCACTGGAACATTAACACATTACAATTCCTTTTATCACTCCCTTTCAGGCCTGTTTTTGTGTGTGCTAAAAAGTTGAAGACCATTCAGAATTTTTGAATATACTGTTTTATCTCTACAACTGACTATTCGTTCTTCTGTAACTACTTACTGTTCCTATTGAGAACCATTTTAATAGTGGCACCTGAAGTTTTATGAGTAGTTTTGGTTTATATTACCACCACAGCACCCAATTTCTGTTCCATTTATTCTAAAATCTGACATTGTTCTGCCATGGTGTCTTCGAGAGGAATTTGAATCCCATACAGGATAACAGTTTTGTAATCATTTTATGTTCTCCATACACTCTGAGGAGTTTCTTTTATTTACTTTCAAAACTTGACATCTTTTTTACAATTTCATGTAAAAGTAAACTTCCAATGACGAGACTCATTTTAGAAATGAAATATTTCAGCGGATTATTGATTCCTCAGAAATAGAAGACCTTGCAGAACTTAAAATGCCTCTTTTTATAAGAGTAAGAAATACCTTGTATATCCCTAATACTGTGCAGTGTTTGTAAAGCTGGTGATACTGCAGTTAGCTGTCATCTTTTCTTTACAGACAAGGGTCAATTTTGTACATTAAAGAGAGGGGGCCTTATAAGATGGATAAACATTATAATGTCCAATTTTATCAGACAAGGTGGAGGGTAATTGATTTCTGCCCATGCTCTTTACAAGACCATTTGGCTTTTATACTATATCGTCCTTCCAGTTACTCTAAAGAGGGGAGACCGGCACAGGTTCTCGATAGCAAAGAGATAGAACAACCAATGCTGACTCCCTTCTCTCTAACATCTCCATCCAATGCTGTCTCTCCTCTCTCTAACGTCCCCATCCAATGCTGACTCCCCTCTAACGTCCCCATCCAATGCTGACTCCCCTCTAATGTCCCCATCCAATGTTGACTCCCCTCTCTCTATTGTCACCAACCAATGCTGACTCCCCTCTCTCTAACATCCCCAACCAATGATGACTCTCCTCTCTCTAACATCCCCATCCAATGCTGAGTTCTGTCTCTCTAACATCCCCATCCAATGCCGACTCCCCTCTCTCTAACGTCCCCATCCAATGCTGACTTCTGTCTCTCTAACATCCCCATCCAATGTTGACTCCTCTCTCTAACATCGCCATCCAATGCTGGCTCCCCTCTCTCTAACATCCTCATCCAAAGCTGACTCCCCTCTTTCTAACGTCCCCATCCAATGCTGACTCCCCTCTCTCTAACGTTCCCATCCAATGCTAACTCCCCTCTCTCTAACGTCCCCAACCAATGCTGACTATCCTTTCTCTAACATCCCCATCCAATGCCGACTCCCCTCTCCCTAACATCCTCATCCAATGCTGACCCCCTTCTAACATCCCTATCCAAAGCTGACTCCCCTCTCAACCCCATCCAATGTTGACCCCCCTGTCTAACATCCCCTTCCAAAGCTGACTCCCCTCTCTCTAACATCCCCATTCAAAGCTTACTCCCCTCTCTCTAACAACCCCATCCAAAACTGACTCCCCTCTTTCTAACGTCCCCATCCAATGCTGACTCCCCTCTCTCTAACGTCCCCACCCAATCCTGACTCCCCTCTCTCTAATGTTCCCATCCAATGCTAACTCCCCTCTCTCTAATGTCCCCAACCAATGCTGACTCCCCTCTCTCTAACGTCCCCAACCAATGCTGACTATCCTCTCTCTAACATCCCCATCCAGTGCTGACTCCCGTCTCTCTAACATCCCCATCCAATGCCGACTCCCCTCTCCCTAATATCCTCATCCAATGCTGACTCCCCTCTAACATCCCCATCCAATTCCGACTCCCCTCTCTCTAACATCCCCAACCAATGCTGACTATCCTCTCTCTAACATCCCCATCCAATGCTGACTCCCCTCTCTCTAACGTCCCCAACCAATGCTGATTCCTCTCTAACGTCCCCATCCAAATCTGACTCCCCTCTCTAACATCCCCAACCAATGCTGACTCCCCTCTCTCTAAAGTCCCCAACCAATGCTGACTTCCCTCTCTCTAACTTCCCCAAGCAATGCTGACTATCCTCTCTCTAACATCCCCATCCAATGCTGACACCCGTCTCTCTAACATCCCCATCCAATGTTGACTCCCCTCTCCCTAACGTCCTCATCCAATGCGGACTCCCCTCTCTCTAACATCCCCATCCAATGCCGACTCCCCTCTCTCTAACATCCCCTATCCAATGCTGACTCTTCTCTCTCTAAAATCCTCATCCAATGCTGACTCCCCTCTAACATCCCCATCCAATTCCGACTCCCCTCTCTCTAACATCCCCAACCAATGCTGACTATCCTCTCTCTAACATCCCCATCCAAATCTGACTCCCCTCTCTAACATCCTCATCCAATGCTGACTCCCCTCTCTCTAACGTCCCCAACCAATGCTGACTCCCCTCTCTCTATTGTCCCCATCCAATGCTGACTACGCTCTCTCTAATATCGCCATCCAAAGCTGACTCACCTCTCTAACATCCCCATCCAGTGCTGAATCCCCTCTCTCTAATGTCCCCATCCAAAGCGGACTCCCCCCTCTCTAACATCCCCATCCAATGCTGACTCCCCTCTCTCTAACGTCGCCATCCAATGCTGACTCCCCTCTAACGTCCCCATCCAATGCTGACTCCCCTCTCTCTAACGTCCCCATCCAATGCTGACTCCCCTCTCTCTAACGTCCCCAACCAATGCTGACTCCCCTCTCTCTAACGTCTCCATCCAATGCTGACTCTCCTCTCTCTAAAATCCTCATCCAATGCTGGCTCTCCTCTCTCTAACATCCCCATCCAATGCTGACTCCCGTCTCTAACTTCCCCATCCAATGCCGACTCCCCTCTCTCTAACATCAGCTCCTAAACAAAAACTAATTCTAAAATTGCAAATATTTTATTGAAATATATTAAAACCATAGACATACAAGAACACCACGCAAGCTTATTTGCAGATCCGAATTGTGACCCTGGTCACACACAGGGATAGGATAGGGGAATCACCGGCCTGTTTACCCCTATAAGGCCCTTTTCTTCCCACTGCCTAACAGCGGAGGCTGGCACCCTCTTGAAACGCAAATGGCGCCCCCGCTCCACGAAGGCTATCCCTGTTCACCCTATTAAGTGCTACTCTTCAAGCCAACATCATCAGGGTATAATGATAAGACAAAGAGAATATGGTCGACAAACAAACACAGTCCTTTAAAGATAATTCCAATAGTCCTGAATCATCCAAAACCAATAAAAGTTATAAGGACAAGGGTGAGGAGTATGCAACCAGTAACCGAAAAGCAGACTTACTTAAATTTGTGGGAAAGAAATGGAATTTTGCCTAAATTCCCTATTTACAACATTCCCTGCCTACCAGCTGAGCTTTTTCACCCTACTTTATGCTGGTGCCCCAGCACCACGTCGACTATCCCTCACTAACCCTATATATCCAAAATGATGTACCAATTAGATCATAGGGAAAATGGGACAAGGTACTAAATGGACTGTTTGACCAGTTAGTCTCATATTCATCTCCAATAACTAGATAAGGATCACAGTGTATATGAGGGCTACAAGTCTCCCAATCAGGAAAAAATTCCTTTAATGTACATAGAGGTTTCTAATCTTAAATGCACCAACAGTAAGTACACGTAGGGGTTAATAACTATAAAGGCACCAAAAAATCAAGGATAAATTCACCGTCACTCCCCTATAACCATACACATACTAAATTGATGCTCTTATTGCCACACCCCCTCATATTGCACAATGCCCGAAAACGCCAGATCAGCCAATATACATCAAATACACTTAGCTTATTGCTGATTTCTATTTCATCTCGCCTCACCTCGACGCGTTTCTCTCCCATCCCGGGAGTTCCTCAGGAGGCATATAATAATTTTTTTATGCTCACACTGAGCATAAGGTATGGCGCCTGGTTGCAGGTATCCCCTCTCTCTAACATCCCCATCCAATGCCGACTCCCCTCTCTCTAACGTCCCCATCCAATGCTGACTCCCCTCTATCTAACATCCTCATCCAATGCTGACTCCCCTCTCTCTAACGTCCTCATCCAATGCTGACTCCCCTCTCTCTAATATCGCCATAGATGCCTCATGGTTTGCCCATAGTATATATTATTTTATACAGAAAAAAATGCTTAAAATATATAATTGCAATTTAATTTGCAAATTGAATGAATATCAATGCACAGTCAGGTTGATTCTGGTGATAATATCTGTGCTGATAATGCTAAACATTGTGGTCTGAAATTGAAGTTCATTTTTTTTCTAAAAGGTACAACAGCTTGCGATTGATTTCCATTGGATTTACTGATTCAGGGCCAAAATAACTGCAGAAGAGGAACAGATTCATCAATTTGGACATATTGACAAGATCTGTCATTCCATATGATGCAGGTTTGCATTTAGTTTTGTTGATTGGACAAGTAATTGTATGCAAAAAGCTTGTAACTGAATGTGAAAACCTAGAAAAGAACTGTAATGGCCTGTGAAATTATTGGTACACAGACGATCATTTTACATCTGACGAATTATCATCCATTTAGATAAGTGTGGACCATAAATTTCCTTAAGGCTCAGCATAGCCTTTGCATTCTGGTCCTTGATGTTACATTGCCAAGATGTATTGCTAATTTGAATTGCACATTTTCAAGGCACGTTTGTGCTAAAATATGAAAATGCGAATATGAGAAAATTCTGAATGCTTTTCACACTTGAGAAAATTGCTTGAAGGAATTTAATTTTGCACTGTTATTTTATTTTTATTTTCCTGTCTTCTTTTGGCAAGGCGTGTCGAACAAGTGCTTATGGAGAAACCCTCAATTATATTCTCTCAGGCCTTTATGGTATTTCTCCTATATCTCAGAAATACCCAATTTATAGCTCTCCATTCTCCCTTTATGAATTTTTTTTGTTTTTGTTGATTTTGTTACCTTTTTATTCTTTTTTAATATATGAATATATTACTTTGTCTTTTTTTCTGTACAAAAAGTCTTAAGATTTAAATAAAATATTATTTGTATTATATGATGGTGGTATGTTAATGTTACAGAATTATTAATGAAGAAGAAAATTTATTTTTGTTACTGGTCTGTTTCATAATTCTTTTTTAAATTGGTATATTGTAAGATATCTATGCAAAAATGTTATGTGACGCATTTTTATTTAAGAATGTAATATGTGTAATAAACAGTAGAATGTGTTTGGCCTGGAAATGATCAATTGTCTCTTGTGTATTATTTTAACCTTCAAATACATGAACAGCTCAAAATCAGGGCAAAAGATGCTTGCATGGTATACTGCTGGTTGAGATACCACTGAAATACCCCATATACCTAATATATAAGCAGTTACAGGTCAAGTAGCTACTGTTGACTCTCCTGGGAAATTCTTTGTAGTTTCACATTACTATATAATAATTATAATGGCAAAAAATCATACTCGGATGAAATAAATAATAATCATATCATATTAAATATGTTAAGGAGGATCCAGCCTGATGAGTCTGGTATACTTACTTTCAAAATCCATGTCAAGAAGGCTGTATATAAGTTTTCCTACCTGGTATTGAAATGAATATTAGTACTTTTATCATTATCATACAGCTATTCTTGAATATACAACATACAGTATACACCAGCTACAAAAATGTCCAAAAACATACTAATGCAATTATAAAGGAACCTTCACCATAAAGGACTTCCCAGCATGCATAAGGTATGGGGCGTGTATATCTACAGTACATAGGCCAAGAATTGGATGCAAAGTATCCTAAGCACACCACTCACAACAGAGAAAGATCTTAAAAAAGTAATAAATTTTATTAAATTACAATTCACATAAATTCATATAATAAATCAACAGCATACATAATAGAGAGGAAGAAGTTTATACCCGAGTAAAAAATACAAGCAGGATTATGGGAATGGTTACAGGTTGTGGGAGTGTGCAATAAATGCATTAGCATATAAGTATATCAATATAGAACCACAGTGGTCATTGAAGTGCAAAGTGCCATGAGACCCGTGCAGATGGCCATAAGGTAAACTAGCACATACCAATTTGAGTCACCTGTCCACAGAATACCTGGAGTTCCGACACCCGTTTTGCATTTTAGCTTTTTCAAGGAAATTGTGTCATGACTTGAGACCTGTCTGGTCTTTTATGACAAACCCACCCAGCAACGGGCCAATCCTCTGTTGCGCACGGCACCACCGCCCCCGAGTCTCAGGTGAAGCCGCTTTCAGCACTCAATTGCGACGTGCAGGGAGGAAATCCTCCATGACATCATATCCGCACGCCACAAGTGATAGAGGCCGTCAGCGGCAAACAAAGAACTTGGGCGTGGTGTGCATGCGCGTCGCCATCTTCTTGAAGCCCGATCGCCATGTTATCAAAGCCCTACCTAAAGGGGAGGAATTTGATAATTTAATACCTCAAAATGAACAAGGACATATAAAACGGCATTATTCATAAAGAATTACAACAATAAATTCAGTGTATAGAGCCTCATAATAGAATCATCATATGTGTAAATACAGTTTCATTATGTTCACATAACGGGGAATTTTGACATTATTTTAAATAATCATTATAAAATAATACACCAATCTTCAAAATGTCTACATATTTCGACAATGTCAAAAGAACCCCCCCATATGGTGCAGTGCCAAATAGCGGCATCAGATAAATTTAGACCCAAACTTGAGACCAGCAAAAGCATAAATATGTCCATAATGAATAGTAATGAGTCTGGTAGAGAAGTTATGATGATGTAAAAATGGGCATCTGCAAAATTAAGAGACCTTGTCATAAATCCGTCTGGACATCAGATATGGCCACAAGTTCAAAACTGTTCCTGGGTGGATATATAGAGCCATAATTCAAACAGAGTGATGCCAAAGTTACTAGAGTAGGAAAATAATAAAACAACAAAACAAGGGCTAAAATGAGAGGCAAGACATGAAAAAAAAGGTTAAAATAGGCAGAGATTTAAAGAAACAGAGCAAAGCTAAGTGTTTCATTTAATCCCATGGAGACCATAGTGCCCATTTCCACGATCCATTTTGTCTCTGTTTGGGCTAGGAGCTGTTTAATGTTCCCACCCCTTATACCCCCATGGATCCGGTCAATACCCCTAACTTTAAGGCCACTTGGATCTGAGTTATGGTATACCCTGAAATGTTTAGGCAGAGTTTTCAATAATGAGAGGTCCTCTACATCCCTCGCTGCCAAAATATCTCTCACATGTTCTCTCACTCCGACCCGTAGCTCCCTAGAGGTCAAACCAATGTATATTTAACCGAGGTCTCTTTGCGATGGATATCAGTATGGACGGGCCCAAAGATGTCAACTGACAGAGCGATATCTAAAAAGTCAATTTTACGTTCATGCCATTTGTATGTCAATTTAATATTATATAAATTTTTGTTTAAATTAGACATGAACTTATCCAATTCAGAGACCGTGCCTTGCCAAAAAATTAGAAGGTCATCAATCTGGATGAATTTGCACACCCTATAAATAGAACACCACAACACAGACGGCGACAACCCTGGCATACCCCGTAAACAGGTTTCCTGCAGCGGTGCTCCAGGTGCGCCGAACGTCTGTGGAGAAAATCCAATCTACACGAAGATTTCATCCATTATAAGTTTCTGCTTAGGACATACAACACTGCCCTTCACCTCTCAAAACAAACCTATTTCAACACCCTCATCACCTCACTGTCCAATAACCCGAAACATCTCTTTGACACTTTTCATTCTCTACTCAACCCAAGAGTACAGGCCCCAACCACACAGTTCCGAGCTGACGATCTGGACAATTACTTCAAAGAAAAAACTGACCAGATTCGACAGGAAATTATCTCCCAATCACCTCATACCATGCACTGTCCTCCCCCACTGCATCTAGCTCACTCTCTGATTTTGAACCAGTTACAGAAGAAGTAAGCAGGCTCCTTGCATCTTCTCGCCCAACCACTTGCACTAGTGACCCATTTCTGTCACATCTCCAGTCCCTTTCCCCTGCTGTCACCCCTCACCTAACTAAAATATTTAACCTCTCTCTCTCTTCTGGTATCTTTCCCTCCTCATTTAAGCATGCAATCATACATCCACTACTTAAAAAACCATCTCTCGACCAAAACTGTGCAGCTAACTATAGACCTGTCTCTAATCTTCCCTTCATCTCTAATCTCCTGGAACGCCTGGTCCACTCCCATCTTATCCACTATCTCTTTGATAACTCTCTTCTCGACCCTCTCCAATCCTGTTTCCGCTCTTTACACTCTGCTGAAACTGCCCTCACTAAAGTCTCTAATGATCTACTAACAGCTAAATCAAATGGTCATTACTCCATGCTAATTCTCTTGGATCTCTCTGCAGCATTCGACACTGTGGATCATCAGCTCCTCCTGACTAGGCCTCATTGGCCTCAAGGACACCGTTCTCTCCTGGTTGTCCTATCTCTCTGACCGCTCCTTTACTGTATCTTTTGCCTGTTCCTCCTCCTCTCACCTTCCCCTTACTGTTGGGGTTCCTCAAGGATCGGTTCTAGGCCCCCTCCTCTTCTCCTTGTACACTGCCCCTATTGGTCAAACAATCAGTACATTTGGTTTCCAGTACCATCTCTATGCTGATGACACCCAATTATACGCTTCTCCTGACATCACGCCTGCCTTTCTAGAAACACCAGCGATTGTCAACGCTGTGTCTAACATCATGTCCTCACTATATCTGAAACTGAACCTGTCAAAGACTGAACTCCTTGTGTTTCCTTCCTCTACAAATGTACCTATACCCGACATTGCCATTTCTGTGTGTGGTTCCACTATTACTCCCCAGCAACATACCCGCTGTCTTGGGGTCATACTTGACTCCGAGCTTTCCTTTGCCCCCCACATTCAATCACTGGCTCGCTCTTGTCATCTGCACCTCAAAAGCATTTCTAGAATTCGACCTTTTCTTACTTTTGACTCTGCAAAAAACTCTTACTGTTTCTCTTATTCATTCTCGTCTCGACTATTGGTAACTCTCTTCTAATCGGTCTCCCTCTTACCAAACTCTCCCCTCTCCAATCTGTCTTGAATGCTGCAGCCAGGATCATATTTCTCACCAATCGTTACACCGATGCCTCTACCTTGTGCCAGTCATTACAATGGCTACCCATCCACTCCAGAATTCAGTATAAACTTATTACCCTCACCCACAAAGCCCTCCATGGCTCAGCACCACCCTACATCTCCCTTGTTTCAGTATACCCGCGCCCTCCATTCTGATGATGATCTGAGGTTAGCATCCTCAATAATCAGAAACTCCCACTCCCGTCTCCAAGACTTTACACATGCTGTGCCAATTCTTTGGAATGCACTTCCCAGGTCAATACAATTAGTCCCCAATCCCCACACTGTTAAGTGTGCCCTGAAAACGCATTTATTCAGACTGGCCTATCGCCTCAACACATTAACCTAATCTCTCCCTGTGTGGCAAAGCCAAAAGTTGTACCATAAGCAGGTTCCCCGCATCATGTTCCCACATGCTTTATGCATCCATTAGCCCTCTATGTCAGTACTGTTACACACTTAACATTATGGCTGGCCCATACAATCAGGGCAACCGTTACCACCCACCTTTCGTATCTACCTCTTTCCTCATAGACTGTAAGCTTGCGAGCAGGGCCTTCATTCCCAGTGGCATAGCGTGAGGTGGGCGGGGGGGCGGTCCGCCCCAGGCGGCACATGTGTGGGGGCGGCGCAGCAGCAGCAATTTCTCTCTGTGGGAGAAGTGTGGAGGCAGTGAGGCACAGCGCAGTGCAGCGGCGGGCAGGGAGCAATCACAGCAGCTCCGCTGCCTGCAATCGGGAATAGCAGGAGCGGAGCAGCAAGGGTCCGTCCTGCTTCCTGCCCGGAGGCCACGCTTCCTGTCCGGAGGCCGCGCTTCCTGTTTGACACAGAAGCGCCGCTGAATGACATCATCATTCAACGGCCGCTGCTGTGTGAGCGAGGAAGCGCAGGCGATGCTGCGGACAGGTGAGAGGAGAGAGCTGGTGTCTGTGTGCATGTCTGTCTGTCTGTGTGTATGTGTGTGTGTGTGTGTCTGTATGTATGTCTGTGTGTGTGTATGTCTGTCTGTGTGTGTGTGTCTGTGTGTGTGTAGGTTAGCCTGGCCCTGGAGGAGATGGGGACATGAGAAGACTGTGATGGGGAGAGAGAAGGCCATAATGCCTGGGCCTGGGGTGATGGGAGAAGGCCATGATGGGGGTAATGCAGAGAAGGCAATGATGGGAGTGATGGAGCAAGCAATGATGGGGAGAAGGCAGTGATGGGGTGAAGGAGAAGGCAATGATGGGAGTGATGGAGCAGGCAATGATGGGGTGATGGAGCAGACAATGATGGGAGTGATGGGGTGATGGAGCAGGCAATGATGGGAGTCATGGGGAGAAGGCAGTGATGGGGTGATGGAGAAGGCAATGATGGGAGTGATGGGGAGAAGACAATGATGGGGTGATGGAGAAGGCAATGATGGGAGTGATGGGGAGAAGGCAATGATGGGAGTGATGGGGAGAAGGCAGTGATGGGGTGAAGGAGAAGGCAATGATGGGAGTGATGGAGCAGGCAATGATGGGGGTGATGGAGCAGACAATGATGGGAGTGATGGGGTGATGGAGCAGGCAATGATGGGAGTGATGGGGTGATGGAGAAGGCAATGATGGGAGTGATGGGGTGATGGAGAAGGCAATGATGGGAGTGATGGGGAGAAGACAATGATGGGGTGCTGGAGCAGGCAATGATGGGGTGGTGGGGGAAAAATAAATGATGATGGGGTGGTGGGGAAGAATGCAATGACGGTGGTGGTGGAAAGGGCAATAAATGGGGGTGGTGGAGGAGGAAATGATGGAGGTGGTGGAATGGGCAATGATGGGAGTGGTGGGGGAGAAAGCAAAGATAGTGGTGGGGGAGAAGAAAATGATGGAGGTGGTGAAGAGGGCAATGATGGGGTGGGGGAGAGGACAATAAAGGGATGTGAGGGGAGGAGGACAATGAGGGGTGTGGGGGATTGGGATGGGAGGAAGGGGGACTTATAATGGCCTTAGGAACAGGGGGAGGTGGAGGAAGACATTATCGTTGTTTATGTCTAACACAGTCCCTTAGTATATAGTGTACTCACTAATTCTGTATAACACCATCCTTAGTTACATAGTTTCCTCTTTTATTATGTATAACACCATCTCTTATTACGTACCATCCTCTCTAGTTATATATGATGCCATCCCTTAGTATATAGCTTCCTCTGCTGTTATGTATAGTGCTGTCTCTTACATAGTGTATTCTTGTTAATTTTGTTATTTACAGCGCCCTCTTTTATTACATAGTCCCCTCTCTTTTTAGATATAAAATGACTGCTGATCAAGGAGCCGGTGACCAAACTACCAGTCTATCAGCTCCTCCATTAGAAAGGAAGCTTTCCCATGCTCCATTAGCCATCATTGCATTATACAGCTAACAAGACAGGACGGTATGTAATAAAAAAACAGGGCTCTATATAATCTAATATGTCTGTCACATTATTAAAAATTATTATTAAAAAAAGCCATTAGGTCTTCATCCAGCATCATCAAGCTAATACATATATATAGAGAACTGCAAGAAGATGAAAGTCTAGAAATAATAACAGCAGAGTTAGTAGCAGACTAAAAATTAGATCTTTGAGTGTAGTGTGGGCTCTTTGGATGCTTCCGGATTATCAACGACCAAAGGGGCTGCAAATTTTTCAACCGCCCCGGGTGCCACAAACAGTTGCTACGCCACTGCTCATTCCCCTTGGTATTTGTTATAATCTATGTGATTATTGTTATGCTGTAATGTCTATTGTCTGTACAAATCCCCTATGAAATGTAAAGTGCTGCGGAATATGTCGGCGCTATAGAAATAAAATTTATTATTATTATTATAATCTGTCCACAAGTAGACATCTTTGCACGTCTTGTTACTGAGGATTTTAAAAAAATATCTACTAAAATAAGAAGAGATAATCTTGAACCAAAACATAGACGTGCTCTAAAAGAACTCAAAGCATTGGATGACATAGTCATCAAACAGGCGAACAAGGGGGAAATGTTGTGATCTGGCCGATTCATAAATATGAGAAGGAATCTTTTAAACAACTAAAGCATAAAGATTATTATTCACTCCTTCCATCTAATCCATTGGCCACATACTCTCACCAATTGGAGGTTATCTTAATTCAGGCTTGGGAAAAGGGGATTATTCCCAAAAAAATCCTAGATGCTTGTTGCCAAAATTCCCCAAAGTGCCCACTCTATACCTCCTTCCAAAGATCTACAAGGATCCCATCGACCCTCCGAGGCATCCCATAGTCTCTGGCATGGGAGGGCTGTGTGACCCCATATGTAAATTCATTGATTTTTACCTAAAACATTTAGTGGAGACGCTGCCCTCCTATGTCAGGGACTCTGCTGACGTCCTGGCTAGGGTTGATGGCTTATTCTTGGACTCCGACAGGCTCTGGCTGCACATCCAGTTGGAAGAATGTCTCAAGTGGGGTACCACAGGGCTCTGTCCTGGGCCCTGTATTGTTCAACATCTTTATCAACGATTTAGATGAAGGAATTGAGGGTAAACTGATTAAATTTGCTGATGACACAAAGCTAGGAGGGATAGCTAATACTAGAGAAGAAAGAGAGGATTCAAAAAGATATAAATAAACTGGAGAAGTGGGCAGCAACTAACAGAATGGTTTTTAACAGGGAAAAATGCAAAGTATTACATTTGGGCAATAAAAATGAAAAAAGCATATACAGAATGGGAGGAATAGGGCTAAGCAACAGCACATGTGAAAAAGCCTTGGGTATACTAATAGATCACAGACTGAATATGAGTCAACAGTGTGATACAGCAGCAAAAAAAGCAAATGCAATTCTAGGATGTATTAACAGAAGCATACAGTCTAGATCACGTGAAGTCATTATTTCCCTCTACTCCTCTTTGGTCCGACCTCATCTGGAATATTGTGTCCAGTTTTGGGCACCACATTTTAAAAAAGACATCAACAAACTGGAGCAAGTTCAGAAAAGATCAACCAGAATGGTGACCGGTCTGCAAACCCTGTCTTATGAGGAAAGGTTGCAGGATTTGGGATTGTTTAGTTTGCAAAAGAGAAGACTGAGAGGAGACTTAATAGCTGTCTACAAATATCTAAAGGGCTGTCACATTGTAGAAGGATCAACTGTATTCTCATTTGCACAAGGAAAGACTAGAAGCAATGGGATGAAACTGAATGGGAGGAGACCCAGATTAGATATTAGAAAAAACTTTTTGACAGAGTGATCAATGAGTGGAACAAGCTGCCACGAGAAGTGGTGAGTTCTCCTTCAATGGATGTCTTCAAACAGAGGCTGGACAGACATCTGACTGGGATGATTTAGCGAATCCTGTTTTGAGCAGGGGGTTGGACCAGATGGCCCAGGAGGTCCCTTCCAACTCTATGATTCTATGATTCTTTGTCACCGCGGACGTCGAGTCCCTCTATACATGTATTGAGCACAGTCATGGGTTACGTGCAGTACGGTTCTTTTTGGAGATGAGCAATATGGACAGACCCCTAGCTGACTTAATTTTGGAGCTTTTACAATTTGTTTTACACCACAATTTCTTCACCTTCAGAGACTGGTTCTACCTGCAGAGGCGTGGCACTGCCATGGGCGCGGCGTGTGTGCCCGCCTACGCAAACCTTTTCCTCGGCCTTTGGGAGAGGGCACGTTTTTCGTGGGGAGGGGGCATGCGCCGCTGACCATGTGCAGTGCTGGTTTCGCTACATTGACGACCTTCTCATTATTTGGCAAGGCCCGGTCTCTGAATTGTATAAGTTCATGCCTAATTTAAACAACAATTTATATAATAATAAATTGACATGCAAATGGCATGAACGTAAAATTGACTTTTTAGATATTGCTCTGTCAGTTGACATCTCTGGGTCCGTCCATACTGATATCCATCGCAAAGAGACCTCGGTTAACTCATTTCTCCATTCGTCTTCTGGACATGCGTATTCAACTATTAAGGCTATTGGCCAGTTTTTGAGGGCTAAACGCACCTGCTCTACGATAGAGAAATTTGAGCAACAGGCGAAAGATCTAAGGGAACGTTTTTTGGCAAGAGGATATAGCCAGAGAAATATTAAATATGGATATCATCGAGCAAAATATACCCCACGACAGAAATTGTTATATAACCCTGGTACTTTGAAAAAGAAGGGTGATACCCATACAAGGTTTATTAATACGTTCAATTGTCAGTGGGATATTATGCGTAAGATCCTTACCAGACACTGGTCCGTCCTTCAAACTGACTCCATATTGAACAAAGAAATTTCGGAAATAGCCCTTATTACAGCTAGGAGAAGTAAAAACCTTAAAGACCACCTGGTCAGGAGCCATTATGTTGCACCTCAGAAGGGCCTTTTTGGAATTAAGAAACAAAGGTGGGGTTGTTTCCCTTGTTGGAATTGCCTGGCCTGTAATTTGCATAATGTCATAAGGGCAAAGACCTTCTCAACTGCGGAAGGCACCCGGGAACACACAATTACCCATTATATCTCGTGTACAACTTCATTTGTAATTTATTTTGCACAGTGCACTTGCTCTAAAATATACATTGTTTGACCTCTAGGGAGCTACGGGTCAGAGTGAGAGAACATGTGAGAGATATTTTTGCAGCAAGGGATGTAGAGGACCTCTCATTATTGAAAACTCTGCCTAAACATTTCAGGGTATACCATAACTTAGATCCAAGTGGCCTTAAAGTTAGGGGTATTGACCGGATCCATGGGGGTATAAGGGGTGGGAACATTAAACAGCTCGTAGCCCAAACAGAGACAAACTGGATCGTGGAATTGGGCACTGTGGCCCCCATGGCCACAGCTTTGCTTTGCTCTGATTCTTTAAATCTCTGCCTATTTTAAACTTTTTTGTCATGTCTTGTCTCTCATTTTAACCCTTGTTTTGTTGTTTTATTATTTTCCTACTCTAGTAACTTTGGCATCACTCTGTTTGAATTATGGCTCTATATATCCACCCAGGAACAGTTTTGAACTTGTGGCCATATCTGATGTCCAGACGTCTCTTAATTTTGCAGATGCCCATTTTTACATCATCATCATAACTTCTCTACCGGACTCATTACTATTCATTATGGACATACAGTCATGGCCAAAAGTATTGACACCCCTGCAATTCTGTCAGATAATATTCTGTTTCTTCCTGAAAATGATTGCAAACACAAATTCTTTGGTATTATTATCTTCATTTAATTTGTCTTAAATGAAAAAACACAAAAGAGAATGAAGCAAAAAGCAAAACATTGATCATTTCACACAAAACTCCAAAAATGGGCCGGACAAAAGTATTGGCACCCTCAGCCTAATACTTGGTTGCACAACCTTTAGCCAAAATAACTGCGATTAACCGCTTCCGGTAACCATCAATAAGTTTCTTACAATGCTCTGCTGGAATTTTAGACCATTCTTCTTTGGCAAACTACTCCAGGTCCCTGATATTTGAAGGGTGCCTTCTCCAAACTGCCATTTTTAGATCTCTCCACAGGTGTTCTATGGGATTCAGGTCTGGACTCATTGCTGGCCACCTTAGAAGTCTCCAGTGCTTTCTCTCAAACCATTTTCTAGTGCTTTTTGAAGTGTGTTTTGGGTTATTGTCCTGCTGGAAGACCCATGACCTCTGAGGTAGACCCAGCTTTCTCACACTGGGCCCTAAATTATGCTGCAAAATTTGTTGGTAGTCTTCTGACTTCATAATGCCATGCACACGGTCAAGCAGTCCAGTGCCAGAGGCAGCAAAGCAACCCCAAAACATCAGGGAACCTCTGCCATGTTTGACTGTAGGGACCGTGTACTTTTCTTTGAATGCCGCTTTTTTCTCCTGTAAACTCTATGTTGATGCTTTTGCCCTAAAAGCTCTACTTTTGTCTGATCTGACCAGAGAACATTCTTCCAAAATGTTTTAGGCTTTTTCAGGTAAGTTTTGCAAACTCCAGCCTGGCTTTTTTATGTCTCGGGGTAAGAAGTAGGGTCTTCCTGGGTCTCCTACCATACAGTCCCTTTTCATTCAGATGCCGACAGATAGTACGGGTTGACACCGTTGTATTCTCGGACTGCAGGGCAGCTTGAACTTGTTTGGATGTTAGTGGAGGTTCTTTATCCAACATCCGCACAATCTTGCGTTGAAATCTCTTGTCAATTTTTCTTTTCCAGCCACATCTAGGGAGGTTAGCCACAGTGCCATGGGCTTTAAACTTCTTGATGACACTGCGCACGGTAGACACAGGAACATTCAGGTCTTTGGAGATGGACTTGTAGCCTTGAGATTGCTCATGCTTCCTCACAATTTGGTTTCTCAAGTCCTTAGACAGTTCTTTGGTCTTCTTTCTTTTCTCCGTGCTCAATGTGGTACACACAAGGACACAGGACAGAGGTTGAGTCAACTTTAATCCATGTCAACTGGCTGCAAGTGTGATTTAGTTATTGCCAACACCTGTTAGGTGCCACAGGTAAGTTACAGGTGCTGTTAATTACACAAATTAGAGAAGCATCACATGATTTTTCGAACAGTGCCAATACTTTTGTCCACCCTCTTTGCTATGTTTGGTGTGGAATTATATCCAATTTGGCTTTAGGACAATTCTTTTTGTGTTTTTTCATTTAAGACAAATTAAATGAAGATAATAATACCAAAGAATTTGTGTTTGCAATCATTTTCAGGAAGAAACTGAATATTATCTGACAGAATTGCAGGGGTGTCAATACTTTTGGCCATGACTGTATTTATGTTTTTGCTGGTCTCAAGTTTGGGTCTAAATTTATCTGATGCCGCTATTTGGCACTGCACCATATGGCGGGGTTCTTTTGACATTGTCGAAATATGTTGACATTTTGAAGATTGGTGTATTATTTTATAATGATTATTTAAAATAATGTCAATATTCCCCGTTATGTGAATATAATGAAATTATATTTACACGTATGATGATTCTATTATGAGGCTTTATACGCTGAATTTATTGTTGTAATTCTTTATGAATAATGCCGCTTATATGTCCTTGTTAGTTTTGATGTGATATTAATAACAGCAATTATGCGGCGTTATTGATATGTTCCCTTTTGTAATATAGCGGTGTCCGTTCAGGTTCCTGCATTAACGTGATTTGCAGGTGCGGTACTTTCAAATTCCTTCCCTTTAGATAGGGCTTTGATAACATGGCGATCGGCTTCAAGAAGATGGCGATGCGCATGCGCACCACGCCCGAGTTCTCTGTTTGCCGCTGATGGCCTCTATCACTTGTGGCGTGCGGATATGACGTCACGGATGATTTCCTCCCTGCATGCTGCAATTGAGTGCTTAACGCGGCTTCACCTGAGACTCGGTGGCGGTTGTGCCGTGCGCTACGGAGGCTTTGCCCGCTGCTGGGTGGGTTTGTCATAAAAGACCAGACAGGTCTCAAGTCATGACACACACAATTTCCTTGAAAAAGCTAAAACGCGAAACGCGTGTCGGAACTCCAGGTATTCTGTGGACAGGTGACTCAAATTGGTATGTGCTAATTTACCTTATGACCATCGACACGGGGATTTTTTGCTCTCATGGCACTTTGCACTTTAATGACCACTGTGGTTCTATATTGATATACTTATATGCTGATGCATTTATTGCACACTCTCATAACCTGTAACCATTCCCCTAATCCTGCTTGTGTGTATTTTTTACTCGGGTATAAAGTCCTTCCTCTCTATTATATATTCTGTTGATTTATGATATGAATTTATGTGAATTGTAATTTGATAAAATGTATTACTTTTTTAAGATCTTTCTCTCTTGTGAGTGGTGGGGTTAGGATACTTTGTGTCCAATTCTTGGCCTAAGTATACACCAGCTGCAGACTTATGTACTGGGTGAAATATGTTTAGCAGTCAGTTGATGGCGCTGTGTTAATTCTTTGACTATGTTCCAACAATGACTATTTGGTGAGTTTTTTGATGTTGCTGATTTTCAATAGCATTTCTGCATTTATTAGGCTACTTGCGTATTTTTCATTGTGTTTTCAGTGTATTTATTTACATAAGGATTTTATTGAATTTTTGATGTTGCAGTTTTTTTCTCTTTCTGGCATGTCATGCTTTACATAAAGCTGCATTGTTTTTTATATTACCTGCTATTTGGCTTTGACAAAACTTTATTGACACAGTCATGTGCTGATTATGGTATATGCTTTTTTACTGGCGTATTTTCTGCATCTAATGCAATTCTATGGAGAAAATGTACACATAAGTATCAACGAAATTTCAAGAGAAATTGACATGTTTTGAATTTTCAATACGCACCACAGGTCAGTTTATGCTTTGCTGGAAGTGTAAGATGTTGCATCAAAAGCTCACCAAAGACTCATCGTGGTACCTTAACCCTATCGTTTTTTTCTCAGCATTTGTAGTTTGATTCCAGTCAGTTTTGTATGACCTGTCAGTTCTGTGTGTGTTCTTTTCTGTAATCTTCCATGTTATGATGATGTAGATCAGACCTGGGCAAAGTGCGGCCCATGGCAAAATGCAGCCTTTTGGCTGTCTCCGTCCGGCCCGTGGACCAAGACAGGCGAGGGACTGGATAACTGCAGTCCAAGGGCCGCACCGTGCCCGACCGCTGGATCGGACAGCTGTGAAGACTTCATACCCTCCTGGTGCATCTCTGTTGTCCCTGCGCTGGCAGCTTCTTCCTGTGTTGAGCGGTCACGTGGTAGTGCTCATTAAGTTAATGAATATGCACGGGTCTCCACTCCCACAGGCATGGAGCGCATACTCATTACCTTAATGAGCGGTACCACGTGATCACTCAACACAGGATGAAGCTGCCAGCATCGGGACAACAGAGATTCAGGAACTTGCAGCGACCATGCCAGGAGGGTATGACAGGGGGAGCTGAGCCATGCATACAAGGATGGGACAGGGGGAGCCGAGCCATGCATACAAGGATGGCACAGGGGGAGCTGAGCCATGCATACAAGATGGGACGGGGGAAAGCCGAGCCATGCATACAAGATGGGATGGGGGGAGCTGAGCCATGCATACAAGATGGGACAGGGGGAGCCATGCATACAAGGATGGGATGGGGGAGCTGAGCCATGCATACAAGATGCGACGGGGGGAGCCGAGCCATGCATACATGATGGGATGGGGGAGCCGAGCCATGCATACAAGATGAGATGGGGGGAGCCGAGCCATGCATACAAGATGGGACAGGGGGAACCGAGCCATACATACAAGATGGGACAGAAGGAGCCGAGCCATGCAAACAAGGGGAGAGACGGGGGAGCCGAGCCATGCATACAAGGATGGGACAGGGGGAGCCGAGTCAAGCATACAAGGATGGGACAGGGGGAGCCGAGCCATGCATACAAGATGGGTCGGGGAAAGCTGAGCCATGCATACAAGATGGGATGGAGGGAGCCGAGCCATGCATACAAGATGGGACGGGTGGAGCCATGCATACAAGATGGGACAGGGGGAGCCATGCATACAAGGAAGGGATGGGGGAAGCCGAGCCATGCATACAAGATGCGATGGGGGGAGCCGAGCCATGCATACATGATGGGATGGGGGAGCCGAGCCATGCATACAAGATGGAATGGGGGGAGCCGAGCCATGCATACAAGATGGGACAGGGGGAGCCAAGCCATACATACAAGATGGGACAGAAGGAGCCGAGCCATGCATACAAGGGGAGAGACGGGGGAGCCGAGCCATGCATACATGGATGGGACAGGGGGAGCCAAGTCATGCATACAAGGATGGGAGAGGGGGAGCCGAGCCATGCATACAAGATGGGACGGGGAAAGCCGAGTCATGCATACAAGATGGGATGGGGGGAGCCGATCCATGCATACAAGATGGGACGGGTGGAGCCATGCATACAAAAATGGGACGGGGGGAGCCGAACCATGCATACAAGATGGGACAGGGGGAGCCGAGCCATGCATACAAGATGGGACAGGAGGAGCCGAGCCATGCATACAAGATGGGACAGGGAAAGCCAAGTCATGCATACAAGGTGGGATGGGGGGAGCCGATCCATGCATGCAAGATGGGACGGGTGGAGCCATGCATACAAAGATGGGACGGGGGAGTCGAACCATGCATACAAGATGGGACAGGGGGAGCCACACATATCAAGACAGGGACCGAGGGACCACACATAGCAGGACAGGGACCAGGGAGAGCCACACATATCAGTACAGGGACCGGGGAAGCCACACAAAGTAGGACAGGGACTGGGGAGCCACACATCAGGACAGGGACCGGGGGAGCCACACATAGTAGGGCAGGGACTGGGGGAGCCACACATATCAGGACAGTGACCGGGGGAGCCACACATATCAGGACAGGGACTGGGGGAGCCACACATAGCAAGACAGGGATGATGGGACAGTACATACCCCGCTTATACTCAAGTCAATAAGCTTACCAAATTTTCCGTGGTAAAATTAGGTGCCTCGGCTTATACTTGGGTCGGCTTATACTCGAGTATATACGGTATAATATATTGATATTACTATTGAGTAGAATTAATTTCAGCCCTCGACAACATATAGTTAAATGGAACTTTTTTATGGATTTAGTGCACTGCTTAACATGACACACAATTACTCGTGCATTAACAGATCGATGTTTTATTCATTTTTCCAACGTGTTTCGAAGTACAAATCACTTCTTCCTCAGAATGGTATTAAAAATGTCACCTCAGCGCGCAAAAAGCAAGCCCTCACCCAACCCGAGATCAAATGGAGATGCTATGGGTATCGGAAAATGGCGCAATTTTTTTTTTCTTTAGCAAGCTTTGGAACTTTTTTTCACCACTTAGATAAAAGAAAAGAACCTAGTAATGTTTGGTGTCTATGAACTCATAATGACATGGAGAATCATAGTGGCCGGTCAGTTTTAGCATTTAGTGAACATGGCAAAAAAGTGTGGTAAAATTGCAAAAAATGTGCAATTCCTCAATTGTTTTTTAGCTTTTTTACTGTTTTCCAGTACATGATATGTTAAAACCAATGATGTCTTTCAAAAGTACAAGTTGTCCCGCAACAAACAAGCCCTCACGTGGCTATATTCACCAAAAAATAAAAACAATTGTGGCTCTGGGAAGAAGGGGCCCAAAAATGAAAACGCAAAAACAAAAATACCTCCAGTCATTAAGGGGTTAAGAGAGAATCAAGAGCCACATCCAGCTTATGCCAACATCACAGTAGCGACATACACAACCCCTATTGCTGGTATTATGACAGCCAAAACTTTTCAAAAAAATAATTTTGAGGCAGTATACCAAGATCCAGAGGTTCCCACAATGCCTCCATTCAGTATTCTCGTATCAATCACTTCAACTACACTATTGCATCAAGATTCAAGTACCCCCTCTGAGAGCATCATCTGATCTCCAGCTTATCATACTTAACCCCTTTACTCCCAAGGGTGGTTTGCATGTTAATGCCCGGGCCAATTTTTACAATTCTGACTACTGTCCCTTTTTGAGGTAATAACTCTGGAACGCTTCCATGGATCCTGGTGATTCTGACATTGTTTTCTCGTGACATATTGTACTTCATGTAAGTGGTAAAATTTAATTCATATAACTTGCGTTTATTTGTGAAAAAAATGGAAATTTGGCAAAAATATTGAAAATGTCACAATTTTCCAACTTTGAATTTTTATGCCCTTAAATCACAGAGATATGGCACACAAAAAACACAATAAGTAACATTTTCCACATGTTTACTTTACATCAGCACAATTTTGGAACCAAAATTTTTTTTTGTTAGGAAGTTATGCGTTAAAAGTTGACCAGCAATTTCTCATTTTTACAACACCATTTTATTTTTAGGAACCACATCACATTTGAAGTCACTTTGAGGAGTCTACAGTATATGATGGAAAATACCCAAACGTGACACCATGCTAAAAACTGCACCCCTTAAGGTGCTCAAAACCACATTCAATAATTTTTTTACCCCTTCAGGTGCTTCACAGGAATTTTTTGAATGTTAAAAAAAATGAACATTTAACTTTTTTTTCACAAAAAATATTACTTCAGGTCCAAATTTTTTTTTTATTTTACCAAGGGTAACAGGAGAAATTGGACTGCAAAAGTTATTGTGCAATTTGTCCTGAGTACGCTGATACCTGATATGTGGGGGGAACCACTGTTTCGGCGCATGGTAGAGCTCAGAAGGGAAGGAGCGCCGTTAGACTTTTTCAACGCAAAATTGACTGGAATTGAGATCGGGCACCATGTTGCATTTGGAGAGCCATGACACCATTTTGGAAAATAGACCCCCCAAGGAACTTATCTAGATGTGTGGTGAGAACTTTGAACCCCCATGGGTTCACATAAGTTCATAACGTACAGCGGTAAAATTAAAAAATCATATTTTCCCCCCCAACTTTTATTTTCTAAGGGAAACAGGACCCCAAAAGTTATTGTGCAATTTGCCCTGAGTATGCTGATACCCCATATGTGGGGGTAAACCACTGTTTGGGCGCATGGCAGAGCTTGGAAAGGAAGGAGCACCGTTTGACTTTTTCAGTGTAGAATTGGCTGGAATTGAGATCAGACGCCATGTTGCGTTTGGAGAGCCCCTGATGTGCCCAAACAGTGGAAACCCCCCAATTCTAGCTCCAACCCTAACCCCTAGCCCTAACCCTAATGGTAAAATGGAAATAAATACATTTTTTAAATTTTATTATTTTTCCATAACTAAGGGCATGATAAAGTGGGGTTTGATTTACTATTTATAGCCGGTTTTTAATGTTGGCAGCTGTCACATGCTAAAAGACGCTATTTATTGTAAAAATAGTTTTTGCATCACCACATTTTGAGAGATATAATTTTTCCGTATTTTGACCCACCAAGTCATGTGGGGTCTTATTTTTTGCGGGGCAAGTTGACATTTTTATTGGTACTATTTTTGGGCACGTGACATTTTTTCATCGCTTTTTATTCCGATTTTTGGGATGCAGAATGAACAAAAACCAGCAATTCATGAATTTCTTTTGGAGGGGCATTTACACCGTTCCGCATGTGGTAAAATTGATAAATCAGTTTTATTCTTCGGGTCAGTATGATTACAGCGATACCTCATTTATGTAGTTTTTTTAATGTTTTGGCGCTTTTATACAATAAAACCAATTTTATATAAAAAATAATTATTTTTTCAGCGCTTTATTCTGCGAGCTATAGCTTTTTTATTTTTTTGCTGATGGCACTGTATGGTAGCTCGTTTTTGTGGGACAATGGTTATTTATATCCGTCTTTTTGATTGCGTGTTATTGCACTTTTTGTTCAGCAGTATGATGATAAAGCATTGTATTTTGCTTTGTTTTTTTTTTGAAGGGGTTAACTAAAGGGGTTAACTAGTGGAAAAATTTTATAGGGTGGGTCGTTACGGACGCGGCGATACCAAATATGTGCACTTTTATTGTTGTTTTTATTTTATTTCCAAAAAATGAATTTATTAGGGAATATTTTTTTTTAATTTATTTAGCGATTTTTTTATAAATTATTTTTACACTTTTTAGTTTTACTTTTTTAACTTTATTACATTGTCCCAGGGGGGGACATCACTGTCATGTGTCAGATCGTTGATCTGACAGGTTGCACAGCACTCTGTCAGATCGGCGATCTGACAGGCGCTGCAGCAGACTTCCTTGTGCCTGTTCTCAGCAAGCACTGCGGAAGCCGCCTCCTTGCAGGCCCTCGAAGGACCCTGTGGCCATATTGGATCATGGGGCCTGCAGGGAGGCGGACCCTCGGAGGAGTGCAGCACATCGCGCTGCTTCGGGGGTCGCAGGGAAGCACGGAGGGAGCCCCCTCCCTGCGCTCTTCTCTCCTATGCCCCCAGTACACTGTGATCATGTTTGATCGCACTGTGCCAGGGGTTAATGTGCCAGGGCGGTCCGTGACCATCACTGACACATAGTGCTAAGGGTAAGCTGTGATAATCAGCGCTGATCGCGCTGGACGTACTATTCCGTCCTTGGGACTTAGGTCCCAGGTCACATGGACGGAATAGTACGTCCAATGTAGGAAAGGGGTTAAAGTGAACCTGTGGCTGATGAAATCCATCTTGTGGTTGTTGTTTAATCTTTATTTTCAGAGTTTAGTCAATGAGATTCTCGTGCTTCAGGGCAACCTGTGGGTGGGGCTCTTAGTGGGGTTTTATGTGGTGCTATGCTTAGATATTCAACTGTATGGGCTTATGACAGGTCACTGATCTTCAGTGACCTGCCCCCTATTTTACATAATGCATATAATATCTTACCAATAGATGCTACTGCGCAAGCACCACCAGCGGCTCCATTTTGTTGAAGGAAGAAAAAAATTGGCTGCAGCAAAATGGCGTCGGCGCTTGCACATTAGCATCTATCGGCATGCAATAGATGTTAATGCACATATGCCGCCGGTGTTATTTTTCTGGGGAAAAAAATTTGGCTGCAGCAAAATGGCAGCGGCACATGTGCAGTAGCGTCTATTGTGACACCCCAGAGTCTGGTTGACATAGTGACATTGCCTCCCTCTAAGGGGTGATGTCATACCTGGAGGCAGGAGGGGGACCCCCATGCCACGTAACACAGTTTACATGACATTTACTGCTGCAGGTCAGAAAGGGGAGCTTCCTTATAAATTCTGGCCAGCAGGTGGGGTTAATGAGTCAGTAAAAAGTCAGCTGAAAGAGTAAACAAGAGAGTTGTCAAGGAAACGGGAGCAGTGGAGCTCATGATAAGACAGTTAGGGACAGTTGGAGTTGGTCTGTGAAGAGGGAAGGAACAGGAGCAGAGACAAGAGGCTCTGGGGAACTAAAATTGCATATAGCTGATCCCAGAGTGAAGCGCTGATATAAAAAGGGAAGCCAGAGTCTTTGGCTGGGCAGGGGCTTTACGCCCTGACAGCCGAATCTGGAGTACAGGGGACTGCAAGTTACTTGATGATACTGAACACCTGAAGGCACGGCAGACCAAGAGCCCGGGGTTGACAGTGAAAAGGACAGTACCCGTGATATAGGCTCATGCTGTCTGCCATACAGGTTAGAAACCATCATGCAGGAGAGGGTCGCAGCTTAGCTACAAGCAGCAGGGACCCGAAAACAGAGCGCAGTAGGAAGGTCCCCAACCCCACCTGGCAGGATGGATTGTTGTGAATTTTCTTGCTCGGAGTTCTGAGCCAAAGCTCCCTCTGCTCCCTCTGGTGGTTGCTGAGAGCAGTGGAGCTAGCCAGGTGGATGGAAGTTCCCCACCTAACAATGATAATTGGAAACCTGGGATTACTGACTGGGAGCACATAATTGAGCTGGCTGCTCTTGGAGGCTGCTGGTGAGTTCCTCATTGTGCATTTGGAGCTCTTTTGTCCCCTGCCTGATCTGCATGGTTCAGCTAAGTGATTCTTTTGCTAATCCTTTGCCTCTAATCTGGTTGTGTCTTTTTTTTGTTTTCTGTTTTGCTGCTAGGGTTCAGCGTTCTCCCTGATGTGGGCAGCACTGGGCTCTGCTTCATACGTTGCAGCTTGTTCAGTCCACTGTTATGTTAGTATCTTTTTGCTTTGCTGCCAGTTTATATCAGAGTGCTGATCTAGCGTGGTTGAGATCATGTGATCTCAGGTTTTTTGTATATCAGTAGTGTTGGACTTTTTCAGGGTTTTGTGCATGATTGCAGACAGTATATTTTCTATCCTGTCCTGTCTAGACAGCTTGGGCCTGACCGTTTGCTCAGTCTGTTCTCTGCCTGTGTTCGTGTCTCATCTTGTCTCACTGACAATATATGTTTGAGGGCTGTCTATTCCTTTGGGAATCTGTTCTGGGGCAGTTTAGATTTCATCTTTCTGTCTTTAGGCTTAGTTAGTCCACCGGATGTGACGAAGCATCTAGGGCATCGTAGGAACGCTCCACGGCTACTGCTAGCTGTGCGGATAGGATCAAAGGTCTGCAATCCGCTTAGTTACCAACCTCTCTGGTCTACTGGTGGCTTAGCCTGTTCCTGCCATTCTCCTCAGTGACCCTTTCATAACAGTGGATCCCCTGAATGCCTCCAGGCAAGCCGGACTCAATCCATCATCTGTATGTGGTACCCCAGATTGCAACTACTTTCAAGTAATAGGTAAAGAAAACTGCACCTCTTTGTGTTCTCTTATTCTCTGCACCCCAACGTTCACCACCATCTGAACAATCAATCAAATATATAACCCCTGGGGCCCCGCTCTACCCGTGGGGAGCTAAACCATCTTTGCTGTGTCACCATCAGCACCAGAGGACCAAAACCGCAGCGTTGGCCACCCATTGCCGAACACCACGGGTGGCGTCATGATTAAACACCACATAACTTTCCTCTATTTAATTACTGGATGCCCAGGGCCACGGACCGGGTCACTGCCACCGTGACATCCCCTTTAAAAGAGCCTGACCGACCCAGTACCGAGTAACCCACGGCCCTGTGGGGGCACTCCAACTGGCATCACAAACAGGATTATCGAGCCTAGCAAAGCTGAGTTCTAGGAGCCCGGCAAAGCTGGGTGCTATGTGCCAGAGACTTTATTAAATTGTGTGCTATAAGACTTTCAAATCACCGCCATAACTGCATCACACAGTGCGTGCGAGCAGAGAGGGGCGTGTCATCATGGGCGGAGCCAGAAAGAGAGCATGACGCGAAGCCCTGCCCGCGCTCTGACGTCAGTGGGCAAAGTGAAGCTGGAGCTGCGCTCTATTGTGAGCAAGTGAAAAGCAGGAAGATCTGATTTGGAGACTAGGAGGAGCTCCATCCAGCCCGTCAGAGAGCAGCTGTTGACAACAGTAAAGGTAAACGGAGCTTTACTGAGGTTCACTGAGGGAGGAAGAAAATGCCCAACTTGGGTGGAGATTCAGCGGCGGTCGCAGCCGCAGCCTCCATAATGCCGCTATCAATGCCATATATACCAGGAGCGGCCTGGTTACCGCAGTACTCCGGGGAGTTGCACACCCTGAGCAATTTTAAGGAAAGACTATGAAGTTTGTTCAAAGTGTACCCCCTGTCTGAGCGTCAAAAAGTCAGTATCCTCATTGGCCAGTTAACTGGTGCGGCCCAGAGGGAAGTAAAGTCCTGGCCAGACACTGATAAAGGAACTGTCAAACAAATCTTGGCCAGACTGAAGGACACATTTGTCACCCGCACTGCAGCAGAGATAAAAATGAGATTTTTTGGGTGCAAACAAAGGGTGCAGGACAGTATACAGGACTATGCTCTTAACCTTCAGGAGGCGCTACAGGCCGTAAAGCAGGTTGACCCTGAGAGCATGCAAGATGAAGATAGATTACTAATGGAGCAGTTTATAGAGGGACTCCAGTCTAACAATAAAAGGACACAGCTACGCATAATGGCCCAACAAAATCCTGAATTGGACTTTTCGCACTTTAAGGATAGAGCCATCAGGTTGCTGCGTGAACCAAATCCTAGCGTTACAGAGCCCTCTAGGCATCCAGCAATTACATTCCAGCAAGAGGCAGCATCATTTCCCCAGACCCCTATTGAGACTGATACGACGGCCCAAGATGATGACTCTGCTGCAGACCTATGCCTCCAAGTCAAGGAACTAACCAAAAGTGTGGCTGCACTCACAAAAACTGTGCAGTCCCTACAAGTGGCTCCAAAGAAAAAGATCCAGTTCAGATGATGTCCCGTGGCGACAGCAGAAGAGAATGCCACTGACCAGAGGGAGAGATAGCGATCGTTACGACGAGGATGGACAGCCCATCTGTCGCTGCTGCAACAAGGCGGGACACATAGCAAGATTCTGTTATTTAAACAAGCAACCCCTGGGGCAAAGGGCCAACCCTCAGAAGTAAGATGACCAGGCCCACCAAATTGGCGAGACAAGTACCTAGGGGGACGGCCAGTCCTGCCCGTCGTGATTGACGGCTTTCCGATGAATTCTTTACTGGACACCGGCTCCCAGGTGACAGCAATTCCATATGTTCTCTTTAAGCAGTACTGGACTGATTCAGACATTACTCATAGCCCAGATAAAAACCTCGCCATCCTTGCCAGCAATGGTCAGCCCTTGTCTCAGATGGGATATAAAGAGGTCACCATCAAGATTGGCCGAGTAGAATTGCAATTGCAAGGAGGGGAGTGGCTATGTAGCCGAGGAGAGAGGACGCACGCTGTGGGAGCTCCTGAGCATCCTGCTTACATCCTGTGTCTGAGACCTTGCCAGCGCGACATAACCGGCGGCATTCGGGACCTCTGGATACTGGGACCCCCCCTGGACCCCCGCAGAAGGACACAGGATGGCTCTGGTGAGCTGGCGGGTAGGAAAGCCGAGACGGGCGGTGGGGCCTGCACGAGGCGGCGGCCATCTTAGACGCGCTCTCTATCAGTGAGAGCTGCGGCGTCCAGCTTCCATCTCTGCAGTGTCACCGGGCGGTGACTTATATCCTGAAGACCTGAGGGGATACGTGGTGAGTGCCCTGGAAAATTGGGCCCCGCGTTCCCTCCTCCTATTTATAGACTCACCCTGCCCGTCGGCACCATTACAGTGGGGACCTCTGTACCCCTTCACTGCTGCTGCCTCTGCGGGTGCCGTGGATTTCTTCTCCCCCCTGGCCATAAGAACTCTCATTAATATAATACCAGGCATCGCCCTCACCAATTTATGTGACCCCCCTCTGCATGAGAGCTGCTCCTGGGACATAAATAATTAACACTTGCCCTGCTGTGCTTATAACTGGAGGGGGAAAATCCCCAGAGTATATATCTCTAGTCATCCTGTTGTGCTGCATCACAATTGATCATGAATCGATCTAAAGGATCAACAAAAGTAGAAAAAATAAATCAGTTTGCTAAACCTGATCCCTCTGAAAGTGCACGGTCCCTCAGAAATAACCCTTCACAAGCTCAGCATGAAAACCATCCCACTGGAGGTGAGGTGGAGACTAAGCAAGAAGAATTAACCCTGTTGTGAGTTCATTTTCCCCTTCACTACTGAGGCCCGAGGAACTCCCTCTTCTGGTAAAGAAAGGTACTGAGCCTGATTATCAAACACCTGAGGCTGATGATGATGACTGGCTGAGTGGAGTTACTGACTGGATATAAGGCTGCTGACGCCCTTCTGCCCTGCGGGTGATTTCTCTGTGGGATCCTTGGAGACCAGTCTGAATTCCTGCTCCTCTAAAGCTAAGTTTGCTGCTCGGCTTTTTGCATTTGTGCTTTGACTTTGTTTCGTTTTTCTGGATTTCTGCCATTCCCTTCTGGGTGTGCTGAATTCCTTTAGCTCTGTCTTCTGAAAATACCTGAGTGCTGATTTAGTTTTTGAAGCCTAGCTGCTTCAGGGTCTTTTTCATATCAGCTTGTTGGCTTATGTCTTTGATAGGGTTTTTGCAGATTGCAGACAGCAGCCTTCCTGTCCTTTCCTATCTAGGTAGTTTTGGGCCCCGGCTTTGCTCAGTCTATCTTTCTGTCTGTGTTAGTGTTTTCATCTTGCTTCACCGTCATTATATGTTGGGGGCTGCCTATTGCTTTTGGGTCTGCTCTGGGGCAGTTTAGATTTCCCCTTTCTTTCTTTAGGCCTATTTAAATTCTCCGGCTGTGATCGAGGGGTCTAGGGCATCGTAGGAACCCCCCACGGCTACTGCTAGTTGTGTTGATAGGTTCAGGGGTCTGCAATCTGATAGTTGCCAACTTCTCTGGTTTTCTGGACTTAGCTTGTATTTCTGTTTTTGCCTCCTACGGTGACTCAATCATAACATAACCCTCAAGCAAGTATCTGAACAGCTGATGCAAGCCATCTCCCTTACTAGGACATCCCTGACTAGGAAGATAGAGGACGTTTACACTGAAGTGGGACGACTTCGACAATATTTGCACACCATGAGGGGATGCATTACGGAAGTGGAGGCAAGAGTATCCCAGGTAGAGGACACCATCACACCTCTGGAGGCCAAGTTAACAAAGGTGGCAGGCTCTATGAATGCCTGGAAACAGAAGGCGGACGATCTGGAGAACAGAATGCGCCGGAATAATATCCGTATCATTGGTCTCCCGGAACACTCAGAAGGTCAACATCCTGAGCAATTTCTGGAGGACTGGCTCAAGGCCTTTTTGGGGATGTATTTTCTCCGGCGTTCACTGTTGAAAGGGCTCATAGGGTTCCCACGAAACCCCTTCCTCCGGGAGTCCCACCTAGACCTTTCCTGGCACGTCTCCTCAACTGTAAAGACAGAGATACCATTCTGTGTCTCGCACGGCAAAAAGGCCCCATCAAGTTCGATAATGCCGTGATCTCGATTTTCCCAGATTTTTCCATGGAACTTCAGAAACAGCGGGCAAAATTCATCGAAATTAAGGAGCGCCTCAGGGAGAGAAACATTGTGTACTCAGTGATTTATTCGACTCAGCTCCGGGTTGTCCACGGGGGTGACTGAGTGGCTGTGGTCCCAATAAGGGATCCCCTACAAAGGAATCCTAATGTACTCACTGTTAACCCGTATCCTTCCTCTAAAGGTCTAATTGGGACCTTCTCAGCGGGTATCCAGTTTACCATCAATACCAGACACTGGGCTCAGTGATGGTATCCCCTTGTTTACTTTTTGATAGGGGCATGGAACTTTGCTTCTATATTGTTGGGTTCTTATTTGGTTTTTCTTTTTTCTTCAACAGTTTTTGTTCTAACTGTTATTTAGGTAAAAGTCGCAGCCAATGGCAGTCCTGTTCTTCATGTGATGCCTCTAAATTTTACATGGGCATGAATACGTACCATATCCAGATAGGCAAAAATAGGATCTGAAATAATATGCATGACCTGGAATGTGAGGGGTATAAAAACCCCTCGGAAGAAAATTAAGGTGTTTTCGCAGATTAGGCAATATCGCCCTCATATTGTAGCCTTGGTGGAGACACACCTTACCAGAGACACAGCTCGGTGTGTGCAAAAACCGTGGGCGCAATGTTTCATTCATGCATTCCATACCAGCTATTCAGGGAGGGTTTCGTTACTAATACATAAGGACATTAGGTGGGAAGTCAAGGAGGCCCGGAGAGATTCCGAGGGGCGTTTTGCATTTGTACATGTGCTAATTAACTCCAGGAAATATGTTATTTTGTGTATCTATAACCCCCCTCCCAGCTAATATATCAATTCTCCAGAAGGCGATGAGTTTTGCCCTGAATTATCTGGATGCAGATGTCATCTGCATGGGAGATTTCAATCTGGTCATGAATAATCATCTTGATAGATTGAGACTGGGTGATGGGGTGCACGGAGGGGGCCCCCCCACCGGCTACATCTCAACTGTCGCAATTCGTGGAAAGTTGTAGATGGCTGGATCTATGGAGAACGCGTCACCCCGAAGCGAGGGAGTATACTTGCCATTCATCCACTAAGCGCTCCTTGTCGCGCACAGATTATATATTTAGATCCAGCGGTCTGGCAATATGGGTAGATAATATAGAACATGGCAGCAGAGGGATCTCAGATCATAGTCTGGTCATTCTTAAACTTAAATATTGACCACTGAATGACAGGAGGGTATGGAAACTGAACCCCTTTTGGTTGAAGTTGGTGGAATCTCCCGATAGAACGATTGATCAGTTGCATTGTTTCATCTCGTCCCACCCTGAACCCCGGAATATCAATATATTTTGTGATACCCTCAAGGCATATCTGAGGGGCTGCTTATCCGCCACGATCTCTTATATTAAACGGGTGACGTCAAGGGAAGATTATGAGATGGAACAGCGATTGAAAGATTCAGAGGCTGCTTACATATCTGATCTGATAGTGGCAATAGGGCGGAAAGGTTGGCTGCTCAGAGGTTATATACTCAACATATAGACACTAAATCCAAGCATAAATTATTTTAATAGTTTGGTTTCCCAACTATTTTGAGTTGGGAAACCAAGCAAGTAAATTCCTGGCCTACTTGGTGCGTCAACATAATACTACTAATACAATATTACAGATTTGCAGTTTAGATTGTACTCTGGTATCCTCAAATGAAGAAATACTGAGCTGCTTTTATAACTACTATAGATCATTGTACGATTCTAAAAGTGACATTAATGTTCAGCGGTGTCTAGACTACCTGTCAGATATAACATTTCCCACATTAAGCTCTTCCCAGCGGGCCTTTATGGATGCTGAATTCACCTTGGAGGAGATAGAGAATGCTATAGCGGACATGGCCTCTGGGAAGGCCCCTGGACCAGACGGGTTTCCCATCAAATTATACAGGAAATACCAACTTCGTGAATGTTTTTCCCAGCAATATGCGCTCCTGAAGGATGATGATGGAACTTGATATTTAGATTCAAGGATGATTTTTATTTTTAATTCAAAATAGAATACAACCGGTTTCAACTACTAAGAGTCTTCCTCAGGTATAATGTCAAGAATATAAACGGATCTGTCTGAATACATTTTATAGCAGATCTCCTTGCATATGGTCTTGGGTGGGGGCTGAAAGGTCTGTTTTTCAGACACACCCAGATACTCAGATATGCAGGATTTTGCACTCTGAGGAATCGAACAAAACCCATATACCAAATAAATGTTACACAAAAAGTTTCACACAAAAAATTTTTCGCATAAAAAAACAATTAAAAAGTATATATATAAAAATATTCCAAACTCTTCACACTAAATTTTTTTTTTCCCCCTTTTTCTAAAAACACTATAAATATAATAATGTTATGTGTAAAATTTCTTTAAAATGTTATTAAACATACTGAAGTGTGATTTGATACAAAAATATAAAATCCTACAAACATGTACATTATAGCAAAATTTAAAACTCTTCCTTAAAATTCTTCCTAATTTAAATATCATATGCCCTCTATAACATCATTTAATCCATCCGGGTATAATGTACCCAAACGGAAGATCCAATATGATTCTTTCCGGTTTAGCTTTTGTATCCTATTAGTACAATTCTCAGGGATTTGCTCCAGCGGAGTCACGAACATATTGAATGTTTTATTATGCTTCAAAGATAAGTGCCGGGATAAACTCTGCTTTAAAAAAGCATTTTTAGTATTGTGTCTGTGGCCATTCATACGGGATTGTAAGGACTGAGTGGTCCAACAAACATATTGCAGCCCACAGGCACAGGTGATAACATATATAACAAAATCACGATCACACATTAATTTTTGCGTGATTGCTATGGTTTCACCCGTGCTGTACGACGTAATGTACTGAGTCATATGACTGATAATTTCACAGGTACAACATTTTCGGGAACCACATCGATAGATACCCAGTTTGAAAGCATCAGTTTCAGTTATCCTAATTTTTTCTTTTTTCTTTATACATTCCCGTTCCTCATCTTTGGTCATTCTGAGATTACTAGGGGCAATTAATCCCTTCACCGTTTGGCACCTACGAAAGGTAATATCGGGTCTATCTGGTAAAAGTTTTTTCAAAAAAGTATCCTTTTTCAACAAGTACCAATATTTGTTTAAAATATTTCTTTTCTCTGTATTACTACGATTAAAAGCGGTAATAAAATTGTACTGCCACCCATCTTTTTTTCTTCCCTTATTCCTATTTTTGTTTACATTAATTCTCTGCTCAGGTTTTTCTCCTCCTCCTTTAGTTATCGCCTCTTCCACTTCCTTGTTTTTATTGTTCTCTCTAGATAAACAATCCTGCTGAGTTCTTTCTAGATTAGTTCTGTATGCTGCCATGATTAATCGTTTTGGATATTTCTTATCCGTAAATCTATCAATGAGAATTTTCGATTGTTCCACATAATCTTCCTTATTGGTATTGTTTCTCCTAATTCTGCGGAATTGGCTATAAGGAATGTTTTGCTTCCATTTTTGATGGTGTGCACTTCGATAATCGAGGAAACCATTTGTGTCAGTTTTCTTGAAATATGTTTTCGTGCAAATTTTTTTATTTTTATGGGACATTTCTAGATCAAGAAAATTTATTTTTTCCTCATTAACCTCTGCAGAAAAAGTAATACCCCAGTCATTCCTGTTTAATGCCACAATAAATTCTTGAGCTTCAACTTCAGTGCCTTTCCAAAATACAATTAAATCATCAATAAAACGACGATAATATATTATGTTGTTACAGTAAGGTTGCTGACACAGGGGTGATGAGGACTCGAAGCACCCCATGAAAAGATTTGTGAAACTTGGCGCTACCCGAGTCCCCATTGCGGTGCCAAGCCGCTGTATATACAATTGCCCCTGGAAGGTAAAAAGATTATGTTCTAATATGAATTTTAAACCCCTTATTAAAAATTGTCTCTGTTGTTCTGGCATATCTGCTATCCCATTCAAGTAATGTGAAACTGAATTAATTCCCAATATATGATCAATATTGGAGTAAAGGGCATGTACATCTAAAGTTATAAACATGTACTTTTCTTCCCAAACAAAATTTTCGCATTCTTTTATTAATTGACTGGAGTCTAGGAGAAAAGAAGGTAATTTTCTGACTAGATCCTGTAAGTACAAGTCAATATAATGCGACAGCTGGCTGGTTAATGATCCGATACCCGAAATGATCGGTCTTCCGGGAGGTTTCGCAGGATTTTTATGCACCTTGGGCAGGTGATAAAAGAGGGCTGTATTCGGATTTTTGTTAGTCAGGAAACGTTTTTCCCTTTTATTTAGAATGTTTTGGTTAAAGGCAGTGTCTACCAACCTATGGTATTCTTCATTATGTTTCTTGGAAGGATCAGCATCTAATTTTGTGTAGTATTTTGCATCCGATAGTATACAATATGCTTCCTCCAAATAGTCTTCTCGGTCCTGAATGACAATACCCCCTCCTTTATCTGCCTCTCTAATTACAATTTTATCATTGTCCTTTAGTTTGTTTAAGGCTTCTTTTTCTTCCTTTGAAATATTAGTTTTTTGATAGGGTCCTTTATGCCTTATTGGTCCATTTCTTATTAAGCTTGTGGTTTCTGTTTTCCCTTTTCGTATAGTTTTACCCCCAGTCTTATTTAATTCCCGAAATTCCTCGGATACTAAAGCATAAAAAGTATTCAAATGGCTACCTCGATGGTGGGTGGGGTTAAAAGTGGATTTGGGACAAACATTTTTATGTATACTTTTGCTGAGTTGTATGGTATCCACTTTTACTTCATCCTTGTCTTTGCACCCTGCTGTTCGATCCATAATAGCAAAGTGTCTAATAAGTGTTAATTTGCGGACATATTTATTTAGATCTAGAAATAAATCAAAAGGCCTGGCTCCCTGTGTAGGACAGAAACCCAGACCTTTAGATAAAATTGCTTCTTCAGCCTTAGAAAGTTGATACTTTGATAAATTGAATAATTTTACTGTGCTATTTCCTATATTCTGTTCAGTAATATTCTTTTTTATATCCCTCCCTCTTTTGGAAACACCATAGTTTTTTTCTTTTCTCCCTCCTCTAGAACCTCTGGTCCTCCTTTTCTTTTTGGGGCTGACAACAGTGTTGGGGGAAAATACTTTGTAATCAGATCCTTCTTTTGTACCTGTATTGGGGATGCTACCAACGAGCCGGTCTCCAGACTGGGTAAAATTACCTCCGTGGGTGGTAGTGTTGTTCTTGGTACAATCTCTAAAAAAGATATATTGGAATTTGCTGGAGAAGGAGATGGTGCTTGCACTACTGTGGTGTAAAGATTAGGTGATTCAGTGGTGTCATGTACACAGTTCAGATATATGATTCTGAGATCGTATTGTTTCCTGTAGTTTTGTATTAGATTCTACTGGATTGGGGGAAAAAAAGGAGAAGAGTGAATTGTTGGATTCCTCTTCCTCCCTAATGGATAAATCCCCCTCAGAATTATATAGACTAGTCTCCTCACTGGCTGCCCCATAAGTTCCTTTGTTATGTATCGGTAAAGGAATCACACCCGGAGTGGAAGATATGACACTAGATTTCTTCTTAGCTGGTTCCCAATTTTTGTTTTTATTCATGCTATTTTTAATATTCGTTTTTGGAATAGCCCCTGCTTCTGAAGCAGTAAAGGTTCTTCGGGGTTTAAATGAACCCTCCGTGAGAGCAAAATTAGCCTTGGAATTGTAAAAGGTACGTAAACCATTAACTAATTCATTTTGTTTTTTCAAAAACCTATTAGTATCCACCCCTGATGCGGTTGCTATTGAGTTAACCTGACCAGGGGTTTTTGTTTTTGTGGAAACTTCATTGTTTTTATTTCCTCTCCACCCCGGCTGTGGTCTCTCTGGATGTTTTTTTGCCCGGTTTTTTAGATCAAAAAAATCTCTGCGGATCATTTTGTCTTCATCCCAATTAAATTGTTTTCAAAAATTTGTAAATTTCTCTTTGTATCCTTATTAAGTGCTTCATATAGAGGCAAAGAACTGTACTCTATTAATTCTTCTAGATCATTTTCACATAATGCCGCAAAATTACTTGCTAACTTATTACGTTTCTCTATTAAAAGTTTCATGAGGTTGTAAGAGCAATCATCTAATATATCGTACCATTTTTCCGTAAATTTTGAGTTTTAAATTTTGCTATAATGTACATGTTTGTAGGATTTTATATTTTTGTATCAAATCACACTTCAGTATGTTTAATAACATTTTAAAGAAATTTTACACATAATATTTTTATATTTATAGTGTTTTTAGAAAAAGGGGGAAAAAAAAATTTTTAGTGTGAAAAGTTTGGAATATTTGTATATATATACTTTTTAATTGTTTTTTATGCGAAAATTTTTTTGTGTGAAACTTTTTGTGTAACATTTATTTGGTATATGGGTTTTGTTCGATTCCTCAGAGTGCAAAATCCTGCATATCTGAGTATCTGGGTGTGTCTGAAAAACAGACCTTTCAGCCCCCACCCAAGACCATATGCAGGGAGATCTGCTATAAAATGTGTTCAGACAGATCCGTTTATATTCTTGACATTATACCTGAGGAAGACTCTTAGTAGTCGAAACCGGTTGTATTCTATTTTGAATTAAAAATAAAAATAATCCTTGAATCTAAATATCAAGTTCCATCATCATCCTTCAGGAGCACATATTGCTGGGAAAAACATTCACCAAGTGTTACAACCTATGAAAGCACTGTCCAGTGCTCTCACTAGTTCCCAGATCTTTGCAGCAAACAGAATGGAAAGAGGAATGGAGTGATCCAGGGATTGGATCTACATGCAGTATCTCAAGACACCAAATAGGTGAGTGTATTCACACTGAGTATATACCTTTGATAATTAACTACTACACTTAGAAGTTTGCGCTTCCCATTTTTCTCCCTATAATCCCCTCTTGTTTCACAGGAAATACCAAGAGATATTAGCACATCTTTTGTTGATGGTGTTTAAGGGGATTTGGGAGGGGGGGTCCATGCCGCAGTCCTTCTACGAGGTTAATATAATAGTGCTTAAAAAGGAGGGGAAGGACCCCTTAGATTGTGGATCTTATTGCCCCATATCACTAGTGAATGTGGACTATAAGATTTTTACAAAAAGTTTGCCCACTAGGCTGAACTCAATTATACTGGAACTTATACACCCCGACCAAACCGGTTTTATGCCGGGTAAAAGCACCTCCATTAATATTAGACGAGTCCAGTTAGTGGTCCAATATAGCTCTCTGATACCAGATAACAAATGAGCATTGGCATCGCTGGATGCAGCCAAGGCTTTTGATTCCCTTGAATTGCCTTTTCTCTGTGCATGTTTACAGAAATATGGATTTGATGATAGGTTTTTAAAATGGATCAATATATTGTATTTGAAACCCAAAGCTCTAGACTTTGGGCAGGCAAAAGGGGTCCAACACCATATCTCCACCGGAGATCATACACTCATTAAAGAGAGGCACCGGCCTGTACCCCCAGCACACTATCAATGTGCCAAGAGTATGTTACGGGAGATGAAGGAGGCTGGGGTAATCAGAGATAGTTGTAGCCCCTGGGCAGCTCCATTAGTCCTCGTTAAAAAGAAAGATGGTACTATGAGAATGTGTGTAGACTACAGGCGGATTAACAGCATTACAGATAAGGACGCTTACCCATTACCTAGAATTGAGGAATCACTATATGCACTGAGAACCGCTAACTATTTTTCTACCTTAGATCTCACTAGTGGGTATTGGCAGGTTTCTGTGGCAGAGGCAGACAAAGAGAAGACAGCGTTTTCAACACCAATGGGCCTCTGCGAGTTTAACTACATGCCGTTCGGGCTCAGCAATGCACCAGGAACCTGGAATGCTGCCTTGGACATAAAAACTTTGAAACCGTTCTGCTCTACCTGGATGACATCATCGTCTTTTCCAAAACCTACGACGACCATTTGAAGCACCTAGCCAAGGTATTCCAAGCCCTGTCCAACTTTGGCTTGAAAGTAAAGCCGTCCAAATGTCACCTTTTGAAGCCCAAGATGCAGTACCTAGGCCATATGGTAAGCGAGGAAGGTGTGGCACCAGACCCTGACAAAGGCACCGTTATCCGCGACTGGCAAAGACCCAGCACTATTCATGAAGTAAGGCAGTTTCTTGGATTATTAGGCTACTACCGAAGATTTATCAAGAACTTCACCAAAATAGCTACACCCCTGCAAGATCTTCTATTGGGCAAATCCAAAAAGGCCAAGAACAAGAGTTTTTCATTCAAGTGGAACAAAAGGATAGAAGAGTCCTTCATCAAGTTGAAATTGGCCCTCACGGGAGATGAGGTCCTTGCGTACCCTGACTATGACCAACCATTTGTACTTTACACTGATGCCAGCAACGTGGGATTGGGAGCAGTGCTGTCACAAGTGCAGAAAGGCAGAGAGAGAGTGATTGCCTACGCCAGCAGGAAGCTTTGTCCCACTGAGAGGAACCCCGACAACTACAGATCCTTTAAACTGGAGTTCCTCGCCATAGTCTGGGCGGCAACAGAGCACTTCAAGCACTACTTGGCTTCAGCAAAGCTCACCATCTACAAGGACAATAATCCGCTAACCCTCCTTGAAACGGCAAAGCTAGGGGCACTTGAGCAGCGATGGATGGCTCGGCTGTCCAACTACGAGTTTACCATCAAGTACAGAGCAGGACATAAGAACGCTAATGCTGATGCGCTGTCCAGGATGCCCAATTCACCAAATGAATTAGCAGAGGCAGACAAAGAGAAGTGTTGTGATTCGCTTTCTGGCCTACCTCTGATTACTAGTGAAGGTAGTGGAGCTGGTTGTATTGACAGAGGGGTCACAAGTTCTCTTTCCGTGCTCCCTCTGGTGGTTACTAGAGGCAATGGGGCTGATCTAATTAACAGAGGCCTGCCACCTGATAATGAGGAGGATGACTGGAGAACTGGAGTTTCTGACTGGATTTAAGACAGCCAACTCCCTCTATCCCTGCTGGTGATTTTTTCCTGCCTCCTGAGGTCTTAGTTTCCAGCTCAGTCCCTGCATGCTCAGCTAAGTGTTCTTTTGCTATTGTTCACATTTGATCTGGTTTTGTCTATTTCAGTTTTGTGTTTTCAGCCAGCTCCGGCTAGGGCTGTGTTGAATTTCCATCCTTATGTTACTGCTTGTGCCAGTTTGTTTTTGTCCCTTATTAGATTGGCCTCTTTTTGCTCTGCTTTCAGAATATACCAGACTGCTGATATAGTGGGCGAAGTCTAATGACTTCAGTATTTTTCTGTCAGACGTGTTGGGCATTTTTTGCAGGGTTTTTTGCGTGATTGCAGACAGAGTCTTTCCTTTACTGTCCTGTCTAGTTAGTGTGGGCCCCATCGTTTTTTCAGTCTATTTTCCTACCTGCACTTGTGTTTTCATCTTGTCTCACCGACAATATATGTTTGGGGGCTGTCTATTCCTTTGGGGTCTGCTCTGGGGAGTTTAGATTTCCCCTTTCTTGCTTTAGGCTTATTTAGTTCTCCGGCTGTGTCGAGGCGTCTAGGATCATCATAGGTACGCTCCACGGCTACTGCTAGTTGTGTGGATATGATCAGGGGTCTGCAATCCGCTTTGTTACCAACATCTCTGGTTTTCTGTGGCTTAGCTTGGTCTTGCTTTCCTCCTCGGTGACCCAATCATAACAGAGAAGACAGCATTTTCAACACCAATGGGCCTCTGCGAGTTTAACTACATGCCGTTCGGGCTCAGCAATGCACCAGGAACATTTCAGCGGTTAATGGAATGCTGCCTTGGACATAAAAACTTTGAAACCGTTCTGCTCTACCTGGATGACATCATTGTCTTTTCCAAAACCTACGAAGACCATTTGAAGCACCTAGCCGAGGTATTCGAAGCCCTGTCCAACTTTGGCTTGAAAGTAAAGCCGTCTAAATGTCACCTTTTGAAGCCCAAGGTGCAGTACATAGGTCATATGGTAAGCGCGGAAGGAGTGGCACCAGACCCTGAGAAAGGTATCGTTATCAGCGACTGGCAAAGACCCAGCACTATTCATGAAGGCAGTTTCTTGGGTTAGTAGGCTACTACGGAAGATTTATCAAGAACTTCACCAAAATAGCTACACCCCTGCAAGATCTAGTAGGCCAAGAACAAGAGTCTTTTTTTCAAGTGGAACAAAAGGATAGAAGAGTCCTTCATCAAGATGAAATTGGCTCTCACGGGAGATGAGGTCCTGGCCTACAATGACTATGACCAACCATTTGTACTTAACACTGATGCCAGCAATGTGGGATTGGGAGCAGTGCTGTCACAAGTGCAGAAAGGTAGAGAGAGAGTGATTGCCTACGCCAGCAGGAAGCTTCGTCCCACTGAGAGGAACCCCGACAACTACAGTTCCTTTAAACTGGAGTTCCTCACCATAGTCTGGGCGGCAACAGAGCGCTTCAAGCACTACTTGGCTTCAGCAAAGTTCACCATCTACACGGAAAATAATCCGCTAACCCACCTTGAAACGGCAAAGCTAGGGGCACTTGAGCAGCGATGGATGGCTCGGCTGTCCAACTACGAGTTTACCATCAAGTACAGAGCAGGACATAAGAACGCTAATGCTGATGCGCTGTCCAGGATGCCCAATTCACCAGACTGGGGAGAAGATCCAGAAGAACTCGAAGAAATCGAGTTACCAGTCTTCCACCATCTAGTTGCAGCCCAGAGCTTCCAAGGGGTGAGGAATAAGGACTATATCGTACGAGAGGCAACGTTGAACCCATTACCCCATCATGAGGGGGCAGAGACACAAGATAGTGACCCAGCTGTTCGCCTAGTAAAGGAGATGCTGACACAAGCTGATTCACACCCTGGTTCAGATGACCCACAGAAAGCACAGCAGTTATGAAAGGAGAGAGGCAAACTGTTCATCTACGAGGGTAAACTCCTATGTCAGAGGAACATCAACTCGCGCACACACGAACTGGTCTGGCAGATAGTAGTTCCAAAGCGGGATGCGCCAATGGTTTTGGAGGCGTACCAAAATGAAGCAGGACACTTTGGGTGGAAAAAGTTGGAGGTCCTACTTCATGAAAGATTCTACTGGGTTGGCATGAGGAGAGCCATTGAGAAGTGGTGCCGAGAATGTGGCCCATGCAACCTGCACAAGAAAGACCTTAACAGCCAGTGAGCCCCACTGCAGGCTATCATCACAAAACAGCCGCTTGAACTGGTAGCCTTGGATCACGTGAAGTTAACTCTGAGTAGGAATGGCTATACCTATGCTCTGACCATCATTGACCATTACTCAAGGTTCTTGGTAGTCATATCTGTTAAAGACCAAACAGCGAAGACAGCATCCAAGACATTTCAGCAACACTTTTGTCGACCGCATGGATACCCTGAACAAGTGCTCACCGACCAAGGTCCAGCCTTTGAGGCAGAAGTGTTCCAGGAGTTCTGTAACATGTACGGTTGCTAGAAAATCAGGATGACGCCGTACCATCCACAGACAAATGGCATGTGTGAGAAGATGAACCAGGTGGTAATTGACTTATTGAAGACCTTACCTCTGGAAGAACGAAACCAGTGGCCAGAGAAGTTGCCAGATCTTGTAGATCTATATAATCATATACCGGTAAACTCCACCAATTGCACTCCTGCCTACCTGATGAGGGCAAGACCTGGCAAGTTACCCATTGATTTAGACATGGGAGTCTTAACACCTGAGACAACATAACCAGATGCAGACTGGAATACAGAGCGGCAGCAACAATACAGCAAAGTGCAAGAATGTGTGGAGAAAAGTTTGTCTCAGGCAAGACAGAGGAAGGAAAGGAATTACAATCAACACGCCTCTGCAGTTTCCTTGACACCAGGACAACAAGTACTCAAAAGAAAGAGACAAATTCACAAACTAAATGACCAGTGGGAGGCAGAGCCATACACCGTTATACCTAAAGACTTTAATAACACCAAGATATGCCTCAGCAGTAAGGATGGAGGAGAAACCTCAGAGGCAGTCTCAAGAGATCATCTAAAGGTGTGCCCTGATCAACTGAAAGACAAAAAAGAAGTCCCAGACACCCCACAGCACACAGTAGAGGTGGAAGAGAAGATCCATACTATCCTTGGAGAATTTCCTCGGACGTGGACACAAGTGAATCAGGCTATCGTAGTACGAGTCCTAACCTTTCACCAGCCTACTGCACTGGATGAAACAGAAACTCTTAATGAAATGGCTCCAGTAACAGATGCCACATCTGCAGTGGAATGCGGAAATCTGTCCCCTGCTAGCGGCAAATCTGTCAGTCTCATGGTGAGTCTAAGAGTCAGGAGAAGGTAGTCCAGAATACCAATATTACACAAGTCCACTTATAGCATAGTGACTAATGCACCAGCAGTAGACATTAGAGAACAGGTCAGGTCATCGGAGATACCTATACTGCGTAGATCCACTCGTAGTACCAGAAGTCAGATCCCTGTCCGTTATAGAGAATACATAATGTAAATAAGTTAATAAGAATGTATAGTTGTAACCATTAAGCATGAGAGCCTACGGAGACTTACTGTATGAACTTTTTAAGTATTCGTAATAACCATTTGAAGGACAATTGGGCCACAGGACTATGTGTGGTCAGAACTTTATTTGTAAATAGTTACCCTAACTTGGCCTTGAAAATTAGCCGCCGACGTGGCCGAAAAACCAGGTCCATCTACAGAGTGCCCTGTAGCCACGTCCAGGGACGACACACAAAGTGGGCTAAGGCGGTTTCCACCAACCAAACCCCAGGTAAAAGGACAAAGACAATTCCTGGACGACACCGTAAGGACTGGTCGCTGCAGTAACTGTGTTATTGTTTCTTTTTCTTCTCTGGTTTTGATAATTTTTACATTTTTAAGACTTTGTAGATTTTCATTTATTGTTGTTGTTAACAGTTCTTGTTATGTTACCTCAGTCCAGTGGTACCGAATTTCACTTGGGGGAATGTGACACCCCAGAGTCTGGTTGCCATCGTGACATTGCCTCCATCTAAGGGGTGATGTTATTCCTCGAGGCAGGAGGGGTGCCCCCATGCCAGGTAACACAAGTTATTTGACAATTCCTGCTGCAGGTCAGAAAGGGGAGCTTCCTCATAAATTCTGACCAGCAGGTGGGGTTAGTGAGTCAGTAAAAAGTCAGCTGAAAGAGTAAACAAGAGAGTTGTCAAGGAAACGGGAGCAGTGGAGCTCATGACAAGACATTTAGGGACAGTTGAAGTTGGTCTGTGAAGAGGGAAGGGACAGGAGCAGAGACAAGAGGCTCTGGGGAACTAAAATTGCGTATAGCTGACCCCAGAGCGAAGTGCTGATATGAAAAGGGACGCCAGAGTCCTTGGCTGGGCAGGGGCTGTACGTCCTGACAGCTGAATCTGGAGTACAGGGGACTGCAAGTTTCTTGGCAATACTGAACACCTGAAGGCACGGCAGCAGACCAAGAGCCCGGGGTTGACAGTGAAAAGGACAGTACCCGTGATATAGGCTCATGCTGTCTGCCATACAGGTTAGAAACCATCACGTAGGAGAGGGTCACAGCTTAGCAATAAGCAGCAGGGACCCGAAAGCAGAGCACAGAAGGAAGGTCTCCAACCCCACCTGGCAGGGTGGATCCCTGAATGCCTCTGGTGGCTTAGTCTGTTCCTGCCATCCTCCTCGGTGACCCATTCATAACAGTGGATCCCCTGAATGCCTTTCACCATCGTCAAATTACATTTCTTGATGTCATGTTAAAGGTACAGGACGATGGACACATCCACACAGATCTATATAGAAAGGAGACTTCTGTGAATGCCCTCTTACATGCATTCTCGTCACATCCGTGTTCCACAATCAGATCAATTCCAGTCAGACAATTTCTTCGTGCCAGGAGGATATGTACGACCGAGGAATTGTTTGAGGCACAAGCTGTGGTCCTTGGGGAGAGAGTTTCCCAGAGAAGATATAGTAGGAGATGTATAAAGAAAGGATACTGGCGGGCTAAAAAGGCATCTAGGACTAATCTCTTGGCAAACAAGTGGAGAATGCCGAAAACTAATGGAGATTTAAGGTATATATCGACCTATAATCATAAGTGGGATGCTATGAGATTGATTCTAAATCGACATTGAGGTATTCTGAGAACAGATTCTGTTTTACGTGAATGTCTTCCAGAACGCCTTCTTATGACTGCACAGAGGTGTAATACTCGTAAGGATATGCTGGATAAGAGTCACTACATCACTAAGAAACCAGACCCTTTTCAGGCTGGAACACCAAGAAATGGCTTTTTTCCATGTGGTGGATGTCTTGCGTGACAAAATTTAAGGAGGTCCTTGTCCTTCACTTCATCGGATGGCCGCCGAGAATATAAAATCAGGAAGAACATTACATGCAATACTACATATGTAGTTTACTATGTGGTGTGCCCATGTGGTTTAATATATGTTTGACTTACCATTCGCGAATTACGTGCTCGCATACGTGAACATGTGAGAGATATTGTGGCTGCCCGTGGAGTGGAGGACATAAATAGCCTCAAGTCTATTTCGAGACATTTCCACCTGAAACACAAATGTGATCCGAGTGGTCTTCGGGCTTGGGGTATTGACAGAGTCCGTGCAGGAATAAGGGGGGGACACAAAATGTGTGGTAGCTCAGAGGGAATGCCGGTGGATTACGATACTTGATGCCGTGGCGCCGGCAGGTCTCAATGAGCATTTGAGTTTTAGCTTGTTTTTATAATTTGTCTTTGTTTTGTGTTGTTTGATCTTCTTTGGGTTTTAAAATATGTTTTTGGTTATTCTATTTGTTAGTTTGATCTCGTGATTGGATATCTTATACTACGATGACGTTTGAGCGATAAAGATCAGGTGGGATTAATGGTGTGATGTCTATGTCCTAAGAAAAATACATCAAGACAGGATGAAGCGGATCAATTGTATATCTATTAATTATTCACAAAATATGAATTTTTGTAATTAATATGCACTTTTTATAATATATATTTTATGATTGAAATTATGATTGTACAACAGTTTTTGGCGCCCAACGTGGGGCCGTGGAAACCAGCCTATTCGGAATCCGTATGTGGGAGTTTCCTGGGAGGTTGAATATTCAAAATCCAGGCTGCAGCAGGTGAGAACATTTATTCTTACACTAATTTTGCGTTTGCAACCTTTCTAAGGATGCCTACATATCTCTGGGTAAGACTGTACAACACGGTTCAAAAGAACCCACATCACCAGTGAGCGGTGAGTATGTCCGTATGAGAGTTGAATAATAGAGTAATAAGATAATAATAGTCATCTGTATTATCTGTCAATCTGTTCTGGCAATATACTAATATACTAACTGGTGTACGGTGTAGCACAGAGCCTGGGATAGACTCCGTGCAGTGTGATTTTGGATTGGCAGTAAATCATATGAGGCTGTATTTTGTATAGGGCTGGGGTTTTTGGTTGTTTTGGCCTTTGTTGATTCTTGTTGTTTAAGAAGTTGGCTTTGGTGTTTTCAGAGTGTCAGTTGACACTGCTGTAGGTTAAGGCGTCAAATCCAAAGTGCAAGATAGACAGGATGTGTGAATCCTTGTATGTATGTCTATGAGAACCTCTGAATGAGATGAGAGAGGAGTAATTGAGTATAAGGGATTTTTGTTATCTTCTCTGTGTAAAATCAAATGACCACTGAAAAGTGAAAGAAAAAAAAATCACTGAATGAGCACTAGGGTGACCGCAAAAAATCGATGTCGGAATTTTGTCCATCTGGACCCCACAAAACGATTCCCCTTTCCAGATATTGAGATAGCCAAAATTTGAGCTCGATCAAATGACGTTAACCCGTGCCGCTCGTCGCTCAAAGTTTGAAAAAATCCAAATTGAGGTATTTTAAGATTTAGGTATTTTGCATAGTCTGTTAGACTATAAAGAATGTGACAACAACATTGCAGAAATAGCCCTGACCAAATTTTCGAACCATTTGTGGTATTTGAATGCAGAGTTGGTGGGATTATCGTTTTTTGATCCCACCATTACAGACAATGAAAAGTTGTTAATGGCTAATAATTTGCTCAGTAGCACAGATGAACCATCAGAGCACGCTAGGGTTGTAAATCCAAAAGTTAGGAAAGAAAAATTAAAAGAGGTAGGAAGTAACCGACTTTAACGACCTTCTGACAAAACATGAAGAACAAAAGCAATATGTCCTGCAAGTTGTAAGCAAATGCCGAGCATTATATTCTGACGTTTCAAAAACTACTTTAACAAAAGGTCTAGAATAGATTAGATAACTATGTAAAATTATCAACTCATGTAGGTTAGCGTGCTCTGATGGTTCATCTGTGCTACTGAGCAATTTATTAGCCATTAACAACTTTTCATTGTCTGTAATGGTGGGATCAAAAAACGATAATCCCACCAACTCTGCATTCAAATACCACAAATGGTTCGAAAATTTGGTCAGGGCTATTACTGCAATGTTGTTGTCACATTCTTTATAGTCTAACAGACTATGCAAAATACCTAAATCTTAAAATACCTCAATTTGGATTTTTTTAAACTTTGAGCGACGAGCGGCACGGGTTAACGTCGTTTGATCAAGCTCAAATTTTGTCTCTCTCAATATCTGGAAAGGGGAATCGTTTTGTGGGGTCCAGACGAACAAGATTCTGACATTTTTTCCCCCTATATGAGATCCGGTCACCCTAATGAGCACGTATGAATGAATCATCACACATCATTTCGTGTCAAGAAATTGTTACCTTTCATTATACAGTTATCTGCTCTTACAGTGAAATCCTGTGATTTTGAGTTTTTTTTTGTAGAAATTGATTTTGATTAGGTCTAAAGAGCTACGGCATTCTGTTACTTTCTAAAGGACTCTACATTCTGATGGGAGGGGGAATGATGCCGCTGCGTGGTTTCCTCTCGTCTTATCTCTGCTGCGCTCAAGATTCTCTGTGGTTCTGAAATGCTCGCTATGAGATTTGTGCATTTTAAAGCAACAGTACTTAATTGAAGTGGAATGAAATTTTGTAAGTTGAAGTTGAAAGTAAAATATGGTGCCTAATTTAGAAGGAAATTGTAAGTGATTGTTTGGTCATTAATGTGTTTGAACCTGCTTTTAGTTGTGTGATTGATTTGTATAGCAAATTGTGGATCAACAAAGGAGGTAGCCGACTGTATGGCTGATAAAGCAGGTTAGAGGCCTATCACACCTGGGCCTTCTTACTTTAGTCAGTGGGTTTTTTTGTTGTGGGTGAGAGGCGAAGGCAAGGAGCCTTCTGGATACACCTTGGCAGGCTCACTCTGACTTGCTATGTGTGGGCTGTAAGACAGAGGTCCAGACACACAGAAGGGCATTTCAGAATAAAGATGAGCTGTCTAAGTTGAAGCAGCCTTCCCACAATCCATGGAGCTGGGCTGGAAGGAAAAAGGCCTATTCCTATTCTAGCCAGCTGATCTAACTGGTGAGAGGCAGAGAGCCTTCTCGTTACATCCTGTAGGTCTACCGGGTGAGAGGCAAGGTGCCTTCCCGCTACACCTTGGCAGGCTCACTCTGACTTGCTATGTGTGGGCTGTAAGACAGAGGTCCAGACACACAGAAGGAAATTTCAGAAGAAAGATGAGCTGTCGGCAGAGGAAGGTTGAAGCCATGGGCAACTTTTTTCTGTGTACAGTCGGTGCACCCAATGGGTTCCGGGACAGCTATGCAAATTGAAAAAGACAGAGAAGAAAGGAAGCAGTAAAACAAGTGGGACCAATATTGAAAAAGGCAAAAATACCAGAGTGTGAATGTTTGGATGTACAAAAAGGCACAGACAAGGGAAGAAAATAGCAAGTGAATAAATGATGTTTGAGAATGTGCAGCAGTATGGAAGGTGTATTATGAATGTTTTGATTGACAAAATTTAACCAGAGACCCAGACAAAACAGATGGACTTGTAAACACTGTGATTAGACTCAGACAAACCCAGACTGAATAGCTACTTGTGTGACCTGTGCTACTGACCTAAGCGAGTTGCGCTAAATCCTGTCCAGACAAGATCATATGTAGTGACATAATAGTGTGGTTAGTGGGGACATTGACCTTTGAGGAGTAAGCTGAAAGGAGACATCAGATGACCAACCACATCAGGACCTAGAAGGGAGACTAGAATAAGAAAGATGCAGGTGTATTATCCCTGGATCCCCTCTGACCAGCTAGCTTTGTTGAAGCAGTTGCCTGACCCTGAAAACCAACCATTCCCGTTTTACAGACACATAAAGGAAGTACAGCAGACATATAAGTGTACCTGGGCAGACCTAGAGAGGTTGGTGAGTTTAAAGGCAGGTGACATACTAGGACATCTAATTATGACACACACAGATGTGGCAAAGAATCAGGCTTGGAGCATGGATGATAAATCTGCACGGTCTGGGTAGACGTACTGTGAATCACTAAAACACTGGGCTGCAGTAGAACAATCAGAGCAGTCCGTACTCCTGACTAACATGACACAGCAAAGAGGAGAGAGGGTAGAGATGTACTTTGGACGGTTACAGCTGAAATGGGCAGACATAGGGTACATTTGCATAAACCCACTTGATGTTAGAATACTGGTGAATGTGTGGTACCCCTGAAGCTCAGTCGCCACAGAGGTACTGCACCTTCTCCTAAGGTGTGGTGCCCCACCATCCAGGTAAGTTGGAGACTCCTGACCACGCTCCAACACTTGCACCCCACACAATAGAGTAGTTCAGCAAAACCACATTGCGGCTCCTTGCTTAGAGAGAAGCAGAGCACCTTTGGTGGTTCCCTGCTTGGAACACTAAACGTGCTGGGAGGTGGGTGGAGTTTAGAATACATATAAAAGAGAGGGAAGGCTTAGGATTACAGGTCAGTCAGTCGGTCAGTCTGACAGGAGGTGAGTGAGGAAGGAAGCCACTCGGAGAGGAGTGGGGATCCCTGGAAGAGGGATGGAAGAAGAAGTGCTGCAGCTGCCTCAGTGACCTGAGACAGCTGGCACAGGAAAGGAAAGAAGGAGAAAGACATAGAACTGAAACCTGGGCTTCCATAAGAAAGAGAGACAAGTATGGAACGTAGGAGTAAAGGGAACACAGAGGACGTAGGTTAGAGGAAGAACCCTGCCAAGAAGTTCTAAGCGCAAGGCCGGTGCCCGGTCCCCGAGGCTCGATGGACACTAATGGTTCTGCAGCAGACACTGGTGGATTAGTGGGCTGTAAATGCACTACTCCCATCTAAGACTTGGGGGCACAACAGCAATTTGGATAGAGAGCCGGGACTCAGGAGTAGAGAGTCCCTGAAGCAAGCTACAGCTGTCTGCCGTACAAGTAGAGTTCTTGGGAACATCTCTCCGGAGGAACTCCAGTGTAACTCAGTACTAGGAGATCTTCACACTTAAAGGCGCTATAGAGGAGACGTTCAGAAAAGGCACATAAGTTGGCGGAGTGTGGAGGGGAGCATTCCATCTTGCCTGGAGGTTGACTGAGTCCCTGACCCGGAGGACACGGCACAGAAGCGGGCACTACAGACTGTGAGTAAAGCTTTGGAACTACATGCCCTGGTGTCCTCCATTCCTTCCTGCGTCTGCCTGCCTGGCACTGCTACATCCCATGCGCCAGACACTACACCATCTAAGTGTCACTACATCTACACTGCCCTGGGACAACAGCCCTGCCTGTGGAGGGCTATAACATCATTGCTGCACCACACCATCTGTCCCAGAGGATCTGCATGCAGTGTCGGCCTAACATCTCACTTGCCGAACACCGCAGGTGGCATCATGAACTATTCACCAGTAACATTACACCGACATTACTTGGGCGCCCAGGGCCACGGACCGGGTCACCACTGCTGTGACACATCCCCCTGACACCGGCCCGGTACCGAGTACCCCACGGCCCTGAGTGAGAGGGCGACCCAAAGGCATTCATTGACAGTATGAACAAAGACTTACGAGATGCAGTACAGACAGCCAGACCTGAATGGAGATATGTAGATCCAAAAGACCTCTTTAAGGTAGCTAAAGTAGATGAGCAAACAAGGACAATAAGACAACCTGTCATGTATGCTGGAACACAAGGAAAACAGTGGAGACGTAATAAGGGACCAAAGGACCTAGAAACAGTGAGGTGCTGGAATTGTGGCACTTACAAAACTTATTGTTAGTGACAATACCCCTATGAATTTACTGTCATGATTAAATTGAAGAGGAAAAAAAAAAGGAACCACTCCTCCTTGTTTAAAGCAATACCCCTTGAGCCTAGCCAAATCAATGGCCCCGAGTAGAGATATTGGAGAGTATGTTAAGGCAGGGGTTCTAGTGCAAAGATCTTCCCCCTGCAACACCCCTTTGTATCCCATTAGGGAAAAAGGACTCAAGGGTTTGCTGACACTTACAGAAAGGTTCATGACTTAAGGGCTATTAATGATGTTACAGAGAGTGTGACCTCAATCGTCCCTGATCCACACACAATACTGTCACAGATCCCAGTGATGTCAAAATGTTTTACAGTCATTGATTTAGCAGGTGCATTTTTCTCTGTACCCCTGCACCCTGACTGTCAGTATCCTTTTCCTTTACTCATGAAGGTAAACAATATTGTTGGACAGCCCTCCCACAAGGGGGAAAGAAATCCCTTGCCATCTATTCAGCAGCGATGGCAGGGATCCTTGAGTAGTGGCAATCACCTATTAAAGTACGTGGATGACATTTTGCTGTTCTGCCTGAACCAGAGGTCCTGCAGGGAAGCCACAGTTTTCTTGCTATGTTTTTTTTTTAGCAGAAAAGGGTTGCAAGGTCTCATGTGACAAATTACAGTATTGCAAACAAAAGGTGACATTTTTGGGACATTGTATTGCCGAAGGTACCAGACACCTGACTGAAGACAGGAAACAGGCAATTCAAAATCTCTCTCCACACAGGTCACATCAGCATCTACGCACTTTCCTAGGCTTAGTGACCTACTGTAGGCCGTGGATAAGGCCTGCTTCACAAATGTTGCAACCACTTTATGACTGTTTGTCATCAGACCCCTATGATCTCTCTCTTTTGACAAGTTATTCCCCACATGACATCCATTCCATACTCGTACAAGTTCAACCAAAACATCTGTCTATGGCCAGACAGCTCCGACTTGCATGTGCTCTACTAATTCCTGAGTATGTCACCCTCAAAAGATGTAACGTTCTGAATCTAGTCACCTTCCTGTCTGTGGATTCCGAAAACGGGGAATTGGTGACCGTATTAGCAAGTGAGGAAGAATACTTTGAAATGACGCATGAACATGACAGCATAGAACTGTTCCTAATGCAGATTTTGAATTTTTTTTGTAGATGGCTCCAGATACCACCAGGATGGACGATTCTACACTGGATATGCAGTAGTATCCTCACATGAGGTAATCCGAGCTGAACCACTCCCTCCTCAAATGTCGGCACAGGAGGCAGAGTTGAAGGCACTCACTGAGGCGTGTAGAGCCGCAGCAGGCAAAGTCGCTAATATTTACACAGATTCGAAGCCCATTAAAAATGCAGAGCTGGTGAAACAATTGATGGAGGCATTGATGTTACCAGTCCAGGTTGGCATTGTCAAGGTAAAAGCACACACAAAAGGTGACTCCGTGGAGGTAGAGGGCAACAGAAGGGTGGACGAGGCTGCTAAAGTAGCCTCAAGGCGGCCTAGAGAGCAGTGGCCGGTGGCCGGGAGTCAGCATATTCCAGCCACACTGAGCCTAGATGTCCTAGAATCTCTCCAGCAACAGGCTGCCCAAACAGAGAAGGTAAGTTCAATATAGAATCACTGCACACGTGGAATATGCTCAAAGTGAACTGCCTAAATAAAGGCAGAGGATAGAGGCGCCAAGTGGTGAAGATTGGTATATAGGGATAGCAAATAATTCTAATTGGGTCGGACCTTATAACCAAATCTGAACAACAATTTTTGATGACATAATCACATAGAGTCAGACAAAGCATTATGGTAATGAGAACAACAAAGTTAAAACAGTACATTGTAGGAGTCCAAACTGAATATAACAGAACTAAAAGATAGGGAATAGAAAATGAGAAAAAAGAGAGTAGGTAGATGAATGTGGGAGAGAGGGGAAGGGGAAAATTTTTTTTTTTATATAAAAAAAATCCCTATATACCGATCTTCACCACTTGGCGCCTCTATCCTCTGCCTTTATTTAGGCAGCATGAGCCCTCTGATTTGACAATCCCCGATTGCCTTTAGAGCTAATGTATGATGTTGCACTTCATTGCGCATGCGCGAGTACCCCGCGCCATCCCTTTCCTTTGCTGGGCGACACTGTGCTCTACTGCGCAAGCGCTGGTATCCCGCGTCATTTTGTTGGTGGTTCCCCCTAACTGGGCAACACTAGAAGCGCCCAACTGCGCAGACTCCAGCATCTTACATCATTTCCGGTCACATGACCGGAATAAACGCTGATAAGCACAATAATTGCAATACAGGGCTCATTCACTGCGGAGGCACGGCGGTGCCTGCATCCACCACTGCGCCACCAATCACTGTAAGTAAGCTTCTCTGATGGGAGCACCATTAGTTCATCTGATATCGTATATACTGATTGGACATTGTCTCTGCCCATTACAGCTTCGGCAGACTCCCAGGAGCTTTGATCTTCTGTAAACAGGACCTCTGACCAAATCGGTATGGAACCATTCACCTTAGATCATCATGTACATATATTATACATATATCACTCATACGATGAGCAGCTGCATGGGCAGTTATTAGGGAGCTCAATCCCTCCTATATCACACCACATAGTAATATGGCTCTCTGTAAATGCATCCAAAATAAATATACTCCATTAGGAGTTCTTATATGTGTCTCCCATCTAATCATACCTCCTTTTACCCCCACCTATAGGATAATCCGTTTCTTTTTGAAATATTGCCTAGCAGTGATCATAATTACCCGGTGACTACTGAAACTCTACTTTAAAAGGGGTATGATCTTATTACTGTAATTTCTGTGTATGTTGTCTCTCTGTCTGCCGCCAGCTGATTCCCTTTCAATTGTTCAAGGTGTCTCTATATTCTCCAAGGATCATATGGCATCATAATAACTTATATCACCAATGCCTTCCTGGATGTACTTGTTTTGTATATTTTGTATATTTAGTATATTTTGCATCACTTCATGATTCTTATTGTATATATTTTTATTTTTTCAGCGACTTTATGATAAAGGCCTTTGTTAGGCCGAAATGTCAGCTGTCGCTTCATCACCGGCAAATAAAATAAAAAGTTCACTTTGAGCATATTCCACGTGTGCAGTGATTCTATATTGAACTCATGTTTATTGGGCCACTGGCTCCTTCTCGCTAGCACCGTAGACTCAACTTCTCAGTCGAGTGCTAACCATCTCTAGTATCTACAAACAGAGAAGGTACACCGGGGAGACTGGGAGCTGAGCTGAACTCAAAGGGAGTATGGGAGAATAAGGATAAGCTGTGCCTACCACAGTCCCTGTTCCCGATCATGGCGCAAGCAACACATGGCCCCACTCACGCCTCAAAAAGTCACATGTGTGCCATGGTAGATGCCTTCTGTATCGCTCCTGGTTTCAGTTACGCAGCCGCAAAACTTGTACAATCATGCCTCATCTGTGCACAGCACAACCCATTTAAAACAGGAAAAGTCCCTAAGAAAGCGACACCTAGGCCTCTCTACCCATATCAGAGACTGCAGATTGACGACATACAGCTACCAAGGTAGGAGTATATGCAAATATCCTAGTATGTGTAGATCTCTTCTCTGGTTGGCCGGAAGCCTATCCGGTAAAATGTGCAAATGCTAAAACGACTGCAGACAAACTGATTGTCAGGAACAATGCACTGCACTTGCTCACTGAGCCAGTGCGCGTGTCCTGAGTACAAAAACAGTGCTCAAAGATACCTGTGGAGTGGGCAGCAGCGGTGACGATGCATGCTCCAGGACCTGAAGCACGTGACTGCTGGGGGCGTGGCCTAAGCTCCACAGAGCTAGGAGCTGCAGGGAAACTCCTAGAAAGGTAACTACAGGACAATGTTACCAAGGGGCATAGACAGAGACAGAAACCAGATCAAGCCGGGTCAAAGCACAAGATAGCAGGACAGTACCAAAGAGTTAGACAGAGCGAATAGTCAGGACGTAGCAATAGATCAGAAAACCAGAACGGGCAATGGAGGTACAATAGGGACAAACTGCAACGGAGTAACAATAGCCAAGCCAGAGGTCAGAACCGGAGAAGACAGTAGTACCAAAGCGAGAGACGGAGTACAGAGTGAGGGAACAGGCAGGGTCATACACGGGACTCAAACAAGCAATGCAGAATACACGCACACCAGGGGGGTCGGTCAGACACACAGCCAGAATAACAGTATAGCTGACAGAGAATGCTAGTCTGGAGTGAGTATAAATACCCCTCCCAGATCCAAAGAGAGGCCGGCAAACGTTAACCCTGTGAGAACAGGACATTAACCATGTCCTAACCATGACAGTACCCCCCTCTTAATGGGGGGCCACTGGACCCCTAGGTTTCACAGGGTATCTGGCATGAAAAGCCCACACCAGTCGATCAGCGTGCACCGAACTGTCCGGAACCCATGACCAATCCTCCTCGGAACATCCCTTTCAATGAATAAGGTACTGAAGTCTCCGGCGCACCCACCGTGAATCAATGATGCGCCCTACCTCATACTCCAGTTGACCCTCTACCAACACTGGTGGAGCCACAGATGAGGGATCTTCTCTAACTGTCCCCACAGGTTTTAATAGGGACCTGTGGAAGACGTTAGGTATTTTGAAGGTGGGCAACTGTAATCTGTATGCCACCGGGTTGATCACCTCTACAATCTTGTATGGGCCAATAAATTTTGGGCCCAACTTCGTAGAGGGTATTTTAAGTTTGATGTTACAGGTGGACAACCAGACTTTTTCTCCCACTGTTAACGCAGGACCCAACCCCCTCCTCCTGTCCGCAAAATGTTTATACTTCTTCTGGGCTTTGGAGATGTTCCCCTGCACCTTCCTCCAGAGGGTTTTTAACTGTTGTACCATCCCCTCGGCACCAGGGCAATCCGAATCCATACGGGAAAATTCCCCAAACTGCGGAACGAACCCATAATTGACCTGAAAGGGAGACTGATTAATACGACAGTTGAATGCAAATTCTGCCATGGGCAATACCTCACACCAGTCTTCCTGTCTGGAGGAGGCCAGGCATCTCAGAATCTGCTCCAACGACTGGTTGGTGCGTTCACTCTGTCCATTGGATTCCGGGTGATAGGCAGAGGAGAATGACAACGTGACCCCCAACTTCATACAAAACGCTCTACAAAACCTGGCCACAAATTGCACACCCCTGTCCAACACCACATTCACGGGCACTCCATGCAATCGAACAATGTGCTGTATAAACAGGCAGGCCAAGGTTTCAGCAGATGGTAACGCAGGTAATGGCACAAAGTGAGCTTGCTTAGAAAATCTATCAACCACTACCCATACCACTGAGTTGCCCTTGGAAGATGGAAGATTAGTGATAAAGTCCATGGACAGGTGTGTCCATGGTTTATCCGGAATTGGCAAAGGCATCAATTCCCCGCCCGGCCGGACCTGAGAGCTTTTAGAGCGCGCGCATACCCCACAAGAATTTACAAACCATTTTATATCAGAACCCATAGAGGGCCACCAAAAACCCCTAGCTACTGCCCCCCGGATAGCTGCAATACCAGGGTGTGCACTTAACACAGAATCATGAAATTCTTGAAGGAATGTGAGACGGAATTGTTCGGGTACAAACAATTTACCTGGGGACTTATTTCTGGGAGCTTGTGCTTCCAGAATCTCTTTCTGTAACTCAGAGGAGATTTCAGCTACAACCACTCCCGGTTGAAGAATGGAGGAAGGAGGTTCTGGAGGGGACACAGAATCAAAACTTCGGGATAAGGCACCTGCCTTTACATTTTTAGACCCTGGTCGGAATGTGATGGTAAAATGAAATAGAGAAAAAAAAAGTGCCCACCGAGCCTGTCTGGGGGTCAATCTCTTAGCAGACTCGATATAGGCCAGGTTTTTATGATCAGTGATGACCGTAATGGGATGAGTAGCCCCCTCCAAAAAATGCCTCCATTCTTCGAAGGCCAATTTAACCGCTAACAATTCCCTGTTACTGACATCATAGTTTCTCTCGGCCGAAGAGAACTTCTTAGAGAAAAAGGCACAGGGTTTGAGGTTAGTCAGAGTAGAGGGGCCCTGTGACAATATTTCCCCCACCCCCACCTCCGAAGCGTCGACCTCGATGATAAAAGGTCTTGACGAATCGGGTTGTACCAACACAGGAGATGTGGTAAAACACTTCTTTAGTTAAGGAAGGAATTTTTTGCGGCCACGGACCAATTTTTTACATCTGCCCCTTTAAGAGTGAGGTCCGTCAAGGGTTTCACCACCTGCGAGAACCCTTTAATGAACTTCCTATAATAATTAGCGAAGCCCAGAAATCGCTGCAACCCCTTCAGGTCATGAGGCTGCACCCAATCGGTAATGGCCTGAACCTTCCCTGGATCCATGCGGAATCCCTCCCGGATACAGTTACACCCAGAAAAGACAGTTCTTGCATAAAAAATGAACACTTCTCCATCTTAGCATACAAATGGTTCTCCCGGAGTCTCATAAGAACCGTACGTAAATGGTGTAAGTGTGACTGACTGTCCTCAGAGTATATCAAGATGTCATCCAAGTAGATGACTACATAACGCCCAATCAAGTCAGAAAAAACAACTTAATGAAGTTCTGAAAAACAGCAGGAAGGTTAGTGAGGCCGAAGGGCATAACCAGGTTTTCAAACAGCCCCTCAGTTGTCAGGAACACTGCTTTCCATTCGTCCCCCTCCCGGATCCTTATAAGGTTATAAGCCCCTCGTAGATCAAGCTTAGAAAACCATTTGGCCCCCGTTAGTTGGTTGCATAGATCAGGAATCGACGGGAGAGGGTAAGTGTTCTTAACAGTAATTTTGTTCAGTTCCCGAAAGTCGAGGCACGGTCGCAACCCACCATCTTTTTTCTTTACAAAGAAAAACCCCGCTGCCATGGGTGAGACCGAGGGCCGAATATGCCCCTTGCGAAGGCTCTCTTTGATGTACTCTTTCATAGCTTGGCGCTCAGGCCCGGACAAATTAAACAAACGAGCCTTGGGTAATTTGGCTCCAGGTACTAAATCGATAGCACAATCAAATAGTCTATGTGGTGGGAGCGCCTCAGCCTCGCTTTCGGAAAATACGTCTTCAAAGTCTCTCAGGTACTCCGGAATGCCCTCCAGACTGACAGACGACACAGATACAGATCTTATCGGATTGACAAAAGGAACAGGGTTACAACACAGACCATTATCATTACATCCCCATCGGATAATCTCCCCCTTCACCCAATCAATGAGAGGATTGTGGCGTTGCAACCAGGGCATCCCCAATACCAGTCCTGCAGGCAGATTATTCATAATAAAACAACTTAACTTCTCCACATGAGTGGAACCCATTTTCATAGAAAAAACTTCAGATATAAAGCAAATTCCATCCCGGGTAAGAGGGGATGAATCAACAGCCACAATTTTAACAGGGTCTTTTAACCTGACTGTCCCTATCTTATTAAGAGTCACAACTTGGGCATCAATCAGATTAATGGAGGAACCACAGTCAACAACGGTGGTAGTCAAAACAGGACCGCCATCAAGTTCCAATTCAACCTGGAGCACCATCTTTGTACATGAGAAAAAATGTACCTGGGAGTTTGGACAACCTCCTCGATTGTTGCCCATACTCAGTCGTTTCTCTGATGGTTTCTCTGAAGAAGGGCAGGAGGGGCAATTCCTTTTCCAATGTCCTGAGGCTCCACAGTAAAAGCATAGTAGGTTGTCTCTACGGTGCCTTCTCTCTTTCTCCTTAACTGAGACTGACCCAACCTCCATGGGCTCAGATACAGGTGCAGTGTCACACAATTTGGGGTATACGGGAGACTCTTGTTGCATCATTCTTCTAGCACAGAGTCTCCGGTCCATACGGACTGCCTGCATCATGGCATCCTCCAGGGTATCAGGGGGAGGATGTAATGCCAGAGCATCCTGCAGACGGTCAGACAGGCCCCTGCGGAACAACCCCCTCAGGGCATCGTCGTTCCAGGATACTTCGGCAGTCCAACGTCTAAACTCTGAGCAGAACCATTCAGCAGAGTGCCTCCTCTGTGTCACACTCATCACCATATCCTCTGCCAGAGTCACTCTATCAGGCTCATCATAAATGTGCCCCAGAGCCTCAAAGAACAAATTCACAGACATACGTTCAGGAGCAGAGGAAGAGAGAGAAAGCCCATGCCTGTGGAGCCCCCCGAAGTAGAGAAATGTCGACCTCCACTCTCTGGAACTCATCCCCGGAGGAGCGAGGCCTCAGAGAAAAAAAAGCTTGCATCCTTCTCTGAACGACCTGAACTCCCTTTTATCCCCTGAGAAAGGGTCTGTGTTATGATTGAGTCACCGTAGGAGGCAAAAATAGAAATGCTAGCTAAGTCCAGAAAACCAGAGAAGTTGGCAGCTATCGGATTGCAGACCCCTGAACCTATCAACACAACTAGCAGTAGCCGTGGGGGGCTCCTACGATGCCCTAGGCCCCTCGATCACAGCCGGAGGACTACATAGCCTAAAGACAGAAAGGGAAATCTAAACTGCCCCAGAGCAGACCCCAAAGCAAAAGGCAGCCCCCCACATATAATGACGGTGAAGCAAGAAGAAAGAACAAAACACAGACAGAAAGATAGACTGAGCAAAGATGGGGCCCACGCTAGCTTAGATAGGAAAGGACAGGAAGGCTGCTGTCTGCAATCCGTGAAAAACCCTATGAAAATAAGAGCCAACCAACTGACAGTAAAAAGGCCCTGAAGACGCTAGGCTTCAAAAAAGCTATGTCAGTACTCAGGAATATTCTGAAGACAGAGCAACAGGCAAAAGGAGATTCAGCTCACCCCAGCAGGGAATGGCAGAATCCAGAAAAGCAAGGAAAACAAAACACTAATGCAAAAAGGCAAAGCAGAAATCTTAGCTTTAGATGAGCAGGAATCAGACTGGTTTCCTAGAAGTCCACAGAGAAATCACCCGCAGGCCAGAAGGGCGTCGGCAGCCTTATATCCATTCATTGACTCCACTCAGCCAGTCATCATCATCAGCCCCAGATGTTTGACAATCAGGCTCACTACCTTTCTTCACCAGAAGAGGGAGTTCCTCGGGCCTCAGTAGTGAAGGGGAAAATGAACTCACAACAGTACCTCCCCCTTGAGGAGGGGTCACTGAACCCTCAACCACGCCACCAGGGCGATCAGGGTGAGCCCGATGAAAGGCACGCACCAATCTTTTGGCATGAATATCAGAGGCAGAGACCCAGGAATTATCCTCCTGACCATAACCCTTCCACTTTACCAAATACTGGAGTCTCCGTCTAGCCAGACGGGAATCCAGTACTTTCTCTACCTCATATTCCATGTTACCTTCAACCAATACAGGGTCTGGAGGTGCAACCCCCGGAACAACAGGTTCAACAAACCTCTTCAACAAAGATTTATGGAACACATTATGGATTTTAAATGTGACAGGAAGAGCCAAACGAAAAGAGACCGGATTAATAATCTCCAAAATCTTGTAAGGTCCAATAAATCTAGGCTTAAACTTAGGAGAAGCCACCTTCATAGCAATATTTTTTGATGATAACCACACCATATCACCAACCTTAAATTGGGGACCAATGGTCCTATGTCGGTTGGAAAACCGCTGGGCCTTTTCCTGGGAGAGAGATAACTTATCCACCACTTGGTCCCAGATCTGGTGCATTCTCTCCACCACAGTGTCAACCCCTGGGCAGGCAGAGGGCTCCACCTGCCCTGAAGAAAATCGAGGATGAAACCCAAAGTTACAAAAAAAAGGAGACATCAAAGTGGCAGAACTAGCTCTATTATTTAAAGCAAATTCGGCCAAGGGCAAAAATGAAACCCAATCATCCTGATCAGCATAAATAAAACATCTCAAATATGACTCCAAGGTCTGGTTTGTTCTCTCTGTCTGCCCATTGGTCTGAGGGTGAAAAGCAGAGGAGAAGGACAACTGAATTCCCAGCTTGGAACAGAAAGTTCTCCAAAATCTAGACACAAACTGGACTCCTCTGTCAGATACAATGTTCTCAGGAATCCCATGCAAGCGAACCACCTGTTGTAAAAACAGGGGCACCAATTCAGAGGAAGACGGCAACTTAGGGAGTGGTACAAGATGAACCATCTTAGAGAACCTATCACAAATCACCCAAATAACAGTCATCCTTTGAGAGACAGGCATATCAGAGATGAAATCCATTGAAATATGGGTCCATGGCCTCTTGGGGACAGGCAAGGGCATCAACAACCCACTAGAGCAAGAACACGATTTAGACCGGGAGCACGTCCCACAGGACTGCACAAAATTTCTGACATCACGAGACAAGGAGGGCCACCAAAAAGACCGACTCACCAGATCTCTAGTACCAAAAATACCTGGATGACCAGCCAAAGCAGAGCAATGAACTTCAGACATCACTCTCTTCTTCCACTGGTCAGGAACATACAACTTTCCACTGGGACAACACTCAGGTTTGTCCTCCTGGAACTCTTCCAGAGCACGTCTCAAATCGGGCGAGATGGCAGAAAGAACTACCCCTTCGCCTAAGATGGTAGCAGGCTTGGTCACCACAGGAGAATCAGCAAAGAAGCTCCTAGAGAGGGCGTCAGCCTTGACATTCTTAGTTCCAGGAAGAAAAGAAACCACAAAATCAAAACGTGTAAAAAACAAGGCCCACCTAGCCTGTCTAGGGTTCAAGCGCTTAGCCGACTCTAGGTAAATCAAATTCTTGTGGTCAGTGAGGACCACGACTTGATGCTTAGCTCCCTCCAACCAATGTCTCCACTCCTCAAATGCCCATTTCATGGCTAACAGTTCCCGATTCCCCACATCATAGTTACGTTCAGATGGAGAGAACTTTCGGGAAAAGAAAGCATAGGGATTCATTTTAGATGTTACAGGATCCTTTTGGGACAAAACAGCTCCTGCACCAGTCTCAGAAGCATCCACCTCTACCTGGAACGGAAGTGAGACATCAGGTTGCCGCAAAACCGGGGCGGAGGTGAATCTTCGCTTCAGCTCCTGAAAGGAAGAAGCAGCCTCCGGAGACCAATTTAACACATCAGCACCCTTCTTAGTCAAATCAGTCAATGGCTTGGCAATACTAGAAAATTTTGCTATAAATTTCCGATAAAAATTAGCAAAACCCAAAAACTTCTGGAGGGCATTCAAAGAAGTGGGCTGAACCCAATCGTAAATGGCCTGTACCTTGGCCGGGTCCATTTCAATAGTTGACGGGGACAAAATAAATCGCAAAAAAAAAAAAATACTCTGTACTCCAAAAAGGCATTTAGATCCTTTGACATACAGGGAACTCTCCCTCAAGATCCGGAACACAGTCCGAATATGTTCCACATGAGAATCCCAATCCTTGGAGAAGATCAAAATATCATCCAGATAGATAATCAAAAATTTATCGACAAAATCTCGGAAAATATCGTTCATGAAGCACTGGAAGACAGAAGGGGCATTAGTGAGCCCAAAAGGCATCACCAGGTACTCAAAATGTCCCTCCGGAGTATTAAACGCCGTCTTCCATTCATCCCCATGCTTAATGCGAATAAGATTATACGCCCCCCTAAGGTCAAGCTTGGTAAACCAGCAAGCACCTTTAACTCTGGAGAATAGATCAGAAATCAGGGGTAACGGATACTGATATTTAACAGTAATTTTGTTGAGAGCACGATAATCAATACAAGGTCTTAATGATCCATCCTTTTTGGCTACAAGAAAAACCCGGCACCTAAGGGTGACGAGGATGGTCTAATATGACCCTTCTCCAACGCCTCCTTAATATAGGATCGCATAGCCTCGTGCTCGGGTACAGATAAATTGAAGAGCCGACCCTTGGGAAATTTACACCCCGGGCTCAGTTCAATAGCACAGTCATAACTCCTATGAGGAGGCAGAGACGCAGACTCATTCTCACTAAATACATCATAAAAGTCCGACAAATAATCAGGAACATCATGCGACTGAGGAGAGGTGGAAAACACCGGAGCCTCACTAAAGGCACACCGACAACCCCAACTCACCACAGACACAGATTTCTAATCCAAAACTGGATTATGAATTTGTAACCAGGGAAACCCCAGAACAATAGTATCATGCAGATTATGTAACACCAAAAACCTGCAATTTTCTTGATGGTCTGGGGCGACCCGCATTACCACCTGGGTCCAAAACTGAGGTTTATTTTTAGCCAAAGGAGTAGCATCAATCCCCCTCAAAGGGATAGGCGTCTGCAGAGGTGTCATCGGAAATCCACAACGTTTAGCACAATCCAAGTCCATTAGGTTTAGAGCTGCTCCCGAATCCACAAAAGCCTTGGCAGAAAATGTGGACAGGGAGCAGATCAGAGTAATAGCCAGAAGAAACTTAGGTTGAACACCACCAACAGAAAACGTGTGTGCAAAGCGTTTCTCGCGTTTAGGACAGACAGAAATAATATGCGATGCATCTCCACAGAAAAAAACACAACTTATTACGCCTTCTGAACTCCTGACGCTGCTCTCTGGAAAAAACTCTATCACATTGCATAGGTTCAGACATCTGTTCAACAGGTGGCAGCACCTCTCGTGCAGCTCTGCGTTCGCGTAAACGCCGATCAACCTGAATGGCTAAAGACATAGAATCGTCAAGACCAGAGGGAACAGGAAATCCCACCATAGTATCTTTTATGGCTTCTGACAACCCCTTCCGAAAGAGAGCAGCCAAGGCATTATCATTCCAAGTAGTAAGTACTGCCCACTTTCGGAATTTTTGACAGTACAATTCTGCAGAATCACGACCCTGGTTCAATGCTAGCAGGGTCTTTTCAGCCTGATCAATGGCATTAGGTTCGTCATACAACAACCCCAAGGCCTGAAAAAATGCGTTCACATTAGTCAGAATAGGATCATCTGGTTTCAAAGAAAACGCCCAATCCTGGGGATCGCCACGCAGCAAAGAGATGACAATTTTAACCTGCTGCGCAGAGCTCCCTGACGAGTTAGGCTTCAAGGCAAAAAATAATTTACAATTATTTTTGAAATTCAAAAATTTAGACCGATCCCCAAAAAATACATCAGGTGTAGGAATCTTTGCTTCAGCAGCATGTGAATGAGCAAGGTAGGCGGAAATTCCCCGCACTTTCGCAGCGAGCTGCTCCACACGATTAGACTATTGCTTTATCTCCATTGAGAGAAAAAAAAATTCCCCCTACGGCCTCAGAGATATAGAGGAAAAAATATACACACTTTTTTTTTTTTTTTATACAATTCTTTCCTGCTATTGAGTACCCTAGAATCTGCAGTATGGCGGTGATTCTGTTATAATTGAGTCACCGTAGGAGGCAAAAATAGAAATGCTAGCTAAGTCCAGAAAACCAGAGAAGTTGGCAGCTATCGGATTGCAGACCCCTGAACCTATCAACACAACTAGCAGTAGCCGTGGGGGGCTCCTACGATGCCCTAGGCCCCTCGATCACAGCCGGAGGACTACATAGCCTAAAGACAGAAAGGGAAATCTAAACTGCCCCAGAGCAGACCCCAAAGCAAAAGGCAGCCCCCCACATATATTGACGGTGAAGCAAGAAGAAAGAACAAAACACAGACAGAAAGATAGACTGAGCAAAGATGGGGCCCACGCTGGCTTAGATAGGAAAGGACAGGAAGGCTGCTGTCTGCAATCCGTGAAAAACCCTATGAAAATAAGAGCCAACCAACTGACAGTTAAAAGGCCCTGAAGACGCTAGGCTTCAAAAAAGCTATGTCAGTACTCAGGAATATTCTGAAGACAGAGCCACAGGCAAAAGGAGATTCAGCTCACCCCAGCAGGGAATGGCAGAATCCAGAAAAGCAAGGAAAACAAAACACTAATGCAAAAAGGCAAAGCAGAAATCTTAGCTTTAGATGAGCAGGAATCAGACTGGTTTCCTAGAAGTCCACAGAGAAATCACCCGCAGGCCAGAAGGGCGTCGGCAGCCTTATATCCATTCATTAACTCCACTCAGCCAGTCATCATCATCAGCCCCAGGTGTTTGACAATCAGGCTCACTACCTTTCTTCACCAGAAGAGGGAGTTCCTCGGGCCTCAGTAGTGAAGGGGGAAATGAACTCACAACAGGTCTGGCAATTTGACTGGAGATTTGGGTGATGCCAATGACACATCTCTATCCCCAGCACTAGAAGCCCCTGCAGTGACAGCCTCCTGCACAGTATCCACCAACTGTTGCTGGGTATGAGCCATCGTGCGCTGTTCCACATTAAGTTTGTGGAACATTTGGGTCAGGTGCTTGACCTGATCAGCCAAAGCTTGTATGGGATCCATGAGGATAACACACTTTTTTTTTTTTTCAGGTAAAATGTGCAAATGCTAAAACGACTGCAGACAAACTGTTTGTCAGGAACAATGCACTGCACTTGCTCACTGAGCCAGTGCGCGTGTCCTGAGTACAAAAGCAGTGCTCAAAGATACCTGTGGAGTGGGCAGCAGCGGTGACGATGCATGCTCCAGGACCTGAAGCACGTGACTGCTGGGGGCATGGCCTAAGCTCCTCAGAGCAAGGAGCTGCAGGGAAACTCCTAGAAAGGTAACTACAGGACAATGTTACCAAGGGGCATAGACAGAGACAGAAACCAAATCAAGCCGCGTCAATGCACGAGATAGCAGGACAGTACCAAAGGGTTAGACAGAGCGAATAGTCAGGACGTAGCAATAGATCAGAAAACCAGAACGGGCAATGGACGGTACAATAGGGACAAACTGCAAAGGAGTAACAATAGCTAAGCCAGGAGGTCAGAACCGGAGAAGACAATAGTACCAAAATGAGAGACAGAGTACAGAGTGAGGGAACAGGCCGGGTCATACACGGGAATCAAACAAGCAATGCAGAATACACGCACACCAGGGGGGTCGGTCAGACACACAGCCAGAATAACAGTATAGCTGACAGAAAATGCTAGTCTGGAGTGAGTATAAATACCCCTCCCAGATCCAAAGAGAAGCCAGCAAAAGTTAACCCTGTGAGAACAGGACTTTAACCATGTCCTAACCATGACACTGATGAAAGAACTGATCTGCAGGTATGGTGTCCCTAGAAACCATAGAAAGCGATAGGGGTACACACTTCACGGGAGAAATAATGAGGGAAGCCATGCAGGCCCTGGGTGTACAGCAAGCATTTCATACACCATATAGGCCACAAAGTAATGGGAAAGTGGAAAGACTAAATGGGACACCTAAACTGAAAATTCAAAAGGCCATGGCAGACACAGGAAAGAGCTGAGTAGAGTGCTTGCCTCTTGCACTCTTTTCAGTCAGACACACTCCAAATAGAAAGACCGGCTTGTCTCCATTTGAAGTCCTGTCTGGTAGTGCACCAAAGACTGGTCTGTACTTCCCACAGGTGCTACAAATGCAACATGGTTCTATGACAGCCTACGCCCAGGCCTTCCAGGAAAGACTTAATGTGGTGCATAAACATGTGTTCTCATCCATTCCAGATCCTAATGCCAGTGCAGATGTGCATCAGCTGAATCCAGGTGATTGGGTGGTTATACGCAGACACGTGATAAGGAGCCTGAACCCACGATTTGACGGCCCCTTCCATGTCCAGCTGACCACATCCACCTCTGTAAAACTTGAGGGAAAGCCCACCTGGATCCATGCCAGTCACTGCAAGATGGTCCTGTCAACAGTAGAATGACTGTACTCCTCATCACCTTGCTGGCAGTGACAGGGTTACTGCACTCTACAGAGACACAGGATAAACTCTTAAATGCTGACTGAGACAACAAACTTATTCGGCATCATGCTCTTCTTATAAAGGACATGGAAGGACAGAAACCGAAAGACTGTTGGATCTGTACACACAGCCCAGTATCTGCAAGGACTATGCCGTACTAAGCCTTACCTCTGGAGCCATGGGAGGTATTAATGGAGCGGGCCTGGGGGTACTCGGTACCGGGCCCGTCTACTTCAATGGGGGACGGTGTCACGGCGGCGGCTACCCGGTCCGTGGCCCAGAGGCGTCCAGTAAATGGAATAGGGGAAAGTTGTGCGGTATTTATGTGGTAAAAATAAAGATAATGTTTATAGATGGTGAAACACGTGACACCACCTGTGGTATTCTGGTCAGAGGTGACCAGTGCTGCGGTGTTGCTCCTCTGGGATGGATGTTGGGAGCAGCTGTGATGTTGTATCCCTTCACAGGTAGAGCAATAGTCCCAGGGCAAAGATGTTAAGTAAATTGTAAAAATGGCTGTGAATGTTGGGGTGCAGAGAAATGAGAGAAAGACAGAGAGGTGCAGTTTCTTTACCTTTTACTGGTAATAGGTTGCAGTCCGGAGTACCACATACAGGTGATGGAATGAGTCCGGCTCGCCTGGAGGCATTCAGGGGATCCACCTTGCCAGGTGGGGATTTAGGACCTTCCTTTCTGCACTTTGTGTGTGGGTCTCCACTGTATATAACTATGCTGCAACCCTCTATTCGTGATGGTTTCACTAACCTGTACTGCTGTCAGCGTGAGCCTATTCCACGGGTACCGTTCTCTTCACTGTCGGCCCCGTGCTCCTTATCCACTGCTGTGCCCTCAGGTGATCAATGTGCACAGGAATTTACAATCCCCTGTACTTTCAGATTCGGCTATCAGGGCGTACAGCTCCTGTCAGCATAGGACTCTGATGTCCCTTTTCTCTTTATTAGTGCTTCACTCAGGGGTCTGCTATATGCAGTATTTTAGCTTCCCTAGAGTCTCTCAGTCTCTGCTATGGTCCTTTCCCTCTTCACAGATCAGCTGCCTGTCTTTATCTGACAGGATCTTTCAGAAAGATCTCTTTACCTCACGTCCTCACGTTTAACTGTCATTTTTCCTCACAGCTCACAGCTGCTTCGTTTCCATGACAACCCCTCAGCTGACTTCTAGCTGACTCACCAACCCCCTCTGCTGGCCAGAATTTATAAGGCATCTCCCTTTTCTGACCTGCAGCAGGAAATTGTGATTAAATCTATGCTGCCTGGCATGAGGGCCCCTTTCTGCCTCCAAGCATGACATCACCTCTTAGAGGGAGGTAATGTCACTGTGACAACCGGACTCTGGGGTGTCACATTCCCCCCCAGTTAAGTTCAGTACTCCTGGACTGAGGAAAATATAACAAGAATTGTTAACAGCAACAATTAATGAAAATCTACAAAGTCTTAAAAATGTAAAAATTATCAAAAACCAGACAAGAAAAAGAAAACAATAGCACAGTTACTGCAGCGACCAGTCCTTACGCTGCTATCCAGGAATTGTCTTTGTGCTTGTACCTGGAGTTTAGTTCGTGGGAACCGCCTTAACCCACTTTGTGTGTCGTCCCTGAGCATGGCTACAGGGCACTCTGTAGATGGGCCTGTTTTTCCGCCACGCCGGCGGCTTATTTCCAAGGCCTTTTTGGAGTAACTATTTACAAATACAGTTCTGACCACACATAGTCCTGTGGCCCAATTGTTCTTTAACTGGTCATTGCAAATACATATAAAGGTTCTTACAGTAAGTCTCTGTAGGCTCTCATGCTTGTTACTACTATAACTACTATACATTACTACTATATATTCTTACTACTTTATTTACATTACGTAATCTCTGTAATGGGCAGGGATCTGACCTCTAGTACTACGAGTGGATCTACTCAGTATAGGTATTTCTGATGACCTGACCTGTTCTCTGATGTCTACTGTGGGTGCACTAGTTCACTACGCTATAAGTAGACCTGTGTAAGATAGGTATTCTAGACTGCCTTCTCTCTACTCCTAGACTCACCATGAGATTGTCAGATTCGCTGTTAGCAGGGGACAGATTTCCGCATTCCTCTGCAGATGTGGTATCTGTTACTGGAGCCATTTCATTTAGTCTCTTCTTCATTTGGTGCAGTAGGCTGATGAAAGGTTAGTACTGGTACTACTATTGCCTGATTTACTTGTGTCCACATCCGAGGAAATTCTCCAAGTATAGTTTGAATCTTTTCTTCCAAATCTACTATGGGTTGTGGAGTGTCTTGGACTTCTTTCTTGTCCTTCAATTGATCAGGGCACATCTTTAGATGATCTCTTGAGACTGCTTCGAAGGTTTCTCCTCCATCTTTGCTGATGATACAAACTTTACTTTTATTAAAGTCTGAAGGTATCACGGTATATGGCTCTGCTTCCCACTGGTCATCTAGTTTGTGAACACGTCTCTTTCTTTTTAGTACTTGTTCTCCTGGTGTCAAAGGAACTGCAGGGGGGTGTTAGTTGTAATTTCTTTCCTGTCTCTGTCTTGCTTGGGACAAACTTTTCTCCACACATTCTTGTACTTTGCGGTATTGTTGCTGCCGCTCTGTATCCCAGTCTGCATCTGGTGATGTTGTCTCAGGTGTTGAGACTCCCATGTCTAAATCAATGGGTAACTTGCCAGGTCTTGCTCTCATCAAGTAGGCCGGAGTGCAATTGGTGGAATTTAGCGGTATATGATTATATAGATCTACCAGATCTGGCAACTTCTCTGGCCACTAGTTTCGTTCTTCCAGAGGTAAAGTCTTCAATAAGTGAATGACCACCTGGTTCATCTTCTCACACATGCCATTTGTCTGTGGATGGTACTGCGTCGTTCTGATTTTCTTGCAACCGTACATGTTACAGAACTCCTGGAACACTTCTGCCTCAAAGGCTGGACCTTGATCGGTGAGCACTTGTTCAGGGTATCCGTGTGGTCGACAAAAGTGCTGCTGAAATGCCTTGGCTGCTGTCTTCGGTGTTTGGTCTTTAACAGGTACGACTATCAAGAACCTTGAGTAATGGTCCACGATGGTCAAAGCATAGGTGTAACCATTCCTACTCGGAGTTAACTTCTCATAATCCAAGGCTACCAGTTCAAGCGGCTGTTTTGTGATGATCGGCTGTAATGGGGCTCGCTGGCTGTTTAGGTGTTTTCTGCGCAGGTTGCATGGGCCACATTCTCGGCACCACTTCTCAATGGAACTCATGCCAACCCAGTAGAACCTTTCACGAAGTAGGACCTCCAACTTCTTCCAACCGAAGTTGTCCTGCTCCATTGTGGTACGCCTCTAAGACCATTGGCGCATCCCTCTTCGGGACCACCACCTGCCAGACCAGTTCGTGTGTGCGCAAGTTGATGTTCCTCCGACACAGTTTACCCTCGTAGATGAACAGCTTGCCTCTCTCCTTCCATAGCTGCTGTGCTTCCTGTGAGTCATCTGGACCAGGGTGTGCATCAGCTTGTGCCAGCCACTCCTTTACTAGGCGAACAGCTGGGTCACTATCTCTGCCCACTCATGACTGGGTAATGGGTTCAACGTTACCTCTCGTACGATAAAGCGCTTATTCTTTACTCCTTGGGAGCGCTGGGCTGCAATTGGACAGTGGAAGGCTGGTAACTCGATTTCTTTGAATCTTTTGGCTCTTCTCCCCCGTCAGGAGAATTGGGCATCCTGGACAGCGCATCCGCTTTAGCATTCTTATGTCCTGCTCGGTACTTGATGGGGAACTCGTAGTTGGACAGCCGGGCCATCCATCGCTGCTCAAGTGCCCCGAGCTTTGCCGTTTCAAGGTGGGTTAGCCGATTATTGTCCATGTAGATGGTGAACTTTGCTGAAGCCAAGTAGTGCTTGATGCGCTCTGTTACTGCCCAGACTATGGCGAGGAACTCCAGCTTAAAGGAACTGTAGTAGTCGGGGTTCCTCTCTCAGTGGGACGAAGCTTACTGCTGGCGGAGGCAATCACTCTCTCTCTGCCTTTCTGCACTTGTGATAGCACTGCTCCCAATCCCACATTGCTGGCGTCAGCGTAAAGCACAAATGGTTGGTCATAGTCAGGGTAGGCCAGGACCTCATCTCCTGTGAGGGCCAATTTCAACTTGGTGAAGGACTCTTCTATGCTTTTGTTCCACTCGAATGGAAGATTTTTGCTCTTGGCCTTCTTGGATTGGCCCACTAGAAGATCTTGCAGCGGTGCTGCTATCTTGGTGAAGTCCTTGATAAATCTTCGGTAGTAGCCTACTAACCCAAGAAATTGCCTCACTTCATGAATAGTGCTGGGTCTTTGCCAGTCCCGGATAACGGTGACTTTGTCAGGGTTGGGTGCCACACCTTCCGCGCTCACCACATGGCCTAGGTACTGCACCTTGGGTTTCAGAAGGTGACATTTGGACGGTTTTATTTTCAGGCCAAAGTTTGACAGGGCTTCGAATACCTCAGCTAGGTGCTTCAAATGGTCTTCGTAGGTTTTGGAGAAGACGATGATGTCATCCAGGTACAGCAGAATGATTTCAAAGTTTTTATGTCCAAGGTAGCATTCCATTAACCGCTGAAATGTTCCTGGTGCATTGCTGAGCCCGAATGGCATGTAGTTAAACTCGCAGAGGCCCATTGGTGTTGTAAATGCTGTCTTCTCATTGTCTTCCTCTGCCACAGGAACCTGCCAATACCCACTGGTGAGATCTAAGGTAGAGAAATAATTAGCAGTTCTCAGTGCAGCTAGTGATTCCTCAATTCTAGGCAATGGGTATGCGTTTTTATGTCTAATGCTGTTAATCCGCCTGTAGTCTACACACATTCTCATAGTACCATCTTTCTTCTTAACGAGGACTAATGGAGCTGCCCAGGGGCTACAACTATCTCTGATTACCCTAGCCTCCTTCATCTCTCGTAACATACTCTTGGCACATTGGTAGTGTGCTGGGGGTACAGGCCGGTGTCTCTCTTTAATGGGTGGATGGTCTCTAGTGGGGATATGATGTTGAACCCCTTTTGCCTGCCCAAAATCTAGAGGATGCTTGCTGAAGACCCGTTCAAATTCTCGAGCCACCCGGTAAGCCCCATGCTTTTGGTGTGAAGGGGTGGAGTCAGTGCCTACATGTAGCTGCTGATACCAATCCTCCTGTTGCCCTTCAGAGCAATTCTCTTTCACCTTGTCAGACGGAAGCAAGGGTTCTAGTGTCTCGATTGCATTGTTACTGACGGTTAACAATTTAGCAAGGGTGGCATACCGGGGTAACTGGACCTCTCTCTCCCCACAATTTAAGATGCGTATTGGTACTCTCCCCTTGCGGACATCAACTACCCCTCTGGCTGTCAGGATAGTGGGCCTACTATCAGAATACATGGGTTCTACCAAGGCTTGGTAATCTTGACCCCTTAGGCCTATTGCTGCCTGACACCAAATTAACATTTCACTTCTGGGAGGTACTGCAATGGGGAAAGGATCACTTACTCTGACACTGCTGACTTCTCCACCAGACAGCTCTACCTGTTGTCTCTGCATCAGGGCTCTGATCTCCTTTTGTAGAACCCGCTGCTGACTGGAGCTGGCGGTCTCGGCTACCTGTTGTAACAAAGCAATAATTTCTCCAAGACAATTTTCAATTACATTAATGCCTAAAGTGATCACAGGATGGAATTCTCGTTTGTCAATATATACTATTATCAAATCTTGCGATTGCAATTCTACTCGGCCAATTTTGATGGTCACCTTTTTATATCCCATCTGAGGCAAGGGCTGACCATTGCTGTCAAAAATGGCAAGGTCTTTATCTGGGCTATGAGTAATGTCTGAATCAGCCCAGTACTGCTTAAAAAGAACATACGGTATCGTTGTCACCTGGGAACCGATGTCCAGTAAGGCATTCATCGGAAAACCGTCAATCACGACAGGCATGATTGGTCGTCCTCCTACGTACTTGTCTCGCCAATTTGATGGGCCTGGTCGTCTTACTCCTGGGGGTTTGCCCTTTGCCCCAGGGGTTGCTTGTTTAAATGACAGGATCTTGCTAGGTGTCCCGCCTTGTTGCAGCAGCGACAGATGGGCTGTCCGTCCTCGTCGTAACGATCACTGTCTCTCCCTCTGGTCGGTGGGATCCTCTTCTGCTGTTGGCACAGGACGTCTTCTGGACTGGAGGCCAGCTGGATCTTCTTCTTTGGAATCACTTGCAGGGACTGCACAGTTTTTGTGAGTGTAGCCACACTTTTAGTTAGTTCCTTGACTTGGAGACGTAAGTCTGCAGCAGAGTTATCATCTTGGAATGGCTTGTCAGTCTCAATAGGGGTCTTTGGAAAGGATGCTGCCTCCTGCTGGTATGTAATTGCAGGATGCTGAGAGGGCTCTGTGCTGCTAGGGTTCGGTTCACGCAGCACTCTGATGGCTCTATCCTTAAAGTGTGCAAAGTCCAATTCAGGATTTTGTAGGGCCATTATGCGCAGCTGCGTCCTTTGGTTGTTAGACTGGAGTCCCTCTATGAACTGCTCTGTTAATAATCTATCTTCATCTTGCACGCTCTCAGGATCAACCTGCTTTACAGCCCGTAGTGCCTCCTGAAGATTAAGGGCATATTGCCGTATACTGTCCTGCACTCTCTGTTTGCACCCAAAAAAATCTCATTTTTATCTCTGTTGCAGTATGGGTATCAAAAGTGTCTTTCAGTCTGGCTAAGATTTGTTTGACAGTTCTTTTATCAGTGTCCGGCCAGGACTTTACTTCCCTCTGAGCCGCACCAGTTAACTGGCCAATGAGGATACTGACTTTTTGGCTTTCTGACAGGGGGTACACTTTGAACAAACTACCTAGTCTTTCTTTAAAATCGCTCAGGGTGTGCAACTCCCCTGAGTACTGTGGTAACCAGGCCGCTCCTGGTATATATGGCATTGATAGCGGCATTATTGAGGCTGCGGCCGCCGCTGAATCTCCACCCGCATTGGGCATTTTCTTCTTGCTTTTTCACTTGCTCACTAACATCAGAGCACAGGCAGGGGCTTTGCGTCATGCTTTATTTCTGGCTCTGTCCACAATTGCACTTCCCTCTCTGCTCGCACGTGCTGTATGACGCAGTTATGGCGGTTATTTGGAAGCTCAGTAAAGTCTTTAGCACTCAATTTAATAAAGTCTATGGCGCACAGTACCCAGCTTTGCCAGGCTCCTTTTTACCCATCTTTCCTCCGTGGCCTAGAGGCGTCCAGTAAATGGAATAGGGGAAAGTTGTGTGGTATTTATGTGGTAAAAATAAAGATAATGTTTATAGATGGTGAAATATGTGACGCCACCTGTGGTATTCTGGTCAGAGGTGACCAGCGTTGCGGTGTTGTTCCTCTGGGATGCATGTTGGGCGCAGCTATGATGTTGTAGCCCTCCACAGGTAGACCAATAGTCCCAGGGCAAAGATGTTAAATAAATTGTGAAAATGGCTGTGAACGTTGGGGTGCAGAGAAATGAGAGAAAGACAGAGAGGTGCAGTTTCTTTTCCTTTTACTGGAAATAGGTTGCAGTCCGGAGTACTACATACAGGTGATGGAATGAGTCCGGCTCGCCTGGAGGCATTCAGGGGATCCACCTTGCCAGGTGGGGATTTAGGACCTTCCTTTCTGCGCTTTGTGTGTGGGTCTCCACTGTATATAACTATGCTGCGACCCTCTATTCGTGATGGTTTCACTAACCTGTACTGCTGTCAGCGTGAGCCTATTCCACCAGTACTGTTCTCTTCACCGTCGGCCCCGGGCTCCTTATCCGCTGCCGTGCCCTCAAGTGATCAATGTGCACAGGAATTTACAATCCCCTGTACTTTCAGATTCGGCTATCAGGGCATACAGCTCCTGTCAGCCTAGGACTCTGATGTCCCTTTTCTCTTTATTAGTGCTCCACTCAGGGGTCTGCTATATGCAGTATTTTAGCTTCCCTAGAGTCTCTCAGCCTCTGCTATTGTTCTTTCCCTCTTCACAGATCAACTGCCTGTCTTTATCTGACAGGATCTTCCAGAAAGATCTCTTTACCTCACGTCCTCACGTTTAACTGTCATTTTTCCTCACAGCTCACAGCTGCTTCGTTTCCATGACAACCCCTCAGCTGACTTCTAGCTGACTCACCAACCCCCTCTGCTGGCCAGAATTTATAAGGCATCTCCCTTTTCTGACCTGCAGCAGGAAATTGTGATTAAATCTATGCTGCCTGGCATGGGGGCCCCTTTCTGCCTCCAAGCATAACTTCACCTCTTAGACGGAGGTAATGTCACTGTGACAACCGGACTCTGGGGTGTCACATTAACCCCACACTGCATACATAATGAGACTTGGACTCAATCTAGGTTTTGGGGAAAAGATGTGCCCCATGATATATCTGCCTCATTGGCTATAATCGGATGGGCCGCTAATCCCTGGTTTCAGTTTAATATAACGTGGCCTAATGTACAAATGTGGTGGCGCGAAAATGATTCAGATGTCAGAAATATGGTCGCCAAGAGGAGGACCGAACTCCCTCACTCAGACCCCATTCCCAATGATGGACTGTGGTTCAGTCTTCAACACACTGGAGCAAATACCTGTGGTGAGGACAATAATAAAGCTACTGAATAATGTATGCATAAAAAAAGAATCTAAGGCTGAACCTTCTGTAGTGTATCATAGACCCCAGATAGCCATTGCTGATGGGAAAAGTGAGTGTCCACACTGAGGGTGAATGGGCGAAGCAGGTAGGAAGCCCCCTTATGGGTACTAGACCCATGAGACAGTAGCTCCTTTGTGAACATCAGCTGACCCTGTGGCAAAAGTTATACCATTTACAAAAGGGGGAAATTGATATAGAAGAGTTAATGGTATGCTTTTATATCCCTTTAATTGCCTTTAAGACTTCAATTGCCTTTTGCCTATTATTGCTAGAATTATTCTTATGTAGACTATTAGTCTCTGTTTTCAAGGAAACTATACTTGCTATCATATTTGTTCTCAATAGTCAGTAACAACATGTTCTGGGTACATTGTAAACATGTTGTAACCCTGATGGTGATGGTCGGGGCCACATGAGCTCCATCGAATTACATATTGTTGTAAATGGTATAAAAGATTGCCTTGTATTTCATTACGTCAGATAAAGTGATTTGACCACGGCTCGTGTGTGTTGAGTCTCTTTGTCTCCAAGCGCTTGTGAATTAAGGATGAAAACTCCTAATCCGGCCTCACTGGTGATCTGGCATATCTGACGCTTGGTCAGAACAAAAATCAGCTACAACATTTGTGACAAGCACTGTATATATGCGATGTATGTATTTGAATTGTACACTTTTCTGTCATGATATGTGATTGATCTATATATATATATATATATATATATATATATATCGGTGATTACTATTATCAAATTTGTATACACTTTAAATGATGCACATTTGTGTGGTTTATATATGATATGCACTTTATCTGATGTAATACAGTAGTCATACACAGGTACAATATTTGCTAGTTTGCACTTCCTTTTCCCTTCACCCGTGTTTATAATGGATTATACGCTCCAGTGCGCATGTCTGCGGTCTGTGCCCTCTGGAGCATCGCCGATGGCGTGAGTGGGTCGCCCTCACACCCAGAGCAGCGGGGTACCCATTACCGGGTCGGCGTCAGGGGGGGGAAGGTGTCACAGCAGCAGTGACCCAGTCCGTGGCCCTGGGCGCCCAATATCAATGGCGGGGTTGTTAATGGTGTTAAAGTTTATTTGAATAGTTTGTGACGCCACCCGTGGTGTTTGGCAAGGGAGATGGTAAGCCAATGCTGCATGCAGATCCGCTGGGACTGATGGTGTGGTGCAGCAAAGATGGTATAGCTCCCCACAGGTGGAGCTGTAGTCCCAGGTCAGTGTAGGTGCAATGGATGAGGAGAGGCACAGAATGGTATAGATGCTGGTACCCAGATGTAGCAGTGCTGAAGGTGTTAACGGTGAATGAATGGAGGACACCAGGGCTTGCAGTTTCAAAGCTTTACTCACAGTTCATGGTACCCACTGGTGCCTGCCTCCGTGCCGTGTCCTCCGGGGTAGAGACTCAATCAACCTCCCGGGCAAGTCAGGGTTCTCCTCTCCAACACTCCGTCAACATGTGCCTTTCCTGAACAACTCCTCTATTGCGCCTTTTAGTGTGATGAACTCCAGTACCATAGTTCTCTGGAATTCCTCCTGTCAGATGTTCCTAGAACCTTACTTGTATGACAGACAGCTGTAGGCTCTATCGGGGACTTCCTTCTCAGAAGTCCTGGTTCTCTATCCAGTTGCTGTTGTGTCACAAGTCTTTGATGGGAGTAGTGCATTTACAGCCAACTACTCCACCGGTGTCTGCTGCAGAACCATAAGTGTCCATACAACCTTGGGGACCGGGCCCCAGCCTTGCACTGAGAACCTATAGGCAGGGTTCCTCTTCCAACCCACAACTCCTCTCTGTTCTCCTATTCCTTCGTTCCATGCTGTTCCTTCTCTCTCTTATGGAAGCTAAGGCTTCAGGTCTACATCCTTCTCCTTCTCTTCTCTTTCCCGTGCCAGCTGGCTCAGATCACTGAGGCAGCTGTAGCACTCTTTCTAAACTGAACTCAAACTGAACTCAAAACTAACTTCAGAACTGAACTTTTCTGGGACTCACCCCAGACTGACCTTCTGTCAGACTGACCTACAATTCTCCACTTTCCCCCTCTTTTATACTAACTCCACCCACCTCCCAGCACATCTCGTGTTAAGAAGCAGGGTTCCACGAAGGGTGCTCTGCTACCCCCAGCCTGAAGCTGCTAGGCGGACCTACTGAACTATCCTGTGTGTGGGATGCAGGTGTTGGAGTGTGGAAAGGAGTTCCCAACTTACCTAGTTGGTGGGGCACTACACCTTAGGAGAAGGTGCAGTACCTCTTTGCGACTGAGCCTCAGGAGCGCCACATACCCCCCCGTTAAACACAGCACATCCGCGGGCTCCAAGATAACAAAGTAGACAGCAAAGAAACATACAAAAATCTTGTAATGCTTAAACATTTCTTATACTAATCTTCCTAGTATAGGAGGTACTCATCTTGAACTTTACAAACAATTCTATCTTAAATCCTATCTAAAATGTTTAATTCTAAGTGCAATTCTCAATTCAAAGTGCTATTCTCTGTAACACATTTTCTCTCAATTTCTTCTCTAGTACATATTTATTTTTCTACTTTCAATGTCTCTTCTAGACGCAAGACGCTGACCGCAAGCACCTGGTCCGTCACCTGTCTACTTTCAATTCTTTATTCACATCACTCATCTCTGTATCAGACATTCCTAATTCTTCTATAAAAGCCATTTCTCAGTTACTAATACTCTTATAAAACACATTATCAAATACTTCACAGTAAAACATTCAACAATTATTCTTGTAAGTGCTGGACACCGCTCCCAGCCGGGATCTCTGCAGTGTCCTTTTAGGTAGACATCATCTTCGAAAAGTGTCCCTATATGTAAAACCAAGAAAGGGCACCTAAAGAGGTGCAAACTATCTACAATAAAAGTTTTGGATCATACAGCGTTCATGATCTCCTCAGTTCCAAATGTAGAAAAACGCTGCCAATCAAAAGCAGGGAAACAAGAGTGCTACCAGAAAAACAAAAACATGATAGCAAAAACAAGGCACAACTGGTGCAAACAAACCCTCCTGGGTAACGAGAAATTTTGAAAATTATTTCTTAATGGCTACCAGATTCAAAGTAGTCATTGGCAATCTGTAAGTACTCCTCTTCCCACGGTGTCAAGCCAGGGATCTTTGGTTTGGGCTGCCAAACTGGAGGTGATGCAAGAGCAGCCTGGTTCTTGGAATCAGGTACCTGAGCAGTCTGAGTAGTAACGGTGGGTGGAGGGGCAGCAACAGGTCTCTTTGGCTTGTACCTTTCAATAAACTCCTCAGGAATCAGCGGCAAAGAGAGGACAGAGTACGCTGCTGGTGGCATGGCAGCCGCTCCAAGCTCCGCAAGGTCTGCCAGGAGAAGATCTGGTGCAGCAGCGATGGGTACCGGTGTCGCGGGTACCGCAGGTGTAGGCCCCTCCGGGGAGCGCTGCCGGCTCAGTCTCCCCAAGGCCTCGTGCCTCAGCCGCAGCCGGGTGGTCAGCGTGACTATTTCTTCTTCCAAATGCCGGCGGTTCATTCCGGAGTTCGGGTTGGAGCCGTCAGCCATGGCGCCAGGGAGATCAGTTTCCCCGCGCTCCGCAGGCCTCCTTCCCTCTCTCTCCAAAATGGCGTTCTGGCATTCGTCTTCCTGCCTCGGCCCCTTTCCCGCCACTGGATTCTTCTGCCCCTCCTTCCGGGGGCAGCGTCTTCTTCCAGCGCCTCCATACCAAGCCAGTATACGAACCCCTTGGGGGTGGGCCATATCGCTGTCACATAGTAATTCAGGCAGGGAAGGCCCAATACTCTTCAAGGTCTTTTCCTAGGACCTCTCATCTCTTCACGCCCTTCTTCTCTGCGCCAGCGGCCATTTCTAATGTCCATTTTACAGTCTATTAAATCAGGTCTTCTGCACATTTTCAAAAGCACAAAGTCTCACAAATTTCAGGTGCACAGAACCCGATGGCATCAGGTCTATTCATCCTGTTCGTGACGCCAAAATTGGGTCGCCCTCACACCCAGGGCAGCGGGGTACCCGGTAACGGGCCGGCAATAGGGGGGAAGGTGTCACAGGAGCAGTGACCCGGTCCGTGGCCCTGGGCGCCCAATATCAATGGCGATGATGTTAATGGTGTTAAAGTTTATTTGAATAGTTCATGATGCCACCCGTGGTGTTTGGCAAGGGAGATGGTAAGCCAACGCTGCATGTAGATCCGCTGGGACTGATGGTGTGGTGCAGCAAAGATGGTATAGCTCCCCACAGGTGGAGCTGTAGTCCCAGGTCAGTGTAGGTGCAATGGATGAGGAGAGGCGCAGAATGATATAGATGCTGGTACCCAGATGTAGCGGTGCTGAAGGTGTTAATGGCGAATGAATGGAGGACACCAGGGCTTGCAGGTTCAAAGCTTTACTCACAGTTTGTGGTACCCACTGGTGCCTACCTCCGTGCCGTGTCCTCCGGGGTAGAGACTCATTCAACCTCCCAGGCAAGTCAGGGTTCTCCTCCCCAACACTCCGCCAACATGTGCCTTTCCTGAATGACTCTTCTATTGCGCCTTTTAGCGTGAAGAACTCCAGTACCATAGTTCTCTGGAATTCCTCCTGTCAGATGTTCCTAGAACCTTACTTGTATGACAGACAGCTGTAGCCTCTATCGGGGACTTCCTTCTCAGAAGTCCTGGCTCTCTATCCAGTTGCTGTTGTGTCCCAAGTCTTTGATGGGAGTAGTGCATTTACAGCCAACTACTCCACCGGTGTCTGCTGCAGAATCATAAGTGTCCATACAACCTCCGGGACCGGGCCCCGACCTTGCGCTGAGAGCCTATAGGCAGGGTTCCTCTTCCAACCCACAACTCCTCTCTGTTCTCCTACTCCTTCGTTCCGCGCTGTTCCTTCTCTCTCTTATGGAAGCTGAGGTTGCAGGTCTACATCCTTCTCCTTCTCTTCTCTTTCCCGTGCCAGCTGGCTCAGATCACTGAGGCAGCTGCAGCACTCTTTCTAAACTGAACTCAAAACTAACTTCAGAACTGAACTTCTCTGGGACTCACCCCAGACTGACCTTCTGTCAGACTGACCTACAATTCTCCACTTTCCCCCTCTTTTATATTAACTCCACCCACCTCCCAGCACATCTCGTGTTACGAAGCAGGGTTCCACGAAGGGTGCTCTGCTACCCCCAGCCTGAAGCTGCTAGGCGGACCTACTGAACTATCCTGTGTGTGGGATGCGGGTGTTGGAGAGTGGAAAGGAGTTCCCATTTTTAGCATTTTTGAAAGAGGAACCCTGCCTATAGGTTCTCAGCGCAAGGCCGGGGCCCGGTCCCCGAGGTTGTATGGACACTTATGGTTCTGCAGCAGACACTGGTGGAGTAGTTGGGTGTAATTGCACTACTCCCATCTAAGACTTGGGGAACAACAGCATTTGTATAGGGAGCCAGGACTCAGGAGAAGGGAGTCCCCGAAGCAGGCTACAGCTGTCTGTCGTACGAGTAGAGAAAACAGAAACATCTGTCAGGAGGGACTCCAGCGTAACTTAGAGCTTGGAGATCTTAACACTTAAAGGCTCTACAGAGGAGACGTTCAGGAAAGGTACATGTTGGCGGAGTGTTGGAGAGGAGAGCCCTGACTTGCCTGGGAGGTTGACTGAGTCTCTGCCCCGGAGGACATGGCATGGAAGCGGCCACTAGTGTGTACCACGAACTGTGAGTAAACGTTGAAACTAGAGTTGAGCGACTTTGCCTTTTTTTTGGGTCGAGTCGGGTTTCATGAAACCCGACTTTCGCAAAAGTCAGGTCGAACGAAATCGGCCGATTTTTGTGAAAAGTCGAAGGCCGACTGAAACACGAAACCCAATGCAAGTCAATGGGGAAGCAAAGTCGGCAGGGAGTGGAGGCCAGGAAACACACCTACAGTGCCCTTTTGAATGCCAAAAACATCAAATCTTATTACTGAAGCTTTTCAACCTTAATTTACTTCATAATACTAGTTACGCACTGAAAAATGGGGGTTATTTGGCTAAATTTGTGGGGGGTAGGGCTGGCTCCAGGTTTTCATGTGCCCTGGGCCAAAGAGCGCCCCTTTAACACATACCACAACTCATGATGCTCCGATACGGCAGAGAAATAGCGGTATAGTACAATGAAAAATACTTAACTTTTTACATCTCATGACTGATATCCATTTTAAATTCTCCAATAGCTCCAAAAACGGACAGTATCTTACTCCATACAGTATTATGGCCACCGCATAGTGCGCTATACAGAGTAATGAGGCCCATATATTTCACCATACAGAATCATTGGTCCCATATAATGTTTGAAACAGTATATGATGAGCTCCACATAATGCTACAGTATATGTTGGTCCCCATGGATGAAGCTGCACTGTCTTATGGGCCCAAATAATTCTCTATATATAATGGGCCCCATTTCTAATGCTCTAGTGTATAATGGGCCCTGTAAATGCTGCTCCAGTGTCTGATGTCCACCTTTGGAATGCTCCAGTGTATGGTGGGCCCCATATATCATTCTCCAGAGTATAGTGCTCCCCAAAAATTGCTGTCCCAACACTGAAAACAATTAAATAAGTCTCCTCAAATAAGTCTGCTTGCTAGGGAATCCCTGTACTAGTCTGGGCGTACAGACGTGATGTCATTGCCCTCTCTGATCAGAATATCACTGTCAGGAAACGCGGAAGACGTCATGGCGGTGGAGCAGGGAGAGGTAAGTATTTCAACTTTGCAAGTGCTGTGATCAAGAGCAAGCAGGGGGGGCCCACTCATTGGCAATGGCACTGGCACAGGGCCCCTCATAGTACGGCGGTGTGTCTGACGGCGGGTGGGCCGAACCTGCAATTTCAGCTGCACCTTCCTTTTTGTCACCGTGTAAGGTGGTACAGTATATGGGAAGGGTAACCTGAGTTTCATCTGGGTCACATTCAGGCTGTGTAGAGTGCGAGGGGAATGTAGTGGTCTGGGTCAATGTACCAGCAGAATCATCTAGCAGTGGCTGGGCCTCAGTGCACTTGTGGCGCCCCCAGGAGTACGGTCACCACAGTGGCATTACCTTTCTTCTAGGGAGTGTGATGTCATGCTTGGGAGCAACAAAGGATCTCTCTAGCAGTTAAACCAACACACAACACATTTCCCATTCCAGGCCAGCAGGGAGACCTCTGAACCTGACTGCTGAGGAGTTGCTGTCTGTGGTCGGAAGGAGGTAAGTTAGGGCAGTCTGAGAAGGGAAGGGGAAGTGTGTGGATGTGAGAAGGAGAGCCGGAGGATGAGCAGAGTTAAGGCTCACTCCTAGCTTGAGCACATGGTCTGGATTCCGGTCTCCGAGTTTGTAGGGACACTGACATTCCTGCAGCAGAAACCGGAGGAAGTAGCAGCTGTAAATGCTCTGTACCCAACTATGGCTCGGAGGCCCCAGCAGCGACGTGTGGGTGCCAGAAGGAAAAGGCTATAGCTGCCTGCCATACGAGAAAGTTCCAAGAGAGAGTCAACAGGGGGAACTTCATTGAACTCAGCACTGCGAGTACCTCAGATAAGCGCTCGAACGGAGGCCACACTACCTATCTGCAGAGAGAGAATTCGAAATTGGCTTCCATGCTGACCAACTCCTTTTCCATCTGTACTCTGGGTCCTGGACGGCCTAACCAAGTACAGGTAAAGGAACTGCACGACTGTGTCTGTCCTCTTTCTCCTGCGCCTGGCGCACGGCTCTGCTACTTCCTGCACTGCACACCATCTACCAACTCTTTCATGTGCCCAGCGACAACGGCCATACCTGTGCAGGGCTTCTACATCTTAGCTGCACCACAACTTCTGTCCCAGAGAAGCGCCACTGCAGCGCTGGTCAATCTACTCAGAAACCACAGGTGGCGTCACGTATCTTTCACCTCTAAACGTAATTCACCCCTTTGCATGGATGCCCAGGGCCACGGAACGGGTCACCACCACTATGACACATCCCTGGGAGACACCGTCCCGGTACTGATTAACCCCACTGCCCGGCCACCCACACTCCATGTCAGATTCATGTTGGACTGGCGAATTCACGATTTGACTTGTTAACCCATGCATGGTATGATAGAAAGAGCTACATGAACTAATGTGAAGTTTGGCCTGCTGCATCATTCACTTTGGGTGGGGGTGCAGGACACAAGGAAAGGGGTTTTTCCTGACCAGGAGCCAGCACTTGACGACTCAGTGCTTGCATTTTTTGAAACTTCAGAAGAGGAGGGCATATTTGCTGGAGTCTGTTTCGGCAATGTAAGCCCAAACCAGTTCCTCACGCTCTGGCTTTAAAAACGGTTAATCTACTCCCAAAACAGGTAGCCTTCCAGGCGTTCCGTAGACAGACCATGACGCAGGCTCAACACCTCCTGCCTTAGCTGCTATTGTGCTTTTGCCACTACCAGCAGATGAACCACCACCATCAGCACCAGCTGGCACCCCCACGCCCATGTCCGCGGCCTCTTCCACCAAACTTCCAAATTTAGCACAAAATAGACACAAAATAACATCACATATATGGTACTGTATCAGAAGCGTACAGCTCTATTCAGTCAAAGGATAATTGTCAATCTCCATATATATTCCATCAGTCACACAGAGACACTCCCAGGCTCAGTATGGATTAGACAAGAATAAAAAAAGTAGACAAAGTGTACAGTATCATCAGATAGTAGGTATATATATCATAGTTTAAACATTAACAATGTATGTCTATATATCATGAGTAGTGTTGAGCCACCCCGCTAGTGTTTTGGTTCGTCACACAAGAGGCAAGTTTGTCGAATGTTCATCGAACCACACTGAAAACAATGTCAGGCAAACACAAACACATACTAACACATAGAAAACAATTACAAAACACCTTAAAAGGTGTCCCAAAGCCGACAAAATGCTCAGAAGCCAAAAATAACATATGGAAAAGGGCAACTACATTTACAAAAGAGGTGGAGGAGTAAAAGGAGGAGGTGGAGGAGACACAGATCTAGGCTTGTCATGCCCTTATGAAGTCAAGAAAGTCTGGACTAAAAATGTAAAAACCAAACCCAAAAAAACAAAATCTGAAAATGAACACGATCATATAAAGTCGTACTTCCCACCAATAAATTATGGCAACTGGCGATCGGGCGGCGTTATTCCCATGAACCTCCAAACAGTGTCCATGAAGCCAAAGTGTTTGCTTTCTGGGGGCAGTATGATTGCAAAGCTGAACCTTAAAGGAATGTCCAAAAGGGCACCACCAGGAGTGGAGCCTGCGGCTTAATTGGACTCCACCCGGGAAACCACAACCATGCCACCTCAAAAAAAGATGCACACATTGAAAGCTTTGTCGATTGTGTGTGTGTGGTGTGGTATGTCCATTTGTAGTTGTGCTAACGATTTGTCAGCTTTATTCCGTTAATGAACGAGACTCCGGCATGCCCCTGCAGTACGCGTAAAGCTTACTAGAGGGATACGCGAGGCTCTGGCACGCGCGATCGAGCAATAACAGGGCTATCATGGCCTTCCATGTCCGGGGCTACATGCGCGCTATACTGAAAGGACCATCTTTTGTCGCTTACAGGTGCAGATAACCCGCTGAACACCGTTAGTGATGGGGATCTGGGATTCCAATTATTCGCCGTGAGCGATGATTTCCCAGTGAGTGCAGGTCAACAGCAATTCCTGATTTCGGCCTAACCGCCATTCCAGAAAAAATGCAAAACATTACGTGTCCAAACCACAGGTGTTGTAGCTTGCTTAACAGCTCTGCAGCCGTTCTCAGGCCCAGTAAGGATTCTACAAGATTCGAGAAAGTTGATAATGGGTACAGTTTCACCGGATAACACGTATATATGTTGCATAGTTTACACATTAAAAACCTATGTGTATCGATCAGGAGGCAGGCTCAGTCAATCTCAGGCCCAGTATGGATTAGACCAGATTGTACAAAGTTGAGATAGGGTACATTATCACTGGATAGCAGGTATATAGAGCATAGTTTAAACATTTAAAATCTCTGTGTTCTCTGCATGGATTACACAACAATCTAAAAACTAGAAAAAAGGAAATGTATTTCAAGCGTACACCATATTACACTTTTGGTGGTTTTTTAAATCTTCATTTATATTTCTGTCTCAGTAAGACAGCCCAGACTCTCTGCAATAGGAAATTAGATGCATACAATTATTTACCTAAAGTCTAGTGATTGCAGAAATCTACGAATTACTATTCACGGGAACAACTTCCGTCACAATTCTCAGAGGCGATGCTGACCCTCAATTAATTTGTGTGTGGACACAGCAAAAACCTTTCTTTGTGAAGAAAGTGTTGCTGCATCGTAGTACCGTTGATCCCATCGCCGTTACTCATATCCATCCAATTTTGATCACAGGGAGAGATGTAAACATGGTGCTCACTGCCTATCATGATCTGTCACATAACTTTGGAGTGCAAAACACAGAAGCCACAGGCCGTAGGCGATTCAATTGGATTGGCATGAGAGGGAGAGCAAATTTAAAAATGTGCGCTGAAATGTCACACGTCTGTGGGTAGGAAAACTGTTAAAGCTGATGAGAAACCACCACTACATCTCATTGTGAATCGACATCCATGAGAAATGGAAGCCAATGATCATCTGAAGCTGGATCCCGGCCAGCGGGACAGGGCATAGCTACGTCTTAACCATCATCTTCTATCAGTTCACCAAATTTGAAGTGCCAGTCCCAGTGATGGATTTGACAGCCCAGACTATACAGCGGAGGAGCAGGGAGAGGTAAACATTGCAAATGCTGGGGCTCCGCCCAGCAAGGGGGGCCTACTCGTGGGCGTCGGCACTGGCACTGGGCCCTCATATTACGGCGGTGTGTCTGGCGGCGGGTGTGCACCACCACCGTCAGAGACACTTGATTGCACTATGAGGGACCCTGTGCCAGTGCCAGCGCCCAAGAGTCGGCCCACCCACCTGTCCAGGGCAATGGCACTTCCATGGTTGCGTGTGCTCGGTGGTGACCCCGGCCTTTGTAGGGAGGAGGCTGCCCAGTTAGGGAGGTTTACAAAATGCCATATGTTGATGTGGGACATTCACCTGCTGCTAAAGGCGAAATTGGTCAAGTCCCAGGAACAGGCGGACCAAAGAAACAATTTTTCTGGCAACCTATGTGTCATCAGGGTAAGCTGGGACAAAATCCTTGGAAACCCATGCATGGTTCATTTTAATGAAGGTTAGATCATCCACATTTTGGGTCGACAGGCGGGTCCTTTTTTCTGTCAGTATTGATCCAGCAGCACTGAAGACTCTTTCCAATAGCACAATTGGAGCAGGGCATGCGAGCTCCTGTAAGGCATATTGTGCCAATTCAGGCCAGGTGTCCAGTTTAGCTGCCCAATAGTCAAATGGGAATGACCTGTGAGGGAGAACATCGATATGGGAGGAAAAGTAGTTTGTAACCATACTTGACAAGTGCTGTCTCCTGTCAGTTTCAATCGATGCAGCATTACCAGTCGTGTGAGCGGGACTTGAAAAATCAGTCCACAACATGCTCATGAAACCCCTGTCTCCAACACTACTTCTGATGTGTCCACCACCAACACTGCTTCCAAGTTGCCCCCGGCCCCTACGGCTCGTGTGAGAACCATCACCACTGCTGTGTGCTGGGAATGCCTCAACCAAACGGTTTACCAGATTAGCTTGTTTGTTAGCCAATATTAGGTCAAGGTTCTCCTGTGGCATGATGCTTTGGAATTTGCCTTTATAGCGTGGATCCAGGATGCTGGCCAACCAGTAGTCATCATCGTTCATCATTTTGGCAATGCGGGGGTCCCTTTTTAGGATCTGCAAGGCATAATCTGACATGTGGGCCAATGTTCCCGGTGTCAATGATGCACTGCGAGTGCTGGGTGGAGGAGCACTTTCTGGCAAATCCACATCCCTCCAGTCACGCACAAACCCTGTACCAGACCTTACAAAGCCAACATTTTCTCTTGCCCCACGAGAAGCATCCTCATCCCCTAAATAATCATCCCCATCATCATCCTCCTCCTCTTCCTCTTCTTCCTCCACCTCATCCACGACAGTTCCCTGACCAGACAATGGCTGACTGTCATCAAGGCTTCCCTCCTCCTCTTCCTCCTCATCAACCTTGGCTGCAGACGCCTGCTCCTCAATGTGCGTCAAAGTTTGCATGAGCAGACGCATAAGTGGGATGCTCATGCTTATGATGGCGCCGCCTGCGCTTACCAGCCGTGTGCATTCCTCAAAACACTGAAGGACTTTACAGAGGTCTTTCAGCTTCGACCACTGCACATCTGTCAACTCCATGTCTGCCCTCAAAGTGCCTCCCCGTGTATCCTCCCACAAATGCATTTGTTTGCACAGCCGCTCAACCATGTGCAGGGTGGAGTTCCACCTTGTTTCAACGTCGATAATTAGGCGGTGCTTGGGAAGGTGGAGCAATCGCTGCAGCTTCTGCATATGACTGGCGAACGGCGGATGTGCGAGTACAGTCTTCGAACCTTAAGGAGCAGGCCTGTTAAATCCGGATAATTAGTGAAGAAGCACTGCACCACCAGGTGCAAGGTGTGAGCCAAGCAAGGTATGTGTCTGAGTTTTGAAAGGGCTATGGCTGCCACAAAATTCCGGCTGTTATCACTAACTACTACTCAAGATGTAGACTGCCCAGCCATGACTCAGTTTGTCGCTGCAAGTAGTCACCAGTACCTCTGCGGTGTGTCTGTTGCCCAAACACATCATCTGCAACACAGCCTGCAGACGCTTTCCACTAGCTGATCAATAGGGGGAAACCTCGTTTGCAACACTGTCAACTGTGGATGCAGTGCTCGTGCGACTGCGCTCTGTGGACCAGCTTTGCTTCTGGAGGAGGAGGAGGGTCGAACGCCTACAGCCAACTGTTTCCTATACCGTGGGCTAGGCAGCACTGTGCCACCACCGCTGTCCCCTGTGGACCCTGCATCCACCACATTAACCCAGTGTGCAGTGATGGACATGCCTGCTGGACCATGCATCAGTTGTGAGGTGCACCTTTCCACTCACTGACAGCTTGAGTGCATGGACAATGCGGTCTTTCACATGAAGGTGGAGGGCTGGAATGGCTTTGCGAGAAAAGAAGTGGCGACTGGGTAGTTCATAGCGTGGAACTGCGTAGGCCATTAGTTCGCGGAAAGCTGCGCTTTCAACCAACCGATAGGGTATCATCTCTAACGAGATTAGTTTGGCAATGTGGGTGTTCAAAGCCAGTGTACGCGGATGAGAGGATGAGTACTTTTTTGTCCTACTCATAGTAGGGTGAGCTGGACTTGAGAGCTGGATATGGTGGAAGTAGCTGTGGACATGGCGGACTGAGAGAGGGTTGATGATGGTGATGGAGTTGGTGTTCTTTCTGATGGCCTAGATTCAGTCTTTTGTTGCAATAACAGTGTGATTCCCTGAATGATTTGCCCTTGCGACGACAACTCAACATTTGCTGCTGGTAGTGTGCTAACCGGTGGACTTACAATGGGGGAAACAATGTTGCGTTGCTGACTACCTTCTTTGGGAGCAGTAGCACATGTGGTACATGAGTTTTGGTAGTCCATCCACGCTTGCAAGTGCATGGTGGTTAAATGTCTTAGCATGCAACTGGTATTCAAATTTCTCAGATTTTTCCCTCGGCTAAAGGTCTTTGCGCACTTCTTACAGATTACCTTTGCCTGATCATTATGATTTTGTTCAAAAAAGTGCCACACTGCACTCTTCCTACTAGGGAAGACAGTTTGAGGCCTTGCACGCTGTGCTTTTTTGACCGTCTGGCCAAGCTGTCCTGCAATTTTTTGGGTTATTCTAACCCGTTTTTGGACTGCTCCGGGCCTGCCATATAACAACTGTTGCGATGTCGATGCCCGCTGCGGATACTCCTCCTCCTCCTCTTCTGAGCTATTGGCAGCGGCACACTCTACCCACAATGGATGCCAATCTGGGTCAACAACTGGGTCATCCATCAACCTCCTCTTCAATGTCATGTGCACCTTCCTCTGTGTCACCGTGTATGGTGGTATAGTATGCGGGAGGGGGCAACTGAGTTTCATCAGGGTCAGATTCTGGCTCAGTACACTGCGAGGACAATGTAGTGCTCTGAGTGAATGTATCAGCAGATAAATCTAGCAGTGGCTGTGCATCAGTACACTCCATGTCAGATTCATCTTGGCCTGGGTAATTCACGATTTGACTTGATAACCCAGGCATGGTATGTGAAAACAGCTCCATGGAGTAATCTGTAGTGTGGCCTACGGCATCCATCAATTTTGGTAGGGGTGAAGGACACAAGGAAAGGTGTGGTTCATGACCATGAGCCTCCAATAACAACTCAGTGCTTTTATTTTTTAAAACTTCAGAAGAGGAGGCGATAGAGCTGGAGGCTGAGTCAGCAATGTAAGCCAAAACTTGTTCTTGAAGCTCCGGCTTTAGAAGCGGTTTACCTACTCCCAGAAAAGGGAGCCTTCGAGGCCTTGTGGAGCCAGACGATGACGCAGCCTCAACACCTCCAGTATTAGGTGCTATTTTGCTTTTGCGACTACCAGCAGATCCACCACCAACACCATCATTACCAGCTGCCAACCCCCGCCCACTTCCACGGACTCTTCCACCACACTTCCTGATTTTTTGGAAAAATTTACCCAAATTTACACCAACTCTCTGGTACTGTAAAACAAGGTACAAGGTGTATATAGTACTGGGGAGAATTGGAATGTCTCTACACTTCAGCACACAGTGGGATTCAGTCAGGCCCTGTTTATTTAACATCGCAATATGACAGGCAGATTCTCTATGCTGTTAGAAGGGTGTATAGAGGACTGTGTAGAATTGGAATGTCTCTACACTTCAGGACACTGTGGGATTCAGTCAGGCCCTGTTTATTTAACACCGCAATATGACAGTCAGATTCTCTATGCTGTTAGAAGGGTGTATAGAGGACTGTGGAGAATTGGAATGTCTCTACACTTCAGGACACTGTGGGATTCAATCAGGCCCTGTTTATTTAACACCGCAATATGACAGGCAGATTCTCTATGCTGTTAGAAGGGTGTATAGAGGACTGTGGAGAATTGGAATGTCTCTACACTTCAGGACACTGTGGGATTCAATCAGGCCCTGTTTATTTAACACCGCAATATGACAGGCAGATTCTCTATGCTGTTAGAAAGGTGTATAGAGGACTGTGGAGAAATGCTGTTAGAAAGGTGTATAGAGGACTGTGGAGAATTGGAATGTCTCTACACTTCAGGACACTGTGGGATTCAGTCAGGCCCTGTTTATTTAACCCTGCAATGTGACCGGCAGAAATTGCCTAGTGTATGACAGACTACAAGGTGTATATAGAATTGGGCAGAACTGGAATCTCCCTACAGTGTAGGTCTGTAAGAACGAAACAACTTCTCGACTTATCCTTACAGAGTCACACACAGATAGCTTCACTGTAGCCGTGATAACAGCCGTTACACGGTAGTGAGAGAGGAGCGTGCACGTACACCGCTGTCCAGTGTATGTAAAATTGTCAAGCTCCGTGTTTTAGTATACGGACTGACACAGGCTGTCTCTCTATAGTTTTGAATGTAATCAAACAGCAAATATACTAAACTGTTTGAAAACCAGACAAAACTATAAGGTGGAGGTCTGTAAGAACGGAACAACTCCTCGACTTATCCTTACAGAGTCACACACAGATAGCTTCACTGTGGCCGTGATAACAGCCGTTACACGGTACTGAGAGAGGAGCATACACCGCTGTACGGAGTGTGAAAAATGAACGCTCAGTAACTCACAAGAACAAAACTGGATTGCTTTGAAAAAAGCAGTTTGCTCAGCAGTGGGCACACAGCAATGCAGCTACCAGGTAGCCGTAAAAGGCAGCCTAATAACCAACAGAGTTGATGCACCAAAATATAGCCTCCCCTTGCACTGCACAGTGACTGGTGTGTTGTACAGGCAAAATCGCTAGCAGCAGAATCAGTTTTTGGTATCTTCTTCCCTGCCTAACACTCTCCCTACAGAATCAACAGCAGCTCTCCCTATTCTGAGATCAGCATGAGTAACATGGCGGTTGGTGTCCCCGCCCTTTTATACCCCCTGTGACGCCCCACAAAGCAAGCCAATCACTTACATGCCCTTCTCCAAGATCGTGGTGACCGCTGCCTATGTCATCACGTTGCCCACAGTTTCCGTTCTTCCTGATTGGCTGCAAAAAGGGCGCTCAAGCATCTTTTGAAACGCGACTTTGGTGCTAAAGTCGCCGACCTCGTGGCCGACCTCACGCTAAGATCGGGTTTCGTTTCATGAAACCCGACTTTGGCGAAAGTCGGCGATTTTTCAATTTTTTCGACCCGTTTCGCTCAACTCTAGTTGAAACTACAACTGCAACTACAATGATGTCCTGCATTCATTTGTGCAATAATATCTTCAGCACCGCTACATCTGGGTACCAATCCCCTCACCGATTGCGCCTTTCCTCTAACCTTACATCCACACTGCCCTGGGACTACAGCTCCATCTGTGGGGAGCTACATCATCTTTGCTGCACCATATCATCAGTCCCAGTGGATCTGCATGCAGCGTTGGATTAACATCGTACTTACCAAACACCACAGGTGGCGTCACGAACTATTCACATAAACTACATTAACACCGCCATTGATTTGGGCGCCCAGGGCCATGGACTGGGTCATCGCTGCTGTGACACACCATCCCCCTGACCACAGGCCTGGTACCGAGTGCCCCACGGCCCTGGGAGGGCGACCCAACTTGGTGTCATGAACAGGATGACGAGATCCGATGCCATCGGGTTCTGTGTGCCTGAAATTTGTTGGACTTTACACTTTTGAAAATGTGCAGAAGACCTAATTTAATGGACTGTAAAATGGACATTAGAAATGGCCGCTGTCGTGGAGAAGAAGGGCGTGAAGAGATGGGAGGTCCTAGGAAAAGACCGTGAAGAGTATTGGGCCTTCCCTGCCTGAATTACTATGTGACAGCGACATGGCCCACCCCCCGAGGGGTTCGTATACTGGCTTAGTATGGAGGCGCGGGAAGAAGATGCCGCCCCCGGAAGGAGGGGCAGAAGAAGCCAATGGCGGGAAAGGGGCCAAGGCAGGAAGGAGAACGCCAGAACGCCATTTTGGAAGGAGGCCTGCGGAGCACGGGGAAACGGATCTCCCTGACGCCATGGCTGAAGGCTCCAACCCGATCTCCGAGATGAACCGCCGGCAACTGGAAGAAGAAATAGCCGAGCTGACCACCCGGCTGCGGCTGAGGCAGGAGACCTTGGAGAGACTGAGCCGGCAGCATGCCCAGGAGGGGCCTACACCTGCAGTACCCTCTCCACTGATATCTGCTGCCGCTGCACCAGTCTGTCCTCAGGCAGCGCTGATTTACACTTCCACGCTGTCCGTGCGGCTGAGTGCCGCTTGCCTGAAAAAGTTACCGGAGGACCCGGGAGCTGAGACCGTGCTCCCGCCCGGACCTGTCGTGGCTGCGCAGGTCCCTACTGAAGCCCCCGCGGACCCGGAGACATCACCCGCTGCCACCGACCCGCTTCCACTGGCATCGGAGCAGAGACCACACCGCCCGGAGGCCCCAGGTATGTCCGATACCTCAACACCTGGGAAGGCCCTGGGGTGTACCGCGGTCGCAGCGGCTGGCCAGGTCGTACTAGATCTGGTCTGGGACTGGGATACCAGTCACCGGGGGAGAACACCGGAACCCCTGGAGGTGGCACCGCAGTATCAGACCAGCCCAGATAGGTCCCGGGAGAAGCGGGAAGAGGATGAGAACTGGGCACAATGTCAGTCTAACATCCGGCAGCTGGCAGCTGAATACCGGGAGAGGGAGCAGCGCCGGCTAGCGATATTAGGCCCAGATTTAGACTGAAAGGAGAAGACCCGTGCTGGTCATTACGGACCCCGGGATGGAGCAGGCTGGGGGCAAGTTTTGAATGTGAACCAGGAGAGGGGTTTCGGGTTCATTGCAGACCCCAAAAGAATAAGTGACCTCTTCTTCAGTCGACGGGACGTGGAGTCGCATCTGAGGAAGGGACATCCTGATAGAGACCTGCGGCCTGGAGAGTACATGACTTTCACCCGGCATGAGGGGCTCAGGGGGTGGTACGCCCTGAATATACGCCGTATCCCAGAGAAGTGTATTGAAAGTTGCAAGCAGAAGCGGCCTGCTGCTCCTCCACCCACAGTTGTCACTAGCACTGTGCACGTACCTGCTCCTAGAAAAACAGCTGCATCTGCATCAGCACCAGCCCGGCAGCCAAAGGTACAGGAGGACACCAATTTCACCCCTTGGGAGAAAGAGTACCTGCGGATGGCCAACGCCTTTTTCGCCCCAGGAGGGGATAATCAGTAAAGAATCTACAAATCTCATTACCCAGGAGGGTTTGTTTGCACCGTTGTGCCTGTTTCTATTTTTGCTGGTTATCATGTTTTTCGGGTAGCACTTTTGCTGCCTAATTGTTGTAGTGGCAACGTTCTTCAATTTTGAACTATAGTGATCATGAATTTGGAGTGTATCACAAACTCTCTTGTAAATAGTTTGCAACTCTTTAGGTGCTTTCTCTTGGTTTTACATAAAGACACTTTGCGAAGATGATGTTTTGCATGGACACTTTTCGAAGATGATGTCTACCTCAAAGGACACTGCAAGAAGTCCCAGCTAGGAGCAGTGTCCAGCACTTACAAGAATCTTTGAAATGTTTTATTGTACAGTATTTGATAATGTGTTTTATAAGAGTATTAGTAATTGAGAAATGGCTTTTACAGAGAATTAGGAATGTTTTGATAAAGAATTAAGAATAAAGAATTGGAAATAGACAGGTGACGGACCAGGTACTTGCGGTTAGCGTCTTGCGTCTAGAAGAGACAGTGGAGATAGAAATAAAGAAATGTGTTACAGAATATAGCACTTTTGAAGTAAGAAAAATTTGCACTGTTTAACTTAGAATTTTAGATAGAATTTTTGGTAACGTTCAAGAATGAGTACCTCCTATACTAGGAAGTTTAGTATAAGAAAAGTTTGTTCTACATTACAAAATTTTTGCATGTTTCTTTGCTGTCGCCTTTATTTACCTTGCAGCCCGCGGACGTGCTGTGTTTAATGGGGGGTATGTGGCACCCCTGAGGCTCAAGCGCCACAGAGGTACTGCACCTTCTCCAAAGGTGTAGTGCCCCACCATCTAGGTAAGTTGGGAACTCCTTTCCACGCTCCAACACTCGCATCCCACACAACAGGGTAGTTCTGCACATCCACAAGCGGCTTTGTACTTAGAGAGTAGCAGAGCACCTTTTGTGGTTCCCTGCTTGGAACACTGGACATGCTGGGAGGTGGGTGGAGTTTAGATATATAAAAGAGTTGGAAAGTGTAGAATTACAGATCAGTCTGGAGAGTCAAAAGGTGTCAGGACAGTCAGTCAGGAGAGTCTGAGGACGGGTCCGAGAGAGGAAGGAGATCCCTGGAAGAGGGAGAGAAGAAGGAGTGCTGCAGCTGCCTCAGTGATCTGAGCCAGCTGGCACGGGAAAGGAGAGTAAGGAGAAAGACGTAGAACTGTAACCTAAGTTTCCATTAGGAAGAGAGAGAAAAGCACGGAACGAAGGCGGATTAGAGAGAACAGAGAGGAGACGTGGGTTGAAAGAGGAACCCTGCCTATAGGTTCTCAGCGCAAGGCCGGGTCCCGCTCCCCGAGGTTGTATAGACACTTATGGTTCTGCAGCAGACACCGGTGGAGTAGTTGGCTGTAAATGCACTACTCCCATATAAGACTTGGGGCACAACAGCATTTGGATAGGGAGCCAGGACTCAGGAGAAGGGAGTCCCCGAAGCAGGCTACAGCTGTCTGTCGTACGAGTAGAGAACACAGAAACATCTGTCAGGAGGGACTCCAGCGTAACTTAGAGCTTGGAGATCTTCACACTTAAAGGCGCTACAGAGGAGGCGTTCAGGAAAGGTACATGTTGGCGGAGTGTTGGAGAGGAGAGCCCTGACTTGCCTGAGAGGTTGACTGAGGCTGGTTTCACATTTGCGTTTTTTAGCGCTGGAAAAAAACGCTAACCTGCGCATGCGTTTTTTCCCCTATATTTAACATGGGTGCGCATACCTGCGCGCTTGTAAGCGCATGTATGCGATTTTCATGCGCTGCGTTTTTTTGGGGTGTGCGATTGGATTTTCCAGATGCATCATGTTGCATTTTTTGGCCCTGCAAAAAAGCGC